>NC_056462.1:7195603-7537144 GCF_018296145.1 Oncorhynchus tshawytscha | reverse complement strand
TGTTGGAACCCCCTGCAGGCGTCGGATGTTCCGAGCCCCATATACATAACAGTGGTTGGACAATCTACCTTGCTCTGGATGTTTGAGCCCCATGGAGATAACATTAGTTGGGTGAGCCACCTGTACTTGGAAAGTGTGAGTTTCATCTGCGTAACAGTGGTTGGAAGACCCAGCTGCGGCCGGAGATGTCAGCTCTGTTGGGATTGTATGAGCAATGTTCGATGAACAGCGGTTGGATGAGTTATTGAACAATTCGAGGTTATGTGCATAACATCGGAATGGACAATTCAGCAGCGGTTGGAGGTATCGGAAGCCAGTAGAAACAGCAGTTGGTTGGATAAACAGTGAGACATTGAAACTAGGTCACCTCAGGTTGACACCTAAGCAGTGAAACAGGAAAAATACAAATAGTCTACCTGATGCCACATTGTGGTGATTACTTCAAAGGCCTTGAAGCTTTTAGGAGGAGCCTCAGCTACATATATAAGATTAGTTACACAGACAGTGGATAATTCAGTGTATATTTGCAGCTGAACCATGAAGATGGTCCAGTGCTAGTGTGAGGTACTTTACAAAACAACAAGAATGAGAAACAAAAGATAGAATGTCACATGACATTGATTCAACATACAATAACAAAGGCGAATGGTACTACCAGCATCACAATATGGCCCTAAGAGTTGAGGAATATACACAGTTGAGGGAATCTACACCCTCTCCCTTGCGCAACATACAGCAGAGAAGGTGGCATGAAAGAGTCTCTAATGACAGGCTGTATAACACAGAGAACACGTATCAACACGACCTTCTGGTTCCACACAATGTACCTGTGTACCCTAGACACCCCCAACCCTTTGACTTAAGATGTAGGTCTGACAAAAACAGGTTACAACAAGTTAGTCATGACATAGGACTGTCACCGAAGACCAAGGTTTACAATGGACCGCCAACTCGGTACAACAAACGGCCACAAAACGTTTATCATGCTCCTACTACAGCAGAGACATGACCCATTGTTCTGTCAACTGTAGGCGAAGCAAAGAACCCAATACAGGCCTTAAAGCTCAAAGGTTGTGTCCCGAAGTCTCCTGTAGCAGCGGCCGCAATGGTGGTCTTGGTAGCAGCGTCACATCGGCAAAGATTGGCAGATATGAAAACATGTTTGCTTCACAAAGCCACAGCATGCCTAGATCACATAGACCGTCCACTGGCACACATCAGAAACCTGTGACTGTGGACAATATTAAGAAGAGATCGGTCGACATGTCCTACAATCAGCCTGGTTCTCAGTCGAGCGTTAAAAGTGGTTGCAGAAAGAGGTTCTGGATGTTCAACAGGAGACCGAACAACAGTGAAGAAGTAGACAGTAGCACATCAGAGGTTCTACACCATGTCACAGATACCAATGAGGAGGCTAACCTACCTAGAGAACCCTGTGCAGATGATAGCGGAGATGAAAGCAACACAAGTTCCTCCAGTGACTCTGTTCACACTCGCGATGAGGACAAGGATGACTGTCACAATTCTGTACCCAAACATGTCACGGAAAGGGTATCCTCTCCAGTCAAACATAGTGTACCTATCAAACAAAAAAGTACCAGAGTGGCTGGAGTCTAACAAGACCCTGAAACTGAACCATGTGTATCTGCTGAGCCAGAGTATCAGTATACAGAAGATGCTGCCTGTTCTGGGACGGTATGCACTGTGCCTAATTCCCCCACGACGCAAACCCAGGAGCCAGACTCTGATGAGACTCAGACCAAGGAGGAAGTGTCCGCTGAGACTGTGTCTGCTGCGACTCAGACCCCAGAATCTGCTGAGACACAGACCGAGGAGCCAGACTCTGATGAGACAGACCAAGGACCCAGACTCTGATGAGACTCAGACCAAGGAGGTAGTGTCTGCTGTACCCAAGCCCCAGTCTACAACTGATCCATCGTTCCAACAACCTATTGGTGAAACATGTGAAATGTCTCACAATGTGCCTGAATGTAGAGTTGACCATGCAATTGTATTAGCTGCGCCTGGGTATCAAGATAGGGCTGATGAAGTTGTCTCTGCGACAGAGCACGTAACCAGGGCCGGGTGTGCTACCTCAATAGCATCACAGCCATGTCTGGGTGTGATACATCAGAGGTTGCTGCTGCCCTGGATAGCATGACATGTGTCACGTAAGTGTAACTATCACACACATTGTGTTATTACTGAACAGTAATCTATTGCCTTTGCCTTGTGTTACAGGGGTACCGAGAGAGTTCCGGATGATATGCTAACCGATGTGGAATATGCAAACGCCTTTCAAGAGTGTGAAGTGTCTCAATTCTATGCATCCCGAGCCGCATTTCAGTAGGCCACAGTTGAACGTTGACTCTTGTCCAGGTTCAATATTTTCTGCTACAACCGATCCCCTTCCCACTATGATACCACCTTCAAGCGCCATCTCTAATGTGGTAACCCAGCCTACAGATGTGGAACTCAACGCCTTCAATGCCTGTATTGGTGACATGGACCCTCTCGGGTACCCAGACAACTCCATGTTTGCTCTTGAGAGGGTCTGTGGTGAATATGTATTTCAACAACAACAACAGTGGGCACAGCCTCTAGAGGCCCAGCAGGTTGAGGTGCATCTGGAAACGTTTCATCAAGTGCCTGGACCGCAGCAGGAGGCCCGGGTCCTACAT
Source organism: Oncorhynchus tshawytscha (assembly GCF_018296145.1). Classification (NCBI taxonomy): domain Eukaryota; kingdom Metazoa; phylum Chordata; class Actinopteri; order Salmoniformes; family Salmonidae; genus Oncorhynchus; species Oncorhynchus tshawytscha. Next base: position 7,534,463 of record NC_056462.1, on the reverse strand, counting down.
CCCCAACAACCAGCATCTCAAGTGCCTCGACCGCAGCAGGAGGCCCGGGTCCTACATCCCCAACAACCAGCATCTCAAGTGCCTCGACCGCAGCAGGAGGCCCGGGTCCTACATCCCCAACAACCAGCATCTCAAGTGCCTGGACCGCAGCAGGAGGCCCGGGTCCTACATCCCCAACAACCAGCATCTCAAGTGCCTCGACCGCAACAGGAGGCCCGGGTCCTCATCCCCAACAACCAGCATCTCAAGTGCCTGGACCGCAGCAGGAGGCCCGGGTCCTACATCCCCAACAACCAGCATCTCAAGTGCCTCGACCACAGCAGGAGGCCCGGGTCCTACATCCCCAACAACCAGCATCTCAAGTGCCTGGACCGCAGCAGGAGGCCCGGGTCCTACATCCCCAACAACCAGCATCTCAAGTGCCTGGACCGCAGCAGGAGGCCCGGGTCCTACATCCCCAACAACCAGCATCTCAAGTGCCTGGACCGCAGCAGGAGGCCCGGGTCCTACATCCCCAACAACCAGCATCTCAAGTGCCTGGACCTCAGCAGGAGGCCCGGGTCCTACATCCCCAACAACCATCATCTCAAGTGCCTCGACCGCAGCAGGAGGCCCGGGTCCTACATCCCCAACAACCAGCATCTCAAGTGCCTGGACCGCAGCAGGAGGCCCGGGTCCTACATCCCCAACAACCAGCATCTCAAGTGCCTGGACCGCAGCAGGAGGCCCGGGTCCTACATCCCCAACAACCAGCATCTCAAGTGCCTGAAACGTCACAGCAGACTGTTGATATACACACACGGGTTCAACGTGTGCAAACTCAAGCCAGTGACATCTTTACAGTCGCAAAGGACATTGTTCTCCACACCTCCACAATCCGAAGCGGCTGTCACCTATGAAGTACCCGTGCCTGGTCCCAGCCGATATAACCTGGACAGCGACGGGGCCACCGTGTCGTCCATTGCGATGATATTCCCTGTGGTGAAACAGTTGATTATATGCGGCACATGTAAAAAATAAGTTCAACAGAGCGTTCATCTGTAACAACTACTTGATTCAGCTGAACAGGCCCATGCAATGTGCTGGCGGCTGTGTATTGTGCACACTGTGTTACAGTGAACAAAGTGGTTGCCGCCTACACAATATATCGTCCACAAGGGCCGCTGTAAGCAACACAGCCAACACCCTTGCAAATTGCCCTGCTCTGGAGAATGTAGGAGACTGGGATCTGGAACTCAACATAGATGATATGTTCAAGACTGACTAGGAGGTCAACGTCCATTTGCAGCTGATTATGAATGAGGAGCAATCCCCTGGAGTTGACACCCTGAAAAGAGGTATGTATATTACCATGTATAGATATATCTCTCTATGTCTATGTTATACTACTATGAATAGCCCTGATAATGTAGCTGGACTGACAGTGTTCTCTTCCTACGCAGCGTTCAACCATCTCATCACAGTGAATGACACCATGTCCTTCAGGTACTGGGTAAACGAAGCAATGTCAGAAGAGGTGACCTACAGATATATCTGCATCACAGTGAATGACACCATGTCCTTCAGGTACTGGGTAAACGAAGCCAGAAGAGGTGGCCTACAGATATGTCTGCATCCCTCATGTACCTGGGTTCTTGGATCACGTTGTGGTGGGAACCCGTCCCCTTCCCAGAACGGAGAAGCTGATCGGACCTGATGACTCCCAACCGAGATTGTTCAATGTGTCACTTGGGTCCTACAGGTTTCATTGGTGCCGTTTTGTCTTGAAGAAACAGATCATTTTGACTATGTGCTGCACTTCGTTTCCCAGGAGAGGCCAGTCTAAGGTAGTCACAGTTGTTGACAACACACTGAGAAACCTCACCTCGAGCATAGAGTTTAGAAGAATGGTATTCTATCTTTGTGGGTGGTTTTACAGCTCAGTACGTGTCACCACAAGACAGGCGGCTTAACCTTGTGTTAGATTGTAAACCCAGTGAAGGTGCTACTTTGGTCCATGTCATAGCTTTGTTGGCCTCCAGGATTGGGATGGAAACAGTAACACCTCACCTGGCCCAGCAACGGGCCAAAGATGATAGCAGTTACTGCTTCAATGGCAGGAATGCCAATAACATGTTCACATGCCCCTCAGATGGTAATTCCGGAGGTAATTACATCAATATTGTTGAGGAGTTTAGCTCCTACCACAACAGTGGCGATGATGGTATTGGTCTCCCTCGCGTGTCCACAACCATAGAGTATTACAGTTTCCTTTAAAGTAGAGCAATGATGTTTGTATATGGTTACCAATTTCACGTGTGTACGATTTTATACCTTACTTTAATTGACCATATTACACCTGAGTAATGTGTATACTCTTTTGTACCTACCCTTTTCTACTTTTCTATCAGCCAACTGTATATATCTATTGCCTTGAAATAAAATATGTCTTGCACATACATATATCTTGGTTGTGTTTATTTGAAAGATGACAGCGACACCACGTTTTGAAAGACAATTGACGTGACAGTAATTGAGAATGAACTGCCTATGATCGGGTGCACATCTATGTGGATTACTCCGTAGACACTGTTTCTGTGTTGCATTCCCTGCCTTAGTTCTACACGGCCAGAGGAATCAGACGCTATTTCATTCAGCACAGGGACCTATCTGTGTACTGTCTATTTAGAACTTACAAAGGAAGGTGCTACTCGCCCCCTTATGCCAGTGATCCTGCTGGTGTTCCCATGTGATAGGGTAGTGGGATATACAGTGGGGCAAACTTGCACCAATTGTGCAAGTTCTCCCACTTAAAAAGATGAGAGAGGCCTGTAATTTTCATCATAGGTAGTACACTTCAACTATGACAGACAAAATGAGAAGAAAAAAATCCAGAAAATCACATTGTAGGATTTTTAATGAATTTATTTGCAAATTATGGTGGAAAATAAGTATTTGGTCACCTACAAACAAGCAAGATTTCTGGCTCTCACAGACCTGTAACTTCTTCTTTAAGAGGCTCCTCTGTCCTCCACGCATTACCTGTATTAATGGCACCTGTTTGAACTTGTTATCAGTATAAAAGACACCTGTCCACAACCTCAAACAGTCACACTCCAAACTCCACTATGGCCAAGACCAAAGAGCTGTCAAAGGACACCAGAAACAAAATTGTAGACCTGCACCATGCTGGGAAGACTGAATCTGCAATAGGTAAGCAGCTTGGTTTGAAGAAATCAACTGTGGGAGAAATTATTAGGAAATGGAAGACATAAAAGACCACTGATAATCTCCCTTGATCTGGGGCTCCACGCAAGATCTCACCCCGTGGGGTCAAAATGATCACAAGAACGGTGAGCAAAAATCCCAGAACCACACGGGGGGACCTAGTGAATGACCTGCAGAGAGCTGGGACCAAAGTAACAAAGCCTACCATCAATAACACACTACGCAGCCAGGGACTCAAATCCTGCTGTGCCAGACGTGTCCCCCTGCTTAAGCCAGAACATGTCCAGGCCCGTCTGAAGTTTGCTAGAGAGCATTTGGATGATCCAGGAGAAGATTGGGAGAATGTCATATGGTCAGATGAAACCAAAATAGAACTTTTTGGTAAAAACTCAACTTGTCGTGTTAGGAGGACAAAGAATGCCGAGTTGCATCCAAAGAACACCATACCTACTGTGAAGCATGGAGGTGGAAACATCATGCTTTGGGGTTGTTTTTCTGCAAAGGGAACAGGATGATCTGTGTAAAGGAAAGAATGAATGGGGCCATGTATTGTGAGATTTTGAGTGAAAACCTCCTTCCATCAGCAAGGGCATTGAAGATGAAACGTGACTGGTTCTTTCAGCATGACAATGATCCCAAACACACCGCCCGGGCAACGAAGGAGTGGCTTCGTAAGAAGCATTTCAAAGTCCTAGAGTGGCCTAGCCAGTCTCCAGATCTCAACCCCATAGAAAATCTTTGGAGGGAGTTGAAAGTCCATGTTGCCCAGCAACAGCCCCAAAACATCACTGCTCTAGAGGAGATCTGCATGGAGGAATGGGCCAAAATACCAGCAACAGGGTGTGATAAAGATTTACAGAAATACTTTGACATCTGTCATTGCTAACAAAGGGTATATAACAAAGTATTGAGATAAACTTTTGTTATTGACCAAATACTTATTTTCCACCATAATTTGCAAATAAATTAATAAAAAAATCCTACAATGTGATTTTCTGGATTTTTTTTCTCATTTCGTCTGTCATAGTTGAAGTGTACCTATGATGAAAATTACAGGCCTCTCTCATCTTTTTAAGTGGGAGAACTTGCGCAATTGGTGGCTGACTAAATACTTTTTTGCCCCACTGTATATATCACGCTGGCAAGGCATATGAATTATCATGTTATACACCAAACAACACAATTATCATAATTGTTGTCATATGCCTTTTTTTTCCTAGCTTGGCTTCCCCAGTGATTTACCTACGCACAGCTACTGTGCACCACTCAACCAATAAACAAAGCATACTGACTTCGAGCACTTCAATATCATGGCATGCATTTTCAACAACAAAATAAATAGACTATGTCACTCTCAACAATCATAAAATACATCCCTTGCAACCTTGTAGGCTTACCCGTTAATGAAGGCTTGGCAATCTCTGAACGTTACGAAACTTTTAAGGTGTTTTGTAACAGATGTCTCTTTCTATTCATCAATTGGCCGCTGCACAGTTTGGATTGATTGATTTTATTTGTCAGTTTAAAAAACACATAAACAAAGATTTTTTAAAGTGAGCGGGATTGAACAATAAAGTCAGGGACTAATTTCCATAACTACATGTACATATATAATGACATAGATACAGACATGTTACAAAGATAGACAAAACATTTTCAACATCCAGACAAATATGAGGGGGGAGTTTAAGTGCAATTCTTATCAGCTTGTTTGGCTGGTAGCTTATTCTTTAGAAGTTTGGGGCTGCTGGTATTAGGGCATCTCTTTATGTCAGATACAGTGCCTTGCGAAAGTATTCGGCCCCCTTGAACTTTGCGACCTTTTGCCACATTTCAGACTTCAAACATAAAGATATAAAACTGTATTTTTTTGTGAAAAATCAACAAGTGGGACACAATCATGAAGTGGAACGACATTTATTGGATATTTCAAACTTTTTTAACAAATCAAAAACTGAAAAATTGGGCGTGCAAAATTATTCAGCCCCCTTAAGTTAATGCTTTGTAGCGCCACCTTTTGCTGCGATTACAGCTGTAAGTCGCTTGGGGTATGTCTCTATCAGTTTTGCACATCAAGAGACTGACATTTTTTCCCATTCCTCCTTGCAAAACAGCTCGAGCTCAGTGAGGTTGGATGGAGAGCATTTGTGAACAGCAGTTTTCAGTTCTTTCCACAGATTCTCAATTGGATTCAGGTCTGGACTTTGACTTGGCCATTCTAACACCTGGATATGTTTATTTTTGAACCATTCCATTGTAGATTTTGCTTTATGTTTTGGATCATTGTCTTGTTGGAAGACAAATCTCCGTCCCAGTCTCAGGTCTTTTGCAGACTCCATCAGGTTTTCTTCCAGAATGGTCCTGTATTTGGCTCCATCCATCTTCCCATCAATTTTAACCATCCTCCCTGTCCCTGCTGAAGAAAAGCAGGCCCAAACCATGATGCTGCCACACCCAGTTTGACAGTGGGGATGGTGTGTTCAGGGTGATGAGCTGTGTTGCTTTTACGCCAAACATAACGTTTTGCATTGTTGCCAAAAAGTTCAATTTTGGTTTCATCTGACCAGAGCACCTTCTTCCACATGTTTGGTGTGTCTCCCAGGTGGCTTGTGGCAAACTTTAAACAACACTTTTTATGGATATCTTTAAGAAATGGCTTTCTTCTTGCCACACTTCCATAAAGGCCAGATTTGTGCAATATACAACTGATTGTTGTCCTATGGACAGAGTCTCCCACCTCAGCTGTAGATCTCTGCAGTTCATCCAGAGTGATCATGGGCCTCTTGGCTGCATCTCTGATCAGTCTTCTCCTTGTATGAGCTGAAAGTTTAGAGGGACGGCCAGGTCTTGGTAGATTTGCAGTGGTCTGATACTCCTTCCATTTCAATATTATCGCTTGCACAGTGCTCCTTGGGATGTTTAAAGCTTGGGAAATCTTTTTGTATCCAAATCCGGGTTTAAACCTCTTCACAACAGTATCTCGGACCTGCCTGGTGTGTTCCTTGTTCTTCATGATGCTCTCTGCGCTTTTAACGGACCTCTGAGACTATCACAGTGCAGGTGCATTTATACGGAGACTTGATTACACACAGGTGGATTGTATTTATCATCATTAGTCATTTAGGTCAACATTGGATCATTCAGAGATCCTCACTGAACTTCTGGAGAGAGTTTGCTGCACTGAAAGTAAAGGGGCTGAATAATTTTGCACGCCCAATTTTTCAGTTTTTGATTTGATAAAAAAGTTTGAAATATCCAATAAATGTCGTTCCGCTTCATGATTGTGTCCCACTTGTTGTTGATTCTTCACAAAAAAATACAGTTTTATATCTTTATGTTTGAAGCCTGAAATGTGGCAAAAGGTCGCAAAGTTCAAGGGGGCCGAATACTTTCGCAAGGCACTGTAGCTACCGCGTCTGTTATACAGAAATAGATGTACCGAAGGAGGGTAATTCATAGATTTTCGATCCAAATATTTTGTATAAAGATGAGCATTATATTGTTAGATTATAGGGGTAACAATGGTTGGCATGAAAGTCTTCCTCACCTCAAATTCAACTGTCGAAATCAGTTGAAAAGCCCGGGCACACTGCCATCACATCAAAGGCCTGCAGTAGCTAAATCTTAATAATAGACAAACCATACCAAATTTCCCAAACGTTTCAAAACTTTATTAGGGTAATATCAAAAGTAAGTCATTGTTTATAGGGAGAATACGAGCAGAATGGTGAATGTAAACGAGGAAAAATTGCACTACCCCCCCCAAAAGAAAACACCCAACCATCCCCAAAGCAATAAAAAAGGTTTGACTCCCCTATTTTGGACCACCCCTCTCCCAGTAATATTCAATCTGTACCTAACGGAGTAAAGAGGTTTCACTTTTCATTTGATGATGAGATTTCAGAGGACATCCATGGAAAATATAATCATGTGTCATGTCGACTGACTAAATATAATAATTTCTAAATTGATATATTTAATGATTTATTAATGCAATTAATGAATGATCCATTCCCTTTCCGTTGTTTAATCAGTGTGTGTGATTGACAGGAGAGATGATGAGAGGGGCTGAGTTTTGACCATCATCATTATCAGAGGGGCCGAAGTATGGAAAGAGTTTCTCTGTAAAGGTGCAGCCAGTGTAAGAGTAGATATGAGACCTGGCCTCCACATCATAAAAGGAGACCAGACCCTCCTCATAGTCCACAAACACCCCCACCTTCTGGGGCTTCTTTCTCAGGGAGAGGAGGACAGGGGGGAAGATCCAGCTAACGTACACATTTACGTCCCTTCGGGACACAGTCCAGAGTCCATCCTCAGGTCTCATTATAATAATCCCCTTCCTTACTATGGACTCTCTGACCACTCCTAAATTCCATCTAGCCTTCCCCTTAACAATCACCTCATAGTAAAATCTCCCTGTTGAGAAGCCATCCTTTCCAAGGACAAATCGATGACCGTCAAACCTTTTTGGATTGTCAGGACGATTATGTGGTGCGTCTCCAGTTCTCACTTGTTTCCCATCTTCAGACAGGATGAGTTTGTGATGTGCTGTATCAGGGTCCAGAGTCACATCCACTGCATACTGCTGAATCCTCTTCAGTTTGACTTCAGGCAGCTTCTCCATCTCTTTATTCAGTATCTCCTCCAGCTGAGACACTGCTCTCCTCACAGTCCCCACACACAGATCACTGTGAACACTGATCTCAGACATGTTCTTGGTGGGTGGAGGTTTGTACACTAGTGATGGGTAGTTCTGGAGAAGTTGGAGGTGGTCCTCAGTCTGCGAGACCTGCCTCAGATCAGTGCTTCTCCTCTTCAGCTCAGTGATTTCCTGCTCCAGTTCGTTAATGAACCCTTCAGCCTGCCTCTCTACTGCTTTCTGCCTCTCCTCAATCACCTCAACAAGCTCAGCTTGGCTTTTCTCAATGGAGCGCACCAGAGCAGTAAAGACTTATACACTGTTTTCTATCTCTTTGCATCCTTCTTGCTGAGATCTACTGAGAGTTTGATCTGTTTAACATTCTTCTGTCGGTCCTGGATAATCAGCTGCACTTCCGCATCAGTTTTCACCAACTGAGCCTTCCTCTCTCCACACTCTTCCTCTATAGAGACAGTGTCATGAGTCTTGTGGTCTGCCTCAGTGCAGAACTGACACACACATGTCTGGTCAGTCCTACAGAACAGCTCCAGGAGTCTGTCATGCTTCTTACACATCCTGTCTTCCAGATTCCCCACAGGGTTGATCAGTTTGTGTCTCTTTTAAGGGTGAGGCTATCTGATGAGGCTCCAGGTGAGTCTCACAGTAAGAGGTCAGACACACCAGGCAGGACTTCAAGGCCTTGCGCTTCATCCCAGTGCAGACGTCACAGGCAACATTTCCAGGTTTAAGAGGGGGCCCATGTCTACCCTTTTCTCTCCTCTTTTTAAAATTCTCTACAACCTCTCTGAAAGTTGTGTTGACACGAAGTGTAGGCCGCCTGGAGAATTTCTCCTGACACAGTGGACATTGGTACAGGTCCTTGCTATTCCAGTACGTTCTGATACAGGCCATGCAAAAGTTGTGTCCACATGAAGTGGTGACTGGCTCAGTGAACACATCCAGACATATAGAACACAGGAACTGCTCTTCAGATAGGAGACTGCTGGAGAAAGCCATATCTAGAGAGAGAAGGTGGAACTATAAATTATTCCCTGGAATGAGTCAGCTCTCGATAGTTTTAGTGCCACGGTCAACATGGCATTTTGAGAATCTAACCAATGTTGATTAAAGTTGTTTAACCATACAACATACAGTATAAATCAGTAAATGTACAAAATAAACATAGGTACTGTCGTCAAAAACTGGAGAATAAAGGAATTCATTTGAAGACAAGAATTCACACACTAGAATGCATCTTCACCTGCCCTTGTAAATCTGTGCTCACCTGTATCTGTGTGTGAAAGAGGGTGGGCACTTTCTCCGATTTATCGGTACTGTCTTAGATTTTCCACAAGAGTGTGAGACCGTTTGCATATGTGGGCAACGTACAGTACGTCTACACACTTCAGTTTCACTTCAGTAAAGTGACGTTGCATGCTCCTCCCCACCCAGTGCTGCTCTGTGCTCTGGAACAGAATTAACCCTTCACATGGCTGATCTCTCTTCATGCATGAAACATTCTTGATACAAAAGTGTGAATCAGAAATGCTAGACAAGGAATTACTGCAGATGTATTGAAGGTATTCTAAAATCAACAACTACAATATAATTCTACAATAGACTAGTTGAGTCTTGTCGAATCCCTGAGCGTCATTTCCGGTCACAACTTGCAGACTTGTTTACGTGCGGCTGTGCGTTTTGTTGCCAACCTTACTTTGCTACCTGACAACTTTACGGTTTTTACTCTTGAATTACCGTTTATATTTTAATTTTTTCCCTCACTCAACTGTTTTTACTCCGGACGTTTTATCTGGACATGGTTCGTCAGGACTTCCAACAGCCGAAGCTAAGTAGTAACATTAACATGATGCCTTCTAATAGGCTCTATGCATTTACCGCCTCCAACGTTCTAATTTACTTCCGATCGAGTTGATGACTTCCGGAGCGAGTTCTGCTATTGTTTTTAGCATTAGCTTACTAGCTATCGTCGATGCATCTCTGACTGAAATAGTTAGCAATGACTGCGTTTAAATTACAGCCCCGAGAAGGAGGTGCAAATGAACATTGTTCAGTGCCTCTGTGTTCAGTTTATTCCAAATGTAATGGTATTGTGAGCTTCCATCGTTTCCCAGTCGATGTAGAGCTCAGAAAAAGGTGGTTGGTGGCAGTACGTCGTGACAACTTTACTGTCACCAAACACACAAAGGTGTGTAGTACACATTTCGTAGAAAGTGACTTTGTTGAGGGAAAATTGGGGGGCGACAATACCTAAAAAAAAAGGTGTTGTTCTTACTGTCTTCGCGTTGAACTGGCACATTAAAAAGAGACCTGATGTTTGGGAAAGAAGACTGAAACCTCCTGCTCCGATGGAGGGGGATGAAGAACCAGGTGCGCTGCCTATGGACTGTGCCGTCTCTGATCCGGTCCAGACCCATGATTACTGTGCAGTCCCTGAACCCGCAGCCCTGGCCCCAATGGCAATCCATGAGCACGTAAGAGAAATTGAGGCGCTTCGAGCCAAGCTGGAGAAACTGACCACCCAACGCGGCTTTGGTCGACAACGATTTGCTGGATCTGACGATGATATACGTGTTTACACAAGGTACAGTAATAATTTATTATTATCCAGCATTATTATTATTGACTATGAATTATTAGTATTATTATCCTAAAGTCCATCTTACCTTTAAGTACATGTTCATTGTTATTTGATACTGGGCTAGCATATCTTAGCCTAAGTAGGCACATTGAATGTATATTGTCTTTACATTATTTTTCAGTTAACCCCCAAAAATGCTCCCAGGTCGTTGCTTCAAATAAGATTTGGTTCTTAGTCCACTTTCCAGGTTAAATAACAGAACATTTCAAACAAATTCACTGCTGTGATGATAGCTGCTATGAATTACAGTACGAATTGCAGTAACAAGAAAACAGGCTACAATAGCAGCTAGGTCATGTATAGTGCTAGGGCTTAGAGAAGATGGGCAATAACAGTAATGAGCTTTTTTGGTATTCAAATACTCTGGGTCCATCTTTAGATTTGCAAGCTATACCCACCTGATGGCCTTCTGGCACTTGATTGAGCAGGCAGCAGAGACCAAGTTTATAAGAGTCACAAGCACCAATCCATCTGAAACAAGTGTTACTCGAAGAAAACCGGTAAGGGACAACTTCATGAAATACTTAAGAGTATATTATTTGATCTTACTGTAATTGTTAAACATCATTTACTTTTTGTTATGGACCGAATATAAGGACTATTGTACTAAAATGGGTTTCTTTACGTTCAGACACTGCCATCAATCGATGAGTTCTTCTTGTTTATGACTCATCTGTCGCTGGGTCTGAAGCAGAAGGATTTAGCCCACCGGTTCAGCATCCACCAATCGACAGTGAGCCGGATTATCATCTCTTGGGCCAACTTCCTCTACTGTCTGCGTGGATCAGCACGGATATGGATCCCCAAGAAAACCATCAAAGCCCACCTACCAGTTCAAGGACTATCCAGACACCCAGGTAGTGATCGACTGCACTGAACTCCGCTGCCAGACACCATCTTCACTACTACTGCAGAGTGAAGTGTTTTCTTCCTTCAAGTCACTCTGTACCTTTAAGGGCATGTTGGGAATGTCACCACATGGAGCTGTCGCTTTTGTGTCATCCTTGTGTGCTGGATCTGTGAGTGACAAGGAGATTTTCAAGCAGTCTGGAATTATTTCCTTACTCACACATCAACAACTGACACCCATGGGTAACGATGCTTCGAGGGTGACTGTTGATGTGTGCAGAGGGTCCCTAGTTCAAGCACGGGTAGGGGCGAGGGGACGGACGAAAGCTATACTGTTACATTGGTGCCGTGACCCGGATCACTGGTTGCTGCGGAAAAGGAGGAGGTCAAAAGGGGGGTGAGTGTAACCGATGTGAAATGGCTAGCTAGTTAGCGGTGGTGCGCGCTAATAGCGTTTCAATCGGTGACGTCATTCGCTCTGAGACCTGAAGTAGTTGTTCCCCTTGCTCTGCAAGGGCCGTGGCTTTTGTGGAGCGATGGGTAACGATGCTTCGTGGGTGTCAGTTGTTGATGTGTGCAGAGGGTCCCTGGTTCGACTTGACTGACCGGAAATTGCCAAACCGATAGGAAGTGTATTTAAAACGTTCGATCGTGGAATGTGCATAAGGGCAATTGCAGTCGTTGTACTCATAATATACAGGAGAACGGTCGCCTTAAGGCGAGGATGCAAGCCCAGCTTCAGACGCAATCATTAGGCAAGGGTAATTTCAGTGTAGGAAAGGATGAAACAGCGTCTGTGCCACCAGTAAGTACAGATTGTAACCTTAGTATAAATCCCCTCGCACGGTCCCCGCAGCCAGACAACTTTCTCATGGCTTCTGGAGGGAAATGCTGTAGGAATGCTCAACCGGTGTTTCTCATTTAGCCGACAAACTTTCAACTGGTTCTCCCCATTAAGCAGCGAGTCGGAGTCAGAGGCCGAGCCTTCCCTGATCTCTACTTATCCCTTTACGGGGTCTAAGATGCTGAAGCTTCCCACCATTAGCTCTGACAAATTGAAAACCCTAGTCATTGGCAACTCCATTACCCGCAGTATTAGACTTAAAATGTATCATCCAGCGATCATACACTGTTTACCAAGGGGCAGGGCTACCGACGTTAAGGCTAATCTGAAGATGGTGCTGGCTAAAGCTAAAACTAGCGAGTGTCGAGAGTATAGAGAGATTGTTATCCGTGTCGGCACCAACGATGTTAGGATGAAACAGTCAGAGGTCACCAAGCGCAACATAGCTTCAGCGTGTAAATCAGCTAGAAAGATACGTTGGCATCGAGTAATCGTCTCTGGCCCCCTCCCAGTTAGGGGGAGTGATGAGCTCTACAGCAGAGTCTCACAACTCAATCGCTGGTTGAAAACTGTTTTACTGCCCCTCCCAAAATATAGAATTTGTAGATAGTTGGCCCTCTTTCTGGGACTCACCCAGAAACAGGACCAAGCCTGGCCTGTTGAGGAGTGACGGACTCCATCCTAGCTGGAGGGGTGCTCTCATCTTATCTACGACCATAGACAGGGCTCTAACTCCTCTAGCTCCACAATGAAATAGGGTGCAGGCCAGGCAGTAGGTTGTTAGCCAGCCTGCCAGCTTAGTGGAGTCTGCCACTAGCACAGTCAGTGTAGTCAGCTCAGCAATCCCCATTGAGACCGTGTCTGTGCCTCGACCTAGGTTGGGCAAAACTAAACATGGCGGTGTTCGCTTTAGCAATCTCACTAGAATAAAGACCTCCTCCATTCCAGCCATTATTGAAAGAGATTGTGATATCTCATATCTCAAAATAGGGCTACTTAATGTTAGATCCCTCACTTCAAAGGCAGTTATAGTCAATGAACTAATCACTGATCATGATCTTGATGTGATTGGCCTGACTGAAACATGGCTTAAACCTGATGAATTTACTGTGTTAAATGAGGCCTCACCTCCTGGTTACACTAGTGACCATATCCCGCAAAGGCGGAGGTGTTGCTAACATTTACGATAGCAAATTTCAATTTACAAAAGACAACAACTAAGTTTTCGTCTTTTGAGCTTCTAGTCATGAAATCTATGCAGCCTACTCAATCACTTTTTATAGCTACTGTTTAAAGGCCTCCTGGGCCATATACAGCGTTCCTCACTGAGTTCCCTGAATTCCTATCGGACATTGTAGTCATAGCAGATAATATTCAAATTTTTGGTGACTTTAATATTCACATGGAAAAGTCCACAGACCCACTCCAAAAGGCTTTTGGAGCCATCATCGACTCAGTGGGTTTTGTCCAACATGTCTCTGGACCTACTCACTGCCACAGTCATACTCTGGACCTAGTTTTGTCCCATGGAATAAATGTTGTGGATCTTAATGTTTTTCCTCATAATCCTGGACTATCGGACCACCATTTTATTATGTTTGCAATCGCAACAAATAATCTGCTCAGACCCCAACCCAGGAGTATCAAAAGTCGTGCTATAAGTTAGAGGTCGACCGATTAATCGGAAGTGGCCGATTTTAATTAGGGCCGAAATCAAGTTTTCATAACAATTGGAAATCGGTATTTTTGGACACCGATTTGGCCGATTTATTTTTCTTTATTTAACTAGGCAAGTCACTTAAGAACACATTCTTATTTTCAATGACGGCCTAGGAACTGTGGGTTAACTGCCTCGTTCAGGGGCAGAACGACAGATTTTCACCTTGTCAGCTCGGGGGATCCAATCTTGCAACATTACAGTTAACTAGTTCAACGCTATAACCACCTGCCTCTCGTTGCACTCCACAAGGAGACTGACTGCCTAGTTAACTACACATGGTTGATGATATTACTAGTTTATCTAGCGTGTCCTGCGTTGCATATAATCTGACTGAGCATACAAGTATCTGACTGAGCGGTGGTAGGCAGCAGCAGGCTCATAAGCATTCATTCAAACAGCACTTTCGTGCGTTTTGCCAGCAGCTCTTCGTTGTGCGTCAAGCATTGCACTGTTTATGACTTCAAGCCTATCAACTCCCGAGATGAGGCTGGTGTAACCGATGTGAAATGGCTAGCTAGTTAGCGGGGTGCGCGCTAATAGCGTTTCAAACGTCACTCGCTCTGAGACTTGGAGTGGTTGTTCCCCTTGCTCTGCATGGGTAACGCTGCTTCGAGGGTGGCTGTTGTTGTTGTGTTCCTGGTTCGAGCCCAGGTAGGAGCGAGGAGAGGGACGGAAGCTATACTGTTACACTGGCAATACTAAAGTGCCTATAAGAACATCAAATAGTCAAAGGTTAATGAAATACAAATGGTATAGAGGAAAATAGTCCTATAATAACTACAACCTAAAACTTCTTACCTGGGAATATTGAAGACTCATGTTAAAAAGAACCACCAGCTTTCATATGTTCTCATGTTCTGAGCAAGGAACTTAAACGTTAGCTTTCTTACATGGCACATATTGCACTTTTACTTTCTTCTCCAATGCTTTGTTTTTGCATTATTTAAACCAAATTGAACATGTTTCATTATTTATTTGAGGCTAAATTGATTTAATTCGTGTATTATATTAAATTAAAATAAGTGTTCATTCAGTATTGTTGTAATTGTCATTTATTACAAATAAATTAAAAAAAACGTCAGATTAATCGGTATCAGCCTTTTTTGGTCCTCCAATAATCGGTATCGGTATAGGTGTTGAAAAATCATAATCGGTCGACCTCTACTATAAATTCTCAGACAACCCAAAGATTCCTTGATGCCCTTCCAGTCTCCCTCTGCCTACCCAAGGATGTCAGAGGACAAAAAACAGTTAACCACCTAACTGAGGAACTCAATTTAACTGTGCGCAATACCCTAGATGCAGTTCCATCTAAAAACTAAAAATATTTGTCATAAGAAACTAGCTCCCTGGAATACAGAAAATACCTGAGCTCTGAAGCAAGCTTCCAGAAAATTGGAATGGAATTGGCGCCACACCAAACTGGAAGTCTTCCGACCAGCTTGGAAAGACAGTACCGTGCAGCATCAAAGAGCCCTCACTGCTGCTCGATCATCCTATTTTTCCAACTTAATTGAGGAAAATAAGAACAATCCAAAATGTATTTTTGTTACTGTCCGCAAAGCTAACTAAAAAGCAGCATTCCCCAAGAGAAGATGGCTTTCACTTCAGCAGTAATAAATTCATGAACTTCTTTGAGGAAAAGATCATGATCATTAGAAAGCAAATTACGGACTCCTTTTTAAATCTGTGTATTCCTCCAATGCTCCGTTGTCCTGAGTCTGCGCAACTCTACCAGGACCTAGGATAAAGGGAGACACTAAAGTGTTTTAGTACTATATCTCTTGACACAATGATGAAAATAATCATGGCCTCTAAACCTTCAAGCTGCATACTGGACCATATTCCAACTAAACTACTGAAAGAGCTGCTTCCTGTGCTTGGCCCTCCTATGTTGAACATAATAAACGGCTCTCTATCCACCGATGTGTACCAAACTCACTAAAAGTGTCAGTAATAAAGCCTCTCTTGAAAAAGTTGATTATATTTTTGGCTATCGGCCTATATGGAATCTTCCATTCCTCTCAAACATTTTAGAAAAAGCTGTTACGCAGCAACTCACTGCCTTCCTGAAGACAAACAATGTATGCGAAATGCTTCATTCTGGTTTTAGACCCCATCCTAGCACTGAGACTGCACTTGTGAAGGTGGTAAATTACCTTTTAATGGCGTCAGACCGAGGCTCTGCATCTGTCCTCATGCTGCTCGACCTTAGTGCTGCTATTGATACCATCGATCACCACATTCATTGGGAGAGATTGGAAACCCAAATTGGTCTACACAGACAAGTTTTGGCCTGGTTTAGATCTTATCTGTCGGGAAAAATATCAGTTTGTCTCTGTGAATGGTTTGTCCTCTGGCAAATCAACTGTAAATTTCGGTGTTCCTCAAGGTTCCGTTTTAGGACCACTATTGTTTTCACTATATATTTTACCTCTTGGGGATGTCATTCGAAAACATAATGTTAACTTTCACTGATATGCGGATGACACACAGCTATACATTTCAATGAAACATAGTGAAGCCCCAAAATTGCTCTCGTTAGAAGCCTGTGTTTCAGGCATGAGGAAGTGGATGGCTGCAAACGTTCTACTTTTAAACTCGGACAAAACAGATGCTTGTTCTAGGTCGCAAGAAACAAAGAGATCTTCTGTTGAATCTGACAATTAATCTTGATGGTTGTACAGTTGTCTCAAATAAAACTGAAGGACCTCGGTGTTACTCTGGGCCCTCATCTCTCTTTTGAAGAACATATCAAGACTGTTTCAAGGACAGCTTTTTTCCCCATCTATGAAATATTGCAAAAATCTGAAACTTTCTGTCCAAAAAGGATGCAGAAAAATTAATCCATGCTTTTGTTACTTCTAGGTTGGACTACTGCAATGCTCTACTTTCCAGCTACCCGGATAAAGCACTAAATAAACTTCAGTTAGTGCTAAATACGGCTGTTAAAATCCTGACTAGAACCAAAAAATGTGATCATATTATACCATGCTAGCCTCCCTACACTGGCTTACTGTTAAGGCAAGTGCTGATTTCAAGGTTCTACTGCTAACCTTCAAAGCATTACATGGGCTTGCTCCTACCTAGCTTTCCAATTTGGTCCTGCCGTACATACCTACACGCTCGCTACGGTCACAAGACGCAGGCCTCCTAATTGTCCTTAGAATTTCTAAGCAAACAACTTATGCATGATCATAACTGACAATCCCTAAATTGTGGCAACATTGAGTCATTACTGCTTACTGAGTTTGTAAAACTGTATCCATAGAAAACGTGATTCCCTATGACTGTATCTCTATTCCCTTCATGAGTTTTTGTTATTTAACAGAAATGTTAAACCTTTTTTTGCATATTAATTAAAGAAAACAATCAATGTCCTCTTTTCTTTGTGAGAGCTGTGGGGCAAGAGAGGATCAGTTTAATCTTGAACATGGGTTTGTGTCTGTATGTCACTATGTTATTTAATCGTTTTGATGCCTTCACCATTATTCTACAATGTAGAACATGGTAACAAAAGTAAAAACCCTTGAATGAGTAGGTCTAAAACTTTTGACCAGTAGTGTATATATATATATATATATATCTCCATTGATTCTTGAATAACTTATGAGTTCAGTTCAACTGTCACACTCCTTGAGAACCCAAAATATAAGCTTGTTTTTCGCCAATGTTTGTAAACATTGTAAATGTAAACAAACACTATACCATATCATGGTTAAAACAATCATTTTTATATCACTGATGGTCAGTCCTTGTAACCATAGCTGTCTATTAATCTGAGTGTTTACATTTCTCCAGGCCCATCCCTCAGTTTTTACCAAAACAGAGGCAGGGAAATCGTTTTGTTGTTTCATCTGTGAACTTGCCCTTTTAAAGAGCTGCATATTATCAAGATATCAAAGTGGACTGGATTTATGAGTTATATTCTTCAAGAATGAATGGGTATTTATAATTCATTTAAAAGGCTAACGATTGATGTAGAAACTGCATATTTCCCCTTTAATGCACGTTGGTGAGTTAATTTACACTGTAAAGGGGTTGCTGAATTTGACTAACTTACTGTGGCAAGTCAAATTCTGTAATATAAATACAGTATCAAAGCAAGTACTGTGTAATGACAGTACAATACCGTAACATTGATTATACTGTTAAAAAAGTGAATATTAGCGTAATCATAATGACTGATAAAAATGGTTTACTGTAATTACAAGGGATTGGTGCAAGCAGGTTGGCTGCTAAGTGTTTACACATTACTGCATATTAATGAATAGTTGGTGTCTTATAACATTTGCACTTCTGGAAGCTTCCAAACTGGCAGCGACTACAGGGGAAAACAGGACATGGCAAAATGTGCAACCATTTAAGGTTGAAGACTTGCCCCACTCCAATCTGTCCCCTATACATTTTAAATTGATGGCGCACTATAACCACATAGGACTTAAATTGGTACAGCATTCTCACTCACAGGTGCAATATAGCCTCTTACAAAGCCTCAAATATGTTAATAAGCCAGAGACAACAATACCATTTTTGGCACTCCAATGATACAGTACAGACACTGTATTATGTGGGTTGGAATTACAGTACCACTCAAAATAGACCAATTATTTCCCCGCCCACATTTTCCCACAGTGGCCCATAATTTACAATATGCTACAGTAAAAGAGTATTTCACTGTTGATAATACCCCAAATTACCGTATAAAGTAGTTTTGTTACAGTGAACATCTGCTTTGTCTAACAGGTGAGCAGAAGTTCCATGTTATCAGTGAAACCAGGAATACCGTTGAGCTCCAGGACCACCCAGGAGATGACGGATACTGGGAGATCAATGCAAACAGCTCCAAACACGATGGGAATGTTGTCACCAATCGTTACATGGGTGAGTCACGCTTCACGGAAATTCAAAATGAGATCCAACATGTTTTTTATTTTTATGGTTCTGTTAATCATACAGTGATTTATTTCATACACCAGATTGCACAACAAATTACGTTTCTCTTGTATATACAGTTGGTGTTTAAAAGAAATAAAAGAAAACCTTTCTAATGATGATAAAATCTTGGAATTTTCCACACATTTACTAGATTTGACCCGAGTGGGGACTATGTGTACACTAAGGCGAGCTCTTACGGAGCTGAGAAGTGGCTTCTCATGGTGGACGAGAGTGACCAGAGATATGAGAGAGCATTCATCATCAATAACAAATAACCTTCCAGAATGTTATTGGCTGTCCAAAATGGCTGCTTTGTTGGACTAACATTGTACATTGAAGATCGCAAAATGGTACTTAGAATAAGGACTACATTGAAAACCCCCAAAATTACAGCAAAAATAAAAGCCAACTCGTTTTTGTGTGAATATTCTTCTTTAAAAAATTATGGGAGTTCTATTGATGGGAATATTGACAGAAATTAATTAATGTATTTTTTTGTTTGTTGCAAAACTAGAATCTTTTCCTCTTGAGGATTTCCGGTTTCCAGTTGATTGGGTGGCTTTCCTCGGTCTGAAAGAAAAAAACAATCCCACCCTAGTCAGAAACAAGGAACTTATGAAGTACTCAAAGTAATACCACAGTTTCATTAGCTTAGCAATGTTTTAGTGACTGTCATTTTCCCTGACTGAAGAAACATCCACTTTGTATGAGGTTGTAATTAACACGTCCATTACTGAATCACATCTCAAATCAACAAAAACGTGTGTTTTTACAGCACAGGATACAAGTATTTCCCTACCGCCGTGTCGTTCTCTTTGTACACCTTGATGGTCTTGTCGGCCTCGGCCGTGATCAGCCTGCTCTCCGAGTGGTCGAACATGCAGGCGAAGATCCCCGATTCGCTGTCCAGTGAGCCGGGCTGCACGGCGGCGTGGATACGCTGGAAGTTGTAGCCGGTCCGCCAGTCCCACAGGTGAATGGTGCCGTTGTCAGCTAACGGAGACAATAAAAAGATGTAAGGATTAGCTGTATCTAGATCAAGACATCGGCATAGATAGACAGCGGTGTCTAGGATCTAGCCGTATGTAGGATTTCCTATCACTTAGCCATTCAATATATTTGCTTCCAGCCTCTGCAGTTACCACTTCCCTTTCATTTGTTGCCCATCTTTAGTTGTGCGCTTTCGAAGCAATCATTCAATGTACTATGACTAGAAATAATCTGACCAAATCATCCTGACAGAGGCTCAAAACTGCCTATTTCAATCGCAACATATATACAAGATATTTTTTGTTCAAACAAGAGTCGCCAGTGCGCGATGGGACAAGGATATCCCTGTTGGAAAAAGTAAAGGACGTTTTCATACCTCCTGATACCAGCACGCCGTCTGAGTTGACCGCCATTGCGTTGATGATGGCGTTGTGTCCAGAGAGGTTCTGGATGAAGTTGCCGTCTGGGAACGTCCACTGCTTGATGTTGTCGGCAGAGCCAGAGGCTAAGGTATACCTGTAACATTCAGCCAACCAATGGTTCAGTGCCATAATTCAAAACGCACAAATAAAATGAGCGAGCCTATCATTAACTACAACTAGATAACAAAAGATGACGAACTTGGGTGCAACATATGCATCACCGTTTACCACGTATGAGGAAGTGACGTACTGTCTGGGATGTAGGGCCAGTGCTCTGACAGACTTCTTGTGATTGGTGAGAGTGGCTCTGGTCTTCCCAGCTATCAGATCCCATAGCCTGATGGTAGAGTCGTGGCTCCCTGGAACGGAAAGAGCCAGGTCGTGTTCAGGTCACACCGTAGCAATATGTTTTGAAACTAACAATAAAACGCTGCGTTCTTATTCGGACAAGTTCAAGTGTTCTATCCTATTTTTTCCCTACTGAACATAGAACAGATATACTGCTTCTTCTACTTGCTTTCAATGAGAAATCTACAACTAGCATTTCTATGTAAATTTGGTCGGGTCCTTTACCCGAAACAGCTTCCATGGAGCGTGCCACTGGGGCTTGGGCATAGTGGGGGCTTTTCTGGCAACGAGGGACGAGTTCTTGGTGCCGCCTCCTTCCAAAAGAGACTAGAAATAAGACAGAAAATGAATATTATTCATAGTGGTAGCATTATATCATACAAGACTGATGTCATATTGGTGGGATGTTGGTGCAGAAATGCATGCGAAAAGTTAGCAGACGCAAAAAAAAGGTGTGTAGTACTAATGATACATATCAGAGAGCGTTACCCCACCGTGAGGAGGGGTAACAAAAAAATAAAATGGATGCTGGATGGTGTCAAAGTGCACTCCTAATAAGATAGGCAACCCTGATTGGAGTCTGGTGTTGCTTGGATTCAATAACACTTTGTTAATGTCTCTAACATCTGGGGTCTGTACAGGAGGTTGTGGTGCTACGGAATTGCGGGGAAGTTCTGTGTCAAACAGACGAATGTCTAACGTGGACTATTGAATTCCGTTTGCTCTGGTGTCTTTCCCCTTTGACAGATCTACTGTGCATCATCTGAAGGAAATACATGGATTGTTATGGTGGCAGGGCAAGAGCCATGGCATGAACTCACTGGGGTTCCTATGTATCTGAGTGTCAGCCGTCAGAGCCAGCCCTGTGGACGACAATACACAGTAGAGGTCAACCGATTTAATCGGAATGGCCGATTTAATTAAGGCCGATTTTCAAGTTTTCATAACAATCGGTAATCGGCATTTTTGGACACCGATTATGGCCGATTACATTGCACTCCACGAGGAGACTGCGTGGCAGGCTGACTGCCTGTTACACGAGTGCAGCAAGGAGCCAAGGTAAGGTGCTAGCTAGCATTAAACGTATCTTATAAAAACAATCAATCTTAACATAATCACTAGTTAACTACACATTTGATGATATTACTAGTTTATCTAGCTTGTCCTGCGTTGCATATAATCGATGCGGTGCCTTTTAACTTATCAACGAATTACAGCCTACTTCGCCAAATGGGTGATGATTTAACAAGCGCATTTGCGAAAAAAGCACTGTCGTTGCACCAATGTGTACCTAACCATAAACATCAATGCCTTTCTTAAAATCAATACACAAGTATATATTTTTAACCCTGCATATTTAGTTAATATTGCCTGCTACATGAATTTCTTTTAACTAGGGAAATTGTGTCACTTCTTTTGCGTTCTGTGCAAGCAGAGTCAGGGTATATGCAGCAGTTTGTGCTGCCTGGCCAATTGCAAACTGTGTGAAGTCCATTTCTTCCTAACAAAGACTGTAATTAATTTGCCAGAATTGTTCAGAATTATGACATAACATTGAAGGTTGTGCAATGTAACAGCAATATTTAGACTTAGGGAAATCAATAATGATTTGTCAATGATTGATGTTGAAGTGATGGCATTCTTACCAGGTTGGGCATAGTTCTGATTGCCATGCATGTTGGAGCCCAGTGGTCTGGACATCAAAACAATGAAATAACACATATGGAAAAATGTAGTAACCAAGAAACTGTTAAACAAATCAAAATATATTTAAGATTTTAGATTCTTCAAAGTAGCCACGCTTTGCCTTGATGACAGCTTTGCACGCTCTTGGCATTCTCTCAACCAGCTTTACCTGGAATGAATTTCCAACAGTTTGAAGCAGTTCCCACTTATGCTGAGCACTTGTTGGCTGCTTTTTCTTCACTCTGCGGTCCAACTCATCTCAAACCATCTTAATTGTGTTTAGGTCGGGTGATTGTGGAGGCCAGGTCATCTGATGCAGCACTCCATCACCGTTCACCTACTCTGCATCTCACAAAGACACGGTGGTTGGAGCCAAAAATCTCACATTTGGACTCATCAAACCATGCAGCAATTCGACCATGAAGGCCTGATTCACGCAATCTCCTCTGAACAGTTGATGTTGAGATCTGTCTGTTACCTTAACTCTGTGAAGCATTTATTTGGGCTGCAATTTCTGGGGCTTGTAACTCCAATGAACTTACCCTCTGCAGCAGAGGTAACTCTGGGTCTTCCTTTACTGTGGCGGTCCTCATTAGAGCAAGTTTCATCATAGAGCTTGATGGTTCTTGAAACTGCATTTGACGAAACATTCAAAGATCTGGACATTTTCCGTAATGACTGACCATGTCTTAAAGTAATGATGGACTGTCATTTCTCTTTGCTTATTTGAGCTGTTCTTGGTCTTTTACCAAATAGGGCTATCTTCTATATACCTCCCCTACCTTGTCACAACACAACTGATTGGTTCAAACGCATTAAAGAAAGAAATTCCACAAATTAACTTTTAACAAAGTACACCTGTTAATTGAAATGCATTACATAATTCCATATGTGTTATTTCATAGATTTGAAAATAGTAAATATAAAGAAAAACCCTTGAATGAGTACGTGTGTCCAAACGTTTGACTGGCACTGTATACTTTAAAAAAAAGAAGCTTTGTCGTACAATGAAAGGTAAAGTAGACTGTATTTCAAACAGTCAGCAATAATATAATGAATGCAGGGCTTGTGGAATTATACTGTGGCTAAATATAAGCCTTCCACAATCATAAGACCCACTAATAATTTCATTATTTTTTCAAATTAGTTTAACCTGCTTTTTTTTGTGTTGCAATAATCACTGATCTGGCTTTCAAGTCTGTCAATGAAAATGCCCTTGTTGTTACAAATTTAACCAGAAACCTATAATGTACATTCACTAACAATGACCAACCTCCCCTATTCCACTGATTAGTACTTGTATAAGTGTGCCCTTTGGTTTCCATTGGGCTGTCCATTATTGTTACAATGTCCATTGGTGCGTGTGAGTACCCGAGCTGTGTGTTTTGGCTTTCGTGCCATTGTGGATTTTGCAGTTAATCATTGTGCGCGTGTGTTATTTATTCAAGGTACTCCTCGCTCTTTTGTTTTGGGTTTCCACCCTGTGTTTTGTTGCGTGTTTGTTTGGTCGTCGTCCCCGGGCCTTTACACGGCACGTCGTAATTTGGGTATAATAAAAAACCCTATTACGCATTCCTGCGCCGGTCTCCCGAATCAGTTATGCCAACGTGACAAATACTTCACGAGGCTTCTTCTCTCTAAGCTGAGATCTTGAATCTGAGATATATTTAGTTCTCAAAACAAAGTTCTGGGCGTACTGCCAAAGTGAAACTACTGATGGTGAGGATTTTTCCAGTCAGTCACTTGCATGAACACAGAAAAGGGTTATTAGAAAAGCACATGAATGGAACATATAAATGAGCTATTAGAAAAGCACAAACATCAAACATTTCCAGCACAGTGGTCACAGCAGTAATTATTTATCATGAGAGGATAAATAATATCTAATAATGCTGCATCCTCCAAGAAAGGTTCACTGGTAAAAATGATTATAAATTGCTGAAGTATTGTCTCTTTTGAGGACACAAGATCAAATACACATGTAAAGTTGGTCATTAATCTGACGACTGATATTCATTGAATAATTAACTGTGTTTATAATTACGTGATTAGATAAATCAGGCAACCATTAACTCGGTAACCTGGGGCACCATGAGAAAAGTTTGTTTAACGTTTCCCAAATTAACTCAAAGAATATCAGAATATCGATTTCATAGCAGCCGGCAATTAATTTATTTCCTCTCAAGTCTCATTCTGAACTTCGCATAATTCTTAAATCTGCACAAACCCGGGTCTCACTAAATCATTCCGTACCACACAAATTGAGTTGATTATTTATTTACTAACAAGCTAAATGATAATATAAGATACACATACACAAACAGTCTTGGCCATTGATTAGAACTTAATACAATGAAACTGGTCCCTAGCGGACCAACACCAATAGAAAGAGAGAGAGAGAGCGAACAAGATAAAAGCACACTTGGATACATTTGTAACCTGCTTAGTTGAGCTCTAACACCTTGCCCCAAACTGCCGCTCTTATGGGTCAGAATTATAATGAATGTATTTACTTGTTGAAGGTCTCCGTTGGGTGTCTTTTCGTGGACCGAGTTCCGCTTATTGGGATAGGATGGCCGAAGCCCTTTTCTTCCGATGGATGTGTCTCCTTCGTTACCGGGTGTAAGTCTCTGATTGTCCACATGATTGTTAAGAGTTTCCTTTGTCCTCTTCCTCATGTTGCGTTTGTGGGGTTGTGACTATCTTCGATCACGCTGCAGCTGTGGTCCATTTTACTGTGGTATGTAAATTCTTATACCCCCAGGTCACAAAGGGGCATTTTGGTCTATATGGCAAGTTCTCTGGGGCGTATCTAGTTACGAGGCAAGGTATCACAATGTACTATGGTCTCGTTAGACAACTAAAATAATAGTTAATTGTTACAAAAATATTCTCTTTGATCTGGATATTTTCTACACATGTTAACATCATGTACATATTATCACAACTTTTCAAGTTACAATCTTTCCGTTATATTGTTGTCATTTAACTATTAATAACATAACAAAAACGACATTCATTTTCATATTTCATCTAGCATCGTTACCATCATTTCGGCTGATAAAATATGTACCATATAAAATGTACCAGGTCCATTTTTTCCATGTTACAGTTCTGCGGTAGGTTCTCCATAGGCCAACCATACATTCCAATCCTCCACTGACAGGACAAAAGATTTGTCTGCTGCCTTAAGATTTACAATGGCTTGAGGTGTTACGTATTCCTGCGCCTGTCTCCAATCATTTTTACAACGTGACAGGGGCGCACTGCCTTCATATCATAGGCCTGCTAAAGCTTAGTAGCCACACCATACCAAACCTTTCCCAAATGTTTCTAAACTTTTTCTAAACTTAATATTAAAAGTAAGTCAAGCCATTGTTTATAGAGAAAATATGAGAAGAATGGCGAATGTAAACCAGGGCAAAAATGCACTACCCTCCCCTGTGCCTTACTCAAAGCAATAAAAAAGGTTTGACAACCTTCCCCTATTTTGTGGCACCCCTCCCCCAGTAATATTCAATCTGTCCCTGAAGAGTAAAGAAGTTTCCATTTTTAATTCGCTATGAGATTTCAGAGGACATCCATGGACATTCTAATCACATGTCATGTCAACTGACTAAATATATTTAATGATATGTGAATGTAATTAGTTAATTAACTGTTCCCTCTGCATTGTTTAATCATTGTGTGTGATTGACAGGAGAGATGATGAGAGGGGCTGAGTTTTGACCATCATTATCAGAGGGGCCAAAGAATGGAAAGAGTTTCTCTGTAAAGGTGTAGCCAGTGTAAGAGTAGATATGAGACTTGGCCTTCACATCATAAAAGGAGACCAGACCCTCCTCATAGTCCACAAACACCCCCACCTTCTGGGGCTTCTTTATCATGGAGAGGAGGAAAAGGAGGAAGTTAGAGCTATCATTCTCATCCCTTTGGGTCACAGCCCAGAGTCCATCCTCAGGTCTCAGTATAATATTCCGCTTCCTTTCAGTGGACTCTCTGGCCACTCCTAAATTCCATCTAGCCTTCCCCTTAACCGTCACCTCATAGTAAAATCGTCCTGAGGAGAAGCCATCCTTTCCAAGGACAAATCGATGAACAGCAAACCTTTTTGGATTGTCAGGAAGATTCTGTGGTATGTCTCCAGTTCTCACTTGTTTCCCATCTTCAGACAGGATGAGAATGGAACATGCTGTATCAGGGTCCAGAGTCACATCCACTGCATACTGCTGAATCATCTTCAGTTTGACTTCAGGCAGCTTCTCCATCTCTTTATTCAGTATCTCCTCCAGCTGGGACACAGCTCTCCTCACAGTCCCCACACACAGATCACTGTGAACACTGATCTCAGACCAGTCCTTGGTGGGTGGAAGTTTGCACTCTAGGGATAGGAAGCTCTGAAGAAGTTGGAGGTGGTCCTCAGTGTGTGAGAGCTGCTTCAGATCAGTTCTTCTCCTCTTTAGCTCAGTGATGTCCTGCTCCAGTTCTTTAATGAGCCCTTCAGCCTGCCTCTCTACTGCTTTCTGCTTCTCCTCAATCACCTCAATCAGCTCAGCCTGGCTTTTCTCAATGGAGCGCACCAGAGCAGTAAAGACTTGTACACTGTTTTCTATCTCTCTCTTTGCATCTCTCTTTCTACGAACTACAGAGAGTCTGATCTTTTTAACCTTCTTCAGTCTCTCCTGGATAATTAGCTGCACTTCTGCCTCAGTTTTCCCCAGCTGAGCCTTCCTCTCTCCACACTCTTCCTCTATAGAGACAGTGTCATGAGTCTTGTGGTCTGCCTCAGTGCAGAACTGACACACACATGTCTGGTCAGTCCTACAGAACAGCTCCAGGAGTCTGTCATGCTTCTTACACATCCTGTCTTCCAGGTTCTCCACAGGGTCGATCAGTTTGTGTCTCTTTAAGGGTGAGGCTATCTGATGAGGCTCCAGGTGAGTCTCACAGTAAGAGGTCTGACACACCAGGCAGGACATAAGGGCCTTGCGCTTCATCCCAGTGCAGACGTCACAGGACACTTTTCCAGGTTCGGGACGGGGCCCATCTCTACCTATATCTCTCCTCTTTTTAAAATTCTCTACAACCTTTCTGAAAGTTGTGTTGACACGAAGCTTAGGTCGTCTGGAGAATTTCTCCTGACACAGTGGACATTGGTACAGGTCCTTGCTATTCCAGTACTTTCTGATACAGGCCATGCAGAAGTTGTGTCCACATGAAGTGGTGACTGGCTCAGTGAACACATCCAGACAGACAGAGCACAGGAACTGCTCTTCAGACTGGAGAATAGTGGAGGAAGCCATATCTAGACAGAGAAGATGGGACTATAAATTATTTCTCTCAATAGTTTTAGTGCCACTGTCAACACGGAATTTAGAGAATCTAACCAATGCTGATTAAAGTTGTTTAACCATACAACATACAGTATAAATTTGTCAATGTACAAAATAAAGATAAACGTAATGTAGAAGCAAACAGGATAAAAGAAAACCGCAGAATAAAGGAATTCATTAGAATACAAGAATTCACACAGTAGAATGCATCTTCACCTGCCCTTGTAATTCTGTGCTCACCTGTATCTGTGTGTGAAAGAGGGTGGGCACTTTCTCCGATTTATCAGTACTGTAGTATTAAAAGAAACAGACTGTGTAGCTGTCTTATATTGAGAGAGTGAAGAGTGTGAGACCGTTTGTTTGTGTTGGCAACGTACAGTACGCCTAGCAACTTCAGTTTCACTTCAGTAAAGTGACGTTGCATGCTCCTCCCCACCCAGTGCTGCTCTGTGCTCCGGAACAGAATTAACCCTTCACATGGCTGATCTCTCTTCATCCTTGATACAAAAGTGTGAATCAGAAATGTTAAACAAGGAATTACTGCAGATGTATTGAAGGTATTCTAAAGTCATCAACTACAATAGAATTCACAGGGGATGAACACATACTGTTTGGTAGATTTGATCATTAATAGCCTTTTACTGCAGTGGGCTAAATCAGGTTCACACAGTATTTCTTGTTAGTCTTTAACAAATCTATTTTGAAACAAAAGTATACACCTCACACACATGGTTTTGGGCTTAACAAAAATAATAGACATATACCATGTCAGATACAGAGTTGAAATGTAATACATATTGAGTTTTACATTCCAATATTACTTTATATACATCACAGAAGACTGAAATACAACAAAACTGTTTGACATAGCAACACTGGAGTTTGGGCTTGTTGAAACATATGAATACTATTCCACTCATGAGGTCATGAGGTCATTTGACTTCAAGGGCTACATAAGGAGCAGGAAATATTATTTTCAGATTATTCCTTTAAACATACTCACTTTCAATTCTACCAAGTCAAGTCAGACATTGGGTGGAGAACTTAAGCTCAATGTGTTTTCTGTTTGTTGAAATCCTGCTTCTGCTGCTTGTGGTGCCTAAAGAAGTGTCTAATGTACCTGAATGGTTTTACAGAATACCACGTTAATCCATTTCTATATGTTAAATAGTGTTTCTCTGCACATATTACACTGAACTTGCCTTGTTAGCGTTTACGATACTTGCCCGCTATTGTCTCAACACCAACACACATCCACCCTCTTCTTCCTCTCCCTCTCGCTTTTAGGAGTTTGTAGAGAACAGTAAGAATATGGAGGGATGGGATCGGCCCGAGGCAGATGGAGACGGTCGTGAGATGAAGCCCAGGGTGAGTTAGCAATACTTTTCCAACAGAAAGTTTAACACTCCATTTGTTTATTGTTGTAGACTCATGGAGGAGGGACTTTTGCTTGACCAAACCAGAAGACGGAAACCAAAAGACATTCCAAGCGTTTTCTTTATTCCATGTGTAGCAGGTTTACCATGATATCATTCCAGTCAGAGTCTACAATATTTTTGAAAACCTGTTTATTAATATATGGCACACTACATGAAAGCTTTGTTTTTTAAAAAGTTTTCTTTAAGCACAATGCCTTTTTGAAACACCTTTTTTATATAACAAAAGTACTTCAGTCAAAAATACTGTTAGTGCAGTTTGGTTCTAGTTTACAGGTTGTAAAGTATGTTTTGTTTAGCCTCTTGTGGGTGACAGTATTGTTAGAGATTTTTCAAATGCGTTCCA
This sequence comes from Oncorhynchus tshawytscha, assembly GCF_018296145.1. Lineage (NCBI taxonomy): Eukaryota > Metazoa > Chordata > Actinopteri > Salmoniformes > Salmonidae > Oncorhynchus > Oncorhynchus tshawytscha. The sequence continues at coordinate 7,505,043 of NC_056462.1, read as the reverse complement.
TGTCACCCCTGTCATTAAACATTATTACTGTACACTACAAGTGTTTGTGCATCAAATTTATTTTTAGATTGTGATAAAGACGATCATGGTTGCTACTTGCTCCTTTTTAATACAATTTTGACAAATACAACTGACTAGCATAACAGATGATTAGCAGGCACTTTTCTGTCTGAAATAACTCCATCACACCTTGTTCTTGCATGGACATTATTTTTTATTCTAAATTTGTGCAAGCTGTTGTCCCACGCCCGATAACAGGATCAGGTTACTACGGTGGATCAAATATGAATGAGCCACTTACTCTGAGGATGTTTGATATTACTCTAATGTATGAAAGGCAGGTCCTACAAGTACTGAAGTTGTCATGTCAGAGGCAATGCATGATCATAACTGACAATCCCTACATTGTGGCAACGTTGAGTCATTACTGCTTACTGAGTTTGTAAAACTGTATCCATAGAAAATGTGATTCCCTATGACTGTATCTCTATTCCCTTCATGAGTTTTTGTTATTTAACAGAAATGTTAAACCTTTTTTTGCATATTAATTAAAGAAAACAATCAATGTCCTCACCCTGGCCTTTTCTTTGTGATGTCCTCTTTTCTTTGTGAGCTGTGGGGCAAGAGAGGATCAGTTTAATCTTGAACATGGGTTTGTGTCTGTATGTCACTATGTTATTTAATAGTTTTGATGCCTTCACCATTATTCTACAATGTAGAACATAGTAACAAAAGTAAAAACCCTTGAATGAGTAGGTCTAAAACTTTTGACCAGTAGTGTATATATATATATATATATATAATATATATATATATATAATATATATATATATATATATATATATATATAATATATATTATATTATAATATATATATATATATATATATATCCATTGATTCTTGAATAACTTATGAGTTCAGTTCAACTGTCACACTCCTTGAGAACCCAAAATATAAGCTTGTTTTTCGCCAATGTTTGTAAACATTGTAAATGTAAACAAACACTATACCATATCATGGTTAAAACAATCATTTTTATATCACTGATGGTCAGTCCTTGTAACCATAGCTGTCTATTAATCTGAGAGTGTTTACATTTCTCCAGGCCCATCCCTCAGTTTTTACCAAAACAGAGGCAGGGAAATCGTTTTGTTGTTTCATCTGTGAACTTGCCCTTTTAAAGAGCTGCATATTATCAAGATATCAAAGTGGACTGGATTTGTGAGTTATATTCTTCAAGAATGAATGGGTATTTATAATTCATTTAAAAGGCTAACAATTGATGTAGAAACTGCATATTTCCCCTTTAATGCACGTTGGTGAGTTAATTTACACTGTAAAGGAATTGCTGAATTTGACAGTAACTTACTGTGGCAAGTCAAATTCTGTAATATAAATACAGTATCAAAGCAAGTACTGTGTAATGACAGTACAATACCGTAACATTGATTATTATACTGTTAAAAAAGTGAATATTAGCGTAATCATAATGACTGATAAAAATGGTTTACTGTAATTACAAGGGATTGGTGCAAGCAGGTTGGCTGCTAAGTGTTTACACATTACTGCATAGTTGGTGTCTTATAACATTTGCACTTCTAGAAGCTTCCAAACTGGCAGCGACTACAGGGGAAAACAGGACATGGCAAAATGTGCAACCATTTAAGGTTGAAGACTTGCCCCACTCCAATCTGTCCCCTATACATTTTAAATTGATGGGGCACTATAACCCTATAGGACTTAAATTGGTACAGCATTCTCACTCACAGGTGCAATATAGCCTCTTACAAAGCCTCAAATATGTTAAGCCAGAAACAATACCATTTTTGGCACTCCCAATGATACAGTACAGATACTGAATTATGTGGGTTGGAATTACAGTACCACTCAAAATAGACCAATTATTTCCCCGCCCACATTTTCCCACAATGGCCCATCATTTACAGTATGCTACAGTAAAAGAGTATTTCACTGTTGATAATACCCCAAATTACCATATACAGTAGTTTTGTTACAGTGAACATCTGCTTTGTCTAACAGGTGAGCAGAAGTTCCATGTTATCAGTGAAACCAGGAATACAGTAGAGCTCCAGGACCACCCAGGAGATGACGGATACTGGGAGATCAATGCAAACAGCTGCAAACACTATGGGTGAGTCACGCTTCACGAAAATGAGATGCAACATTTTCTTTTTCTTTTTATGGTTCTGTTAATCATACAGTGATTTTTCATACACCAGATTGCACAACAAATTACATTTCTCTTGTATATACAGTTGGTGTTTCTGAAATAAAGAAATAAAAGAAAACCTTTCTAATGATGAGAAAATCTTGAATTTTCCACACGTTTACTAGATTTGACCCGAGTGGGGACTATGTGTACACTAAGCTGAGAAGTGGCTTCTCATGGTGGACGAGAGTGACCAGAGATATGAGAGAGCATTCATCATCAAGAACAAACATTCTGGAAAGTTATTGGCTGTCCAAAATGGCTGCTTTGTTGGACTAACATTGTACATTGAAGATCGCAAAATTGTACTTAGAATAAGGACTACATTTAAAAGCCAACTCGTTTTTGTGCGAATATTCTTCTTTAAAAAATTATGGGAGTTCTATTGATGGGAATATTGACAACAGAAATTAATGTATTTTTTTGTTTGTTGCAAAACTAGAATCTTTTCCTCTTGAGGATTTCCGGTTTCCAGTTGATTGGGTGGCTTTCCTCGGTCTGAAAGAAAAAAACAATCCCACCCTAGTCAGAAACAAGAACTTATGAAGTACTCAAAGTAATACCACAGTTTCATTAGCTTAGCAATGTTTTAGTGACTGTCATTTTCCCTGACTGAAGAAACATCCACTTTGTATGAGGTTGTAATTAACACGTCCATTATTGAATCACATCTCAAATCAACAAAAACTTGTGTAGCTATACAGCACAGGATACAAGTATTTCCCTACCGCCGTGTCGTCCTCTTTGTACACCTTGATGGTCTTGTCGGCCTCGGCCGTGATCAGCCTGCTCTCCGAGTGGTCGAACATGCAGGCGAAGATCCCCGATTCGCTGTCCAGTGAGCCGGGCTGCACGGCGGCGTGGATACGCTGGAAGTTGTAGCCGGTCCGCCAGTCCCACAGGTGAATGGTGCCGTTGTCAGCTAACGGAGACAATAAAAAGATGTAAGGATTATCTGTATCTAGATCAAGACATCGGCATAGATAGACAGCGGTGTCTAGGATCTAGCCGTATGTAGGATTTCCTATCACTTAGCCATTCAATATATTTGCTTCCAGCCTCTGCAGTTACCACTTCCCTTTCATTTGTTGCCCATCTTTAGTTGTGCGCTTTCGAAGCAATCATTCAATGTACTATGACTAGAAATAATCTGACCCAGTCATCCTGACAGAGGCTCAAAACTGTATTTCAATCGCAACATATATACAAGATATTTTTTGTTCAAACACGAGTCGCCAGTGCGCGATGGGACAAGGATATCCCTGTTGGAAAATGTAAAGGACGTTTTCATACCTCCTGATACCAGCACGCCGTCTGAGTTGACCGCCATTGCGTTGATGATGGCGTTGTGTCCAGAGAGGTTCTGGATGAAGTTGCCGTCTGGGAACGTCCACTGCTTGATGTTGTCGGCAGAGCCAGAGGCTAAGGTATACCTGTAACATTCAGCCAACCAATGGTTCAGTGCCATAATTCAAAACGCACAAATAAAATGAGCGAGCCTATCATTAACTACAACTAGATAACAAAAGATGACGAACTTGGGTGCAACATATGCATCACCGTTTACCACGTATGAGGAAGTGACGTACTGTCTGGGATGTAGGGCCAGTGCTCTGACAGACTTCTTGTGATTGGTGAGAGTGGCTCTGGTCTTCCCAGCTATCAGATCCCATAGCCTGATGGTAGAGTCGTGGCTCCCTGGAACGGAAAGAGCCAGGTCGTGTTCAGGTCACACCGTAGCAATATGTTTTGAAACTAACAATAAAACGCTGCGTTCTTATTCGGACAAGTTCAAGTGTTCTATCCTATTTTTTTCCCTACTGAACATGACCCAGGAGAAAAGGTCCGAATGAAAAAATCCTGATTTCTCCTTGCGCCAGCTCATAATAGAATGTAACAAGATGATAAGCCATTGATGGTAGTTTGGAGTGAGTCAACTAGCCAATATATGGACACAGCAAGGCAAAGCAGTTGTAACATACCCTTGTCCGTACCTGTGATGATCTGCGGTTCGGCGGCCTGGCATCTGACTGTGGCCACTGTGTTGGTGTGTCCGGATAGGGTGTGCACGTTGGCTTTGCTCCTGATATCCCACACCTATAGACAGAGATTTCATATTGATCTCCCAATACACTCAAATGTTCCACTAAAATAACGTTTTTGAAAGTTAAGACAACTAGTAATTAGCAAGACTTACCCTGGCTGTGGCATCTCGGCTGCATGTGACCAGCACGTCGATGGTTGGGTGCAGGTCCAAGTCGTACACGGCGCTGAGGTGGCCGTGGTAGTGCCTGATAACCTAAAAAAAATGTGAAAGTGAGGTAGAGCAGAAATGAGTGGGCGTAACTATACTAAATACTTAACTAGATAATAATGGACCAACAGTCCATTGTAACACATCATATAAAGTAAAGCAGAAATGAAAGGGTACTAGTACAATACCTTGTTGTACTCCAGATCCCAGCACTTGACCTGCTTGTCCTCGCCGCAGGAGAACAGGTAGGGGCTCCGGGTGCTCACGGCCACGCCGCGCACTGTGCTGATGTGTCCCGTTAGGGAGAGTTTTAGCTTCCCACTGGCTAGGTCCCAGATCTGTCAGGAGAATGAGAAACAATGGGGATTTGACGTCACGGGCGAACTTATAGCTCACGTATTACGAGATACATGACTAAATGCCACCAGTTGACTGACATTGAATAGATCAAATGGGTGTCCCAAAACCCTTATGATGTCACTTCTTATTATCATATCTGTTTCACTGGCTGCACCTTTACAGAGGCGATCTACCCATTCTTCAGTCCCTGTAGTGATGATAGTGGTAAAAACGTAGCCCCTCTCATCATCTCAAATCAAATCAAACAAATTGTATTGGTCACATCTCTCCTGTCAATCACACACACTGATAAAACAAAGGTGTTACTCTTCCTTTAAAGCTGCAAAATGTAACTTTTTGGGGGGACCCGACCAAATTCACATAGAAATGCTAGTTGTAGATTTCTCATTGAAAGCAAGTAGAAGAAGCGGTATATCTGTTCTATGTGCACTATTTCTATGCATCCCATTCTTAAGTTTAATTTTTGCATCTTTTACTTTCGGTTTTGTACACCAGCCTCAAAACCGCTGTTTAGAAGTTACAGATCTCTCGGTCTCTCTCTGTACTCACCTTAATGGTTCTGTCGCCAGCGCCTGTCACAAACCACTGGTTGCCGGGCTCTACGGCAATGGACCTCACCCAGCCAAGATGACCACTGATGACCTGGAAGGGATAAAGCAAACCTGTATCAGTTACCACACAAAACAGGGAGCAAGTCAATACACATGAAGTTATCTTAAAACGCATAGGCCTTGCATGAAGATATTCTACGATAATTGTAGTGCGTTCGAAGGACTAGGGACAGTTCCTTACAAAACATCCAAGCTTTTTCTGAGTGTGCCCTGTGCATTTGATAAAGTGTGTGGACTGTAGAGGAAGTAAGTGCATTCAGAAGCCCTTGACATGACAAAACGACGTCCTTTACCCGAAACAGCTTCCATGGAGCGTGCCACTGGGGCTTGGGCATAGTGGGGGCTTTTCTGGCAACGAGGGACGAGTTTTTGGTGCCGCCTCCTTCCAAAAGAGACTAGAAATAAGACAGAAAAACGATTAGTATTATTCACAGTGGTAGCATTATATCATACAAGACTGAATGGAAGGTTGGTGCAGAAATGCATGCGAAGTGTAATGATACGTATCGGAGAGCGTTACCCCACCATAGCGTGCGAGTGAGGAGCAGGAGACCTCTCTGCCCCCCCTGCGTTTCTGTGAATGTCCCCGACACCAGCTGCAGTGCGACTGGCGTCCAGCCTGCAATTACACACACAAAAAGAAATGGATGCTGGATGGTCTCAAAGTGCACTCCTAATAAGATAGGCAACCCCGATTGGAGTCCCGTGTTGCTTGGTTACAATAACACTTTGTTCATGTCTCTAACATCTGGGGTCTGTACAGGAGGTTGTGGTGCTACGGAATTGCGGGGAAGTACAGACTGCCTGACGTGGACTATTGAATTCCGTTTGCTCTGGTGTCTTCTCACTTCGACACATCTACGGTGCATCATCTGAAAGGAAGTACCTGGCTTGTGATGGCGGCAGGGCAAGAGCCATGGCGTGAACTCCCCCCTCACTGGGGTTCCTATGTATCTGAGTGTCCGCCGTCAGAGCCACCCCTGGGGAACGACAATACACAGCGTTATAAAGGTCACGTAACACCCCCCGAGGACACAATATGAACGAATGTGGTTTTGCATGCAACAGTAGCATTGCATGGGGTTAGACCAGAGGGAGGGTTCTCCAAGTCTGGTCCTGGAGAGATACTGGGTGTGCAGGTTTTTTTCCCGACCCATCATTTAACACACCAGATTCAAATAAGCATGATCTCCAGCCATGATTCGCTGAAATCAGGTGTTAGGATAGGGCTGGAACGAAAGCCTGCACCCCAGTACCTCTCCAGGACCAGAGTAAGGGAACCCTGGGTAAGACTGTTGTAATTACCAGGTCCTGAGGGGTATGCGTGTGTCCCAGTGATCAAGTACTCTGGATCATCACCTGGAAGACCAGAGGGTTATAAATGAGAAATACTTGGGAGGTTTTGCTCTCATTCATTGCCCATGAAATCAATAATGATTTGTCAATGATTGATGTTGAAGTGATGGCATTCTTACCAGGTTGGGCATAGTTCTGATTGCCAGGCATGTTGGAGCCCAGTGGTCTGTCCTTGCCCTCTTTCAGAACGGGCATGTGTAGAACGGCACTGTAGTCTGCCCTGAGCTTCGCTGCCATCTTCACCTTGTGACTACGAAGGGAAACGCTAGTTAACTCAGTTGAACATATCAGAGCATGAAAGTAGGGGTGGGCGATATGGCCTAAAAATCACATCTTGATCTTTTCAAACGTATAGGTGATTCACAATATATATATATACACAGTACCAGCCAAAAGTTTGGACACACCTACTCATTCAAGGGTTTTTCTTTATTTTATACTATTTTATACACTGTAGAATAATAGTAAAGACATCTTGACTATGATATAACACACGGAAGCATGTAGTAGCCAAGAAACTGTTAAACAAATCAAAATATATTTAAGATTTTAGATTCTTCAAAGTAGCCACGCTTTGCCTTGATGACAGCTTTGCACACTCTTGGCATTCTCTCAACCAGCTTTACCTAGAACGATTTTCCAACAGTCTTGAAGGAATTCCCACTTATGCTGAGCACTTGTTGGCTGCTTTTCCTTCAATCTGTGGTCCAACTAATCCAAAACCATCTTAATTGGGTTGAGGTCGGGTGATTATGGAGGCCAGGTCATCTGACGCTACACTCCATCACTCTCCTTCTTGGTCAAATAGCCCTTACACAGCCTGGAGGTGTGTTGGGTTATTGTCCTGTTGAAAAACAAATGATAGTCCCACTAAACCAAAACCAGATGGGATATCGCTGTAGAATGCTGTGGTAGTCATGCTGGTCAAGTGTACCTCGAATTATAAATATTTACCAACAGTGTCACCAACAAAGCACCATCACACCACCTCCTCTATGCTTCATGGTGGGAACTACACATGCGGATATCAAACATCTCAAATTTGGACTCATCAGACCAAAGGACAGATTTCCACCGGTCTAATGTCCATTGCTCGTGTTCCTTGGTCCAAGCAAGTCTTATTATTGGTATCCTTTAGTAGTGGTTTGTTTGCAGCAATTCGACCATGAAGGCCTGATTCATACAGTCTCCTCTGAACAGTTGATGTTGAGATGTGTCTTTTACTTGAACTCTGTAGCATTTATTTGGGCTGCAATTTCTGAGGCTTGTAACGCTAATGAACTTATCTTCTGCAGCAGAGGTAACTCTGGGTCTTCCTTTCCTATGGCAGTCCTCATTAGAGACAGTTTTATCATAGAGCTTGATGATTTTTGCGACTGCACTTGAAGAAACGTTCAAAGTTCTTGACATTTTCTGGATTGACTTCATGTCTTAAAGTAATGATGGACTGTCATTTATCTTTGCTTATTTGGACTTAGTCCTATTTGGTAAAAGGCTATCTTCTGTATACCACCCCTACCTTGTCACAACACAACTGAATGGCTCAAACGCATTAAGGAAAGAAATTCCACAAATTAACATTTAACAAGGTACACCTGTTATTTGAAATGCATTCCAGGTGACTACCTCATGAAGCTGGTTGAGAGAATGCCAAGCGTGTGCAAAGCTGTCATCAAGGCAATGGTTGGCTACTTTGAAGAATCTCAAATCTTTTGGTTACTACATGATTCCATGTGTTACTTCATAGTTTTGAAAATAATAAATATAAAGAAAAACCCTTGAACGTGTGTCCAAACTTTTGACTGGCACTGTATACTTTTTTAAAAGCTTTGTCGTACAATTAAAGGTGAAATATGTCAGCCAATCAGCTCCTATGTTGTTCAATGAGACGTGCCATTCCATAATGGCTGTGTGGCTACTGCTATCTAGCATGATGAAAACGTCAGTTTACTTAAAGCGGTCTAAGGCACTGCGTCTCAGTTCTAGAGGCGCCACTACAGACCCTAGTTCGATTCCAGGCTGTATCACAACCGGCCATGACTGGGAGTCCCGTAGGGCGGTGCACAATTGGCCCAGCATGGTTTGGGTTTGGCCGGAGTAGGCCGTCATTGTAAATAAGAATGTGTTCTTAACTGAGTTTCCTAGTTAAATAAAGGTTCAATAAAAAAGTGTAACTCACATGCGTATTACACTGACACCCCTACTTGTTTTCACTAACTCCCCTATGAGCACACAGTGGACTCTACCTACACACACATACTTGTTTTCACTAACTCCCCTATGAGCACACAGTGGACTCTACCTACACACAAGTAACAGGCGCACACACTGAACCGTACACTTTCACACTCACCACATACACTGCTGCTAGTCTATCTATCCTTTTGCCTAGTCCCTACCTATATGTACATAGATCTCAACCTTGTATCCTTGCACATTCTACTCTGTACTGGTACTCCCTGTATATAGCCATGTTATTTTTACTGGTTATTCACTGTGTATTTATTCCTCGTGTTACTATTTCTATTTAATATTTATATCTTTAATTGTGCATTTTTGTAAAAGAATAGTAAATAAGACCTGTACGTAAGCATTTCACTACACGTGTTGTTTACGAAGCATGTGACAAATAACATTGTATTTTACTGGATGATGGGCCAATTCGGAGTACAACGAATTTCTCATCCCTGGGTGGAGATAGGGTTTCTAAGATGCGCTGGGTCCCGGTATCTTAATCTAAACAGAAAGCTTGTACGACCCCCTGCGCAGCTGTAAGCAAGTGTAGCTTCGGAAACTATTATGTCTATCCTGAACACACATACAGGACCCACCCACACACAGCTGATCTTTATCGCACACAGAAACGAGTAACGTTAGCTAGATGGGAGAACAAAGACAGCATATTGTTTTACAAAACACGAGTACCTTGTTTCATCCAAGGAGACTGGTTTGGCATGGTCAGCCACAAACATATCATGAGTTCTCTTGAGGGACCTGAACACGAGCGTGTGCACAGAGTGCTTTTGCACATCCTGAAAAATAAAATACACGGATTTCGACAACATCAATATCTGTCATTGCTAGTTACCTACTGTAGCTACATATTCATGATACATGCTAGCTTGCCAAGTATATCTCAACTCCACGATACCACATCCGCGGATGTTACTTGGGCTAGATGTATATATAAAGTTGATCCGACTAATATTAATTTCCCAAATTGAATTATTTTAAGTGTGCTTCAAATAGACTAGGCATCATGCTAACGTTAGGTAGTGGCGCGTCAGCTACACCTAAAGTTATTTCAGCTTTACTGACATGAAGATGCACGAATGAGCACACACCTCAGTCATTTCTGATGTTATTTAGCCAGATACCCTTCCGATCTGTAAAAAAAAACTTTAGATAAAACAGATGTAGAAATTTAGCTAGGTCCAGCTTTCTAAACAAACGCAGATGCTTGTTCCGATGCACCGGATGTAAACAATACGGTTCACGTGTTCATTTCCGGGTTAAATTTGTTTTTCTCCCCCTGACGATGAGCGCCACTCCATGGCCACATCTAGTAACATTTACGGTACAAGTATTTGATTAATTCTGCAGCGCTGCTTAACCCAACATAACAATTCAGGCCTTATTTTCAAGGCCTTATTTACATTTTAAGCCCTAATCACATGTAAAGCCTAGGCCCGTTGTTGTTGTTGTGGCTTTCGAACACTTCAAATTGTCTATTTGGATTTCATCCTGACTTGATCCAATCAAATGTTATTGGTCACATACACATGATTAGCAGATGTTATTGCGAGTGTAGCGAAATGCTTGTGCTTCTAGTTCCAACAGTGCAGTAATATCAAACAAATTACACAACATTTACCCAATACACACAAATCTAAGTAGGAATGAATTAAGACTATATACTGTACAGTATAGGGACGAGCGCTGTCAGAGCAGAACGGACTAAGATACTGTAGAATAGTATAGAAAACAGTATAAACATCAGATGAGTAATGCCAGATATGTAAACATTAAGTGGCTAACATACCTTAGAATAGTGTAGAATACAGTATGTACATATGAGATGAGTAATGCAAGATATGGAAACATTATTAAGTGAATGAGATACCGTAGAATAGTATAGAAAACAGTATAAACATCAGATGAGTAATGCCAGATATGGAAATATTAAGTGGCTAACATACCTTAGAATAGTGTAGAATACAGTATATACATATGAGACGAGTAATGCAAGATATGTAAACATCAATGACTAAGATACCGTAGAATAGTATAGAATACAGTATATACATATGAGATGAGTAATGCAAGATATGTAAACATTATTAAAGCGACTAGTGTTCCATTCCTTAAAGTGGCCAGGGATTCCTAGTCTATGCCTATAGGCAGCAGCCTCTAATGTGCTAGTGATGGCTGTTTCACAGTCTGATGGCCTTGAGATAGAAGCTGTTTTTCAGTCTCTCGGTCCCAGCTTTGACGCACCTGTACTGACCTCGCCTTCTGGATGATAGTGGGGTGAACAGGCCGTGGCTCGGGTGGTTGATCTTTTTGGCCTTCCTGTGACATCGTGTGCTTTATGTTCTGAATAGGTCAACACTGCCTTTTGAAAACCTTTGGAAACTATGGTACTTGGACAATGTTTGCCAAGGAAAGTACATTGATTAATATGTGTCTAATACACTCAATTCTAAATTCAAGACACACCTCTGCATTTGGCAATTTTCAATGTGTATTTCAAATCAAATCAAATGTCATTGGTACAATACACATACTTAACAGATGTTATTGTGGGTGTAGCGAAATGCTTGTGTTCTTAGCTCCAATAGTGCAGTATTATCTATCAATTCACAACAATACACACAAATCTAAAAGTAAAAGAATGGAATTAAGAAAATATAAATATTAGATTGAGCAATGTCGGAGTGGCATTCATTAAAAGACAGTAGAATAGAATACAATATATAAATATGAGACGAGTAAAGCAGTATGTAAACATTATTAAAGTGACTAGTGTTCCATTATTAAAGTGACTAGTGTTCCATTATTAAAGTGACTAGTGTTCCATTATTAAAGTGGCCAGTGATTCCAAGTCTATGTATAGTTCAGCAGCCTCTAAGGTGCAGGGTTGAGTAACCGGGAGGAAGCCAGTTAGTGATGGCTGTTTAACAGTCTGATGACCTTAAGATAGAAGCTGTTTTTCAGTCTCTCGGGCCCCAGCTTTGACGCACCTGTACTGACTTCGCCTTCTGGATGATAGCGGGGTGAACAGGCCGTGGCTCGGGTGGTTGTTTTCATTGATGCTTTTTGTTTTTTTTACATCGGGTGCTGTTATGTGTACTGGAGGGCAGGTAGTATTTCAATCACAATCAAAAAGCAACCAGAAATCTCTTAATCTCTACTGTAGATTCTAGCATATTTGTGTTATTTCCCTGCAGTCCAATGCTTCGAAAACATGATTAAGCATATTGCAGCTAACATATTTGACTCAATATGAGTAACAAGTATGGAATGTCTGTCAGAGACGTGGACTTCTATTCAACCAACATCGATACTACTATCCAAAAGTGTTGAATAAAAGTGTTCCCTGATCCCATTTATCCCCTGGATGGAAAAGTTATTGTAAATTGATGACAATTGCAGCAGTACGTTATGAAATACATTAATTTACTAATTTTGGCTTTTGGTTGACTCCATAAAAATGCTGATAGGAAAATGCAATGCATGTTGGGTAATATTGACATAAAGAGTGTTCACATAGGGGACCTGTGCAATGTACAAACAAAGACAAATAAACACCCACACATAGCCTACTTACCAGTCAGCAGAAACACCACCCACACACACACACACACACACACACACACACACACACACACACACACACACACACACACACACACACACACACACACACACACACACACACACACACACACACACACACACACACACACACACACACAAGGCCTTTCTGAGATCCCTCTGATTAGACGGGAGAAAGAGCGAGAGCCTCAGAGGCTTTTTGGTCATAGTGCCACATCTACCGAATGACATCCAAACATGGTTTTGTCCATGCACAGTCAAGTAAATCACGTGACAATGATTACAACATGTTCTTCTCAAAACATGTATGGAGAACATTTGTCTTGGTAATGCCACGCACCAATGGGACAACAACAGTATAGGTTCTAATTCCTGTACTGTTGGTGTTGTAGGAAAGAAAAGATTGACTGAGTCGTATGTTCAGGTAGGTATTTATTTTGTAATAGAACAGCATAAATGACATAACAGGATTTGTAATAGTTTCACTCTGTCTCAGAACGTTTTGTCCATACTGAACATGACCCTGGATTTGGTGGGCAAAACACACATACCCTCTTTAATACGGTAAATTCCTACTTCACATTCCTACCTAATAGCGTCAGTTTGTTTCCCCGTTGACACATCCTCTCAGAATTCAAACCAGGCCATTTGAATATTGGTTCAAAGAACTTCCAATAGATGATTTCCAAGAACTTCAAAATAGCAGTGAATCAGAATAGCTTCTAAAAATCGTTGAACAAATTGATTGAGTTTGGTCCTCCCAGCACAGAGCCTTCTATTTCAAATCCTTTCGATGCCGCCACCAACTTCCATGGTTATTTAATTTATCATCCGATGCCTATGTGCAATTCATCATATACTGCTTGTTCGATTTCTAAATTAAATGTATATCATATAAATGTGGGTATCATTTATCACATTTAGAACAATTACAAGTGGTACCACGAATGGATATCAGGGAAAGTACAATAAAGAAATTGGCATGGTCTTTTAAATGCTATTTGAGGTGATTCGGCACCTTGGCCTGAGACCTGAAGACGTGTGTTATCTCCCTGAGGTATTGGCTTTTAGCTTAGAGGGCTTACACAGTCTTATGGCTTTCAGACCACCCAGGTTCAAACCCTGTCTTAGATCATGTAGTCGGGGCAGGGGTATCTAAAACCAGCACAAAATACATCTTACATGTAGACAAATACAACATTTATTCACTGGTTAAACCAACCAGATCCAATTATTCTCCATAGACAGTAGATAAAGTTTGTTCTAAGATGGTGCTAAATAGAAGAAGTCAAACCAATCTTCCAAGGTCCAACAACAGCGATTTGATCATAGACAATATTTTAGGCAAGAGGGCAAAAAACCGAAATTGATCGAACCAATAAAAAAAAGTTACAAGACAGAGGGCCTTTTTCCCCAGACACAGATTAGGCCTAAAGTTAGTCCTGGACTACATGTTTAATAGAGATTCTCCATGTGCGTTTTAGGACTTGGCTTAATCTGTGCCCGGCCAAATTCAAGGAAGTTCGAGCTTCCTTGAACTTTCCCAGGACACAGTATGTGTTTTAGTTGTCTCCCAGGCCTCCAAACTGTTTGACCTCTCCGACCTGCTGTCCGTCTCCCGCCGTGATCCTGTTGGTGGGGATGATCTTCATGGTAGTCTCCTTCAAGGAGTACCAGCGGCTGTGCCACGTGGCCCAGATGATGCCATTGTCGTAGCCTGACTCGCCGGCGTCCTTCTCCGTGTACTTCCCACCTAGGGATGGAAAGACGGAAGGAGAGAAGTGTCAATGAAACGTTTGTTACAAGTAAGAAAATCACAGTGTTGGGCCTACTCCTAAATGTGGCCTTCTTGGAAAGGTAACAGTAGAAATGTCAGAGAAACCCCAAAACTGACATTGGTATAGGTTGGTAGTGACTTGCATAAATGTATAACTGTAGTATGGTTCATGTTACTTGGAGAGTAGTATTCTTTCAAAGAAAAACAGAAAAACGCAAGAACGTGCACGTGTCTGTGTGTGAGAGTGCGCACGTGTCTGTGCACGTGTGTGTGTCCTTACCCGGGTAGTATTTCCCGTTGAGGTGGGCGGCGTGGCATCGGTTCATCCACCAACCGGAGCCGTCCTGCTTAGCACAGTTGCCCTGGAACTTGTCGTTGTCCTTGTCGCTGGTACTAAACTGCATGCCGTTGTGAGACGTGTAGAACTTGTCGCTGGGGTCATCGCCAAAGTCAAAGCCGTCAAACGCGTCACCCGCGTCGCCGCCGAAGTAGAACGCGTAGGTCAGACGGTACATGTCGACTTCCGGACCCACTTTGAACATGGCGTAGTCGGCATGCCTAAAGAAAGAAAAGAAATACATGATATATTTTTTTACGCGTGTGGTTTTATTGAATAAATAAGACAAGAAAAGCATGAGCGGCGCAGGTCAGAAAGGCATTTGAACCCTACTGTGGTGTGAGTACCGGGGTCCGCTGCACACAGCACTAGACCACACAGGCCACAAAGTATTCATTTAAAAGGCAGCATACTATCCTGACGGCTTGGGTCATGGCCTCCAAAAACCAGTGTCATGAAGTAGAATACGTTGTTTGCTTTGATTGTGGAGGTCAGTTCTTTCAGTTATGTAACTTGGCACCAGAAAATCTATTCCACAAACTAAAGTCCAGAGGTTTGAGATGTGTGGAGAAACATATTCTTTTTAAGTTAGACACCTCACCAAAGAAAAGGCTTACCGCTGCTTATTTCCACTATTCATCATATAAAATAGCACTAAATGGCACTAAATATTTCAGGACTAAATATATTAAAGGGGCAAATCCTAACTTCCACTTAAGTCAAATGTCAACTTAGTCTCTTATTGACATTAATGACTAAGTGAAAATTTGACTTGCTGAAATATTTCAGTAATTTAGTGGAGAGAATTGCGCGAGTAAATGTCTCATATAGGCAAGAGCAATGGTGCCAAGCCCCCAATAACTTTGAGGGGGAATTGATAATAGCAAAATCTGGTATTTATAGCATTTCTATAGTGTGAAACCTAGACACCACAGAATTGGATTGGTAAGCATCCCAGTGGGTCAAGATGGTTGCAATGATGTCATTATAACGGCCTTACAACGGGTTGCAGTGACATCATTGCAACCAGTTTTACCTGCTGGGATAAGACTTTGAGCTGTTCCCACTACATTTTGAACACCATTTTCTATTCAGGAGAGGGGGAATGTAGGCCCTAAGTGTGCACTAGTAGTAGCCTTAGTAGAGAACATAGTAGTGCGTACTTCTTGTTGCCCTGCCAGTCGGTGAGCTCGATCCTCAACACGTATGGGATGGAGGACTGGGTGGAGAGCAGGTGCATCTTCTCATTGCCCAGCCAGAACTCGGTGGTGTCATCTGGGCTCAGGTAGCCGAAGCCCTCCTTATACTGGATCCAGTCCTTGTTGAAGTCCACGCTGCCATCACGTCTCTGTGGAGATATATGTTGGACGGTGCTTATGGCAATAATACAATATGTGGTTCCAATCGGGTGTGGGTCAATACCATTTCACTTTAGTCAATCCGGGAACTGAAATCCCAATTTGAATGTTTACTATCTGAAATAACTGAAATGGAATTAACCCCCAACCCTGGTTCCAACGTCCAATGTCTCAGTGGGTTGGAGCCTGGTGGGGTTGGGGGTTTGAATCCTGCACGGGCCAACCATAATGAATATGCTACGTGTCACTTGCAAGGGAAGAACACACGTACCCGCTGCAGGACGGTAAAGCCGCGGCCGAAGCTGTCGATCTCGCAGTAGACCAGGAACTGCTCCTTAGCCTTCAGTGGCTTCACATAGAACAGACCGCTGCTTTTGGCACCCTTGTTGGCAATATCCTGGCAATCTAATACGGGGGAAAACGACATGCCATGACCATGTTGTTACGTGTTAATAACAAAGATTACTGATCCCATAAGGCAATGCGCTAGGCACAATGTTTTTTGTAGTGTTTTTAGCCTGTTCCTGGACTACATATGGAAATGAGCTCTGGCTCTATTACATTGCTGATTATTTTCTTATGATCTTGAGCATTGTTGATTTA
Organism: Oncorhynchus tshawytscha; assembly: GCF_018296145.1. Lineage (NCBI taxonomy): Eukaryota > Metazoa > Chordata > Actinopteri > Salmoniformes > Salmonidae > Oncorhynchus > Oncorhynchus tshawytscha. The sequence goes on along the minus strand of NC_056462.1, from coordinate 7,488,318 downwards.
TTGTCCCTTGTCCCTGGTAATGATCCACTCTGTGGTATTTATTAACAGCCATTTTTGATCATTTCAATTAAATTAAAGCTACAGTATACCTATTTATGGAAGAATCCCTTATAAAATGCCAATAAATGACATAAAGTAATTCATTAAACTAATCTAAAGTACATCCATATAACTGGATTGATACCCCTCACTTAAAGAATATCACTTAGAAATGCCAACAAGTGATATAAACAAATGAATTCATTAACCATTGCTAAAGTGCATCCATATAACTGGATTGGGACAAATCGGCTCAGCCTCTATTGATTGATGCCATTGATTCGCTTCTGACTAAACAAGCAACAAGGACAAATGATGGGTACGTAGAGCGATTTCTCCAGGAGCAGGATTGAGCAACCTCTCTGATGAAATGGGGAACGACCTACAGAACGTTGTCGATGATACCTTTCCCTGTAATGGGTTTGATTTCCACGGTGTCCTTGCAGGGATCTTGGCATTTCTGATCCAGCTGAATGGACATCTGTTTGAGGTCTAACATCCTCTTCTTATTGGATTCCAGCATCCCCTGGAGTTGACTGAGCAGAAGGGTGGGGGGGGGACAGACGGGTTTCTCAGGTGTGTTTGTTTATCAATGTGTTTGAAGTACACAGCATTTGACACTTGTACCCTTACTTAGTCCGGGTATTTCCAATTTTAGCAGGTAATTCGTCCCCAGCAGGGAATGATTGTTTGTAATGATGTCATTGAATGGTTTCAACCAGCTTTAGCCGCTGAGAGACATACAAGCATTGGGGTCAATTCCAACTAATTCCCAATCAATTCCAGAAGTGAATTGCTCTACTAAGGAAAAGTTCTGAGTCCAATTGTAAGTGAATTGAGACCAAATTAGATTCTGATGTAAAAAAAAATTAAAATAAAAAAATGGTTTAAAAGAAGGACTTACTATATTTGCTCCTCCTGGGAGACGATGGTCTTCTCAAAGCGCAGGACATCATCCAGTATGCTCGCGGACCTTTTGTAGTGGACGTCTGCGGAACAATCACAATACCTGCTTCAGTTACAGTAACCTAAATGAGTGGCCAGAGTCTATACTTCTTTTAAAATTAGCCTAACACCTGGGTGTCAAACTGTAGAAAGTTCAGACCTCACGGATTCACTCTGTTTCAAAATGTTTTCTCCCTTCGAGACAAACCGTTTGTGAAGTGATATAAAATCAAATCCCGTAGCAATGAAAAGCGGAGTGTGTCACATTGATATATTCCTTTAAAGTTTCGACTTTTCTGCTACTGACTCCTCCACTTCTTAGCACCACATCTAATAGTGTTGATTTTTTTCTTCATTTCTGTGTTAGCCAGGTTAACACAGTCAAGTAACCAAAGGTACAGAAAAGTCAATTACCTCCACCAGACTTCTGATGTTGTGTTGCCGAATCCTTCATATAGGTGACTTTCTCCGTGGCCCCCGTGGTAAGGTTGGTTATTCTACCCAGGATGTCCTCCATTTCATCAAGGTCCTTGTCCACCGCCGGCTTGTACCTGTTGAGGTAGTCAGCCACGCCACATGTCGTCGGGCAGTACTTGCCCTACAACAGGCACAGAACATAGATGCTTTCATTTTAACACTGTGAGAGATGTGTCTGTGTCGCAAAGGACATGCTATTCCCTTTATAGTGCGCTACCTTTTGACCAGGGCACATTGATCTTTGGTCACAAGTAGAGCACTTTATATGGAATAGAGTGCCATTGGGGACACATATTTACAATATATTGCTATATTGTGACAGTGGGGGTGTGTGAGTATTGGAAAACGTCATTGGATTCAAAGAAACTAGAAAAGGTTTAATTACGTGTGTTCTTTGAAGAGGCACCAACTAAATTGGTTGTAATGTCCCAGAATTAACTACATATAATATTGCGTGAGAGGAATATAATTCAGCAACAAATCCATCTAAATAACAATGTCAATAAGTATTCGGCACAAAGAGGATGAAATAGTAAGACGGGGTAATTTCTTCCTGAACACACACTGCTTAACGAGTAAAGTACCTGGGCGCATCCATCTACAATCATACTTACAAATCCATCCCTTGGTGTGCAGTCTTCAGAATAGTCTCCCCTCGTTTGCTGTGGAACAGAAGCAAAACAGCACAGTCTGTAATCTTAGTAGATGCCACTGTATCTCTTGTTGCAGAACACTGTTTACGAGAACACGCTCAATTCAGACAGGTTCGCTGAAATGTGACACTTACTGCAGAGGAGAGGGAGAACAGCAAAAGAACGCCTGCAGCTGTGGACAAAAGGGAAGGAGCCATGTTACTAGCCTTTGGTACACCAGTTGTGGTGTTGTCCAGTTGGAGAATGAAGAGCCTCTGGCCCCTGATGGTATATTTATCCGATCAAGGTCCTCCTTTTTGTTGCAGATAAGGGGTCCGCGTGTAAACAGAACCGGGTCATCCAAGTCATGTCCTAGTAGATGACTCAACAACGTTGTGACTCAAATGTCCTACTACTTGTCATTTCCCAGATGTGACAGGGATTGATTAACAGATTTGATTAACAGGTTTGGTGTGGTTCCTTCCATGGCTTTGTGATCACAGGGAAAATCGTGGGCAGCAGGCTTGCGTGGTGAACTTTATTGGGGTCAAAACAACACTGGGTCAATCATGCCATATCATTACCTTGCAAATTCCAATCCAACCAGTATAAAACATATGACAAGATACTACATTAGATATTATATTAGTGTTTTCTAAATAAAAGGTCTATAATTTGTGTGCCCCCTTAAAGGTTATTTTAGGACTGCAATCACTCCTCAAGTTACAGTCCTCTACCCTTTGGCTGTTTTTGTGGCAAGAGTGATGCACTATATGCCCAAAAGTATGTGGACAACCCTTCAAATGAGTGGATTCAGCTATTTCAGCTACACCCGTTGCTGACAGCTGTATACAATCGAACACACAGCCATGCAATCTCCATAGACAAACAGTGGCAGTAGAATGGCCTTACTGAAGAGCTCAGTGACTTTCAACGTGGCACCGTCATAGGATGCCATCTTTCCAACAAGTCAGTTCATAACATTTCTGCCATGCTAGAGCTGCCCCAGTCAACTGTAAGCACTGTTATTGTGAAGTGGAAACGTCTAAGAGCAACAACTTGAAGTGGTAGGGCACAAAAGCTCACAGAACGGGACCGCCGAGTGCTGTAGCGCGTAGTGAGTAAAAATAATCTGTCCTCGGATGTAACACTCACTGCCGATTTCCAAACTGCCTCTGGAAGCAATGTCTGCACAATAACTGTTCGTCAGGAGCTTCATGGGATGGGTTTCCATGGCCGAGAAGCTGCACACAAGCCTAAGATCACTATGCGCAATGCTAGGGATTGGCTGGAGCGGTGTAAAGCTCGCCGCCATTGGACTCTGGAGCAGTGGAAACGCTTTCTCCGGAGTGATGAATCACGCTTCACCATCTGGCAGTCCAATGGACGAATCGGGGTTTGGCAGATGCCAGGAGAACGCTACCTGCCCCAATGCATAGTGCCAACTGTAAAGTTTGGTGGAGGAGGAATAATGGTCTGGGGTTGTTTTTCATGGTTCAGGCCCATTAGTTCCAGTGAAGGGAAATCTTAATGCTACAGCATACAATGACATTCTAGATGATTCTGTGTTTCCAACTGCATGACAATGCCCCCAGGTGAGGTCCATACAGAAATGGTTTGTCGAGATCGGTGTGGAAGAACTTGACTGCCCTTAGATGTTGGAATTAGATGTTCGACGAACAGGCGTCCACATAGTTTTGGTCATGTAGTGTATAAGCTTTGTTTGTAAACAATGTGATTGTAAACAACGGCTGTTTAATCTTAAAACATGGTTAAAACTATCATGTGGACATCTCCATAGCTCTGTCTATGAATTTGAAAGTGCCAACATTTCTTCATGCCCATCACTCAGCTGTTTACTGAAACAGTGACGGCTTTGTTATTGTTTAAAGTGCAGATTGACCCTTTAACCCCAAATCCTACCATTGAACATTAGGAGAGTAAAAAAAGACCTAGCCCCGGATCAGCAGTTAGGAACAACTTGATCCATCCTCCCCCAATACCAACACAACTTGTGGGCACAAAGCCACTGTACTGTAGGCAGCCTCAAGCTAATGATTACCACTAATGCAATATTTATTTTCCAAACATTGGAAGTAGTGCCCGACTGTTCCTCTCTTCAAACCTTCCAATAAGATGTGAAAATGAAACAGAAAAAACAGCAACTTCATTTGAAGAGAGTTCCACTTATAGTAGTTTCACAAGTACTAGTAAGACAAACTCTGTAACTTCGTTTGTTTACAACTGTTTCCTAACAATGGTCGTTGTGAAAGTGGTGTACATTTCAGATGAGCTCATTTGCAACAGGCTGAAGTTGTTCTCTAGCATTATGGAGACTCATTTGTGTTAATATTAGTAACCAAGTAGATTCTGATAGGCAATGCTGAGGCAGACAGTTGGAGCAATGTTGCTGATGCTATTCTGTTTCTTGCTGATGATTGTAGGAGACATTGGTATGGATCAATACTCTGGCATACCATAGGAGAATCTCAATTGCATACTTTTTGAGACTTCTGGCTTTCTGATCCAATGGGTTTTGAAAAAGAGCTGAGGAGAGTCGAAGTAGGAATTGCTATTAACCACAGATCAGATTATCCTTGATCCCCCTAATGGAAGGGGTCACTTCCCCCAATACTAATTTTAACAAATAGGGGGATGAAAAGCATCTGTAATGATGAATAATAACCAGAGGTGTAAAGTAACTAATTACAAAAACTCTCATTACTGTAATTGAGTAGCTTTTCGGAGTACTTGTACATTTTTTTTTGTATTTTTCAAAGTCAGTAATTTTATTTCTACTTGTGTACATATGAATTAAAGTAAAAGTACTACTTAAGTAGGATATTTCAGTACTCTTTCCACCCCTGGTGAGGGAGGGAGGGAGGGACTGTTAATGAGTGAGTGAATGTCAGCCGGTCACATGGACACGTAACAAGTAACAGAGAGATGAATGAGGGATTGAATGGGGAACATTTTAATTGCTTTGAATGTTTAATTTATTTTCAAATGTAATAGTATATTGGACAAATCCTTCATCTTTTACATACAGATGCCACAATGGCCTATTTACTATTTATTGCCTTACCCCTCTTATCCTACCTCATTTGCACATGCTGTATATAGATTTTTCTACTGTGTTATTGATTGTATGTTTGTTTACTCCATGTGTAACTCTGTGTTGTTGTATGTGTCGTATTGCTTTGCTTTATCTTGGCCAGGTCGCAGTTGCAAATGAGAACTTGTTCTCAACTAGCCTACCTGGTTAAATAAAGGTGAAATAAAATAAATAAAAAGATGTGCCTGGTTGCGACTCATAAAATAAATTAAATTAGTTCCTGCTGTACATTGATTTACTCTCTTCCTTTTTCAATTTAATGCATGGAAAATATAATTTGTAACAATGTTCAGGTAACCTTAGCGAAATTAGCTAATTATCAAGGTCAATGTTTTTATTTAAAAAGTAACTCAAATACTTTTACACTGAGTACTTTTTAAATGAGCTACTTTGTACATGTACTCGAGCAACTTTTTTATAGCAGTGATTTTACTTCTACTTGAGTAAAATGTCATTAAAGTAACAGTACCCCTACTTGAGTAGGATATTTCAGTACTCTTTCCACCCCTGGTAATGAGCCTCTGTCAGTAGTAGGGCGGGCAAATGTGTCCTATTCATGGCTGCATTTCCTAGGATAACCACCAGAGGGAGATGAGCTACCATGATCTGAGGAACACTGGAGAGGCCATAAACAATTCAGCTGTTGGATGAAGTTGCCTCTAGATGCTGATCTGGGGTCTGTTTAGCATTTTCCATACTAATGGTAGGATTGGGGGAGAGAGAGCTGATCCTAGATCTGTACAGAGGGGAAACTTCACCCAGGAGCTAAATTTAAGACAACGGTGTCCATATTATAACAGCCTCAGTTTGGATCTCAGCTTCTTACAGACAGTTACAAAAAGAGTGAACATTCCTACAACCCTTCTTTCTACAGACATAGAAAAATAGGAAACATTACCACAAACATTCGTCTTACCGACACTGAAAAATAGGAAACGTTTTCACAACTATTCTCAGAAAATAGGAAATGTTCCCACAACCATTCTATTTACAGACAGCGAAATAGAGGAAACGTTCCCACAACCATTCTATTTACAGACAGCGAAAAAGAGGAAACGTTCCCACAACCATTCTATTTACAGACAGCGAAAAAGAGGAAACGTTCCCACAACCATTCTATTTACAGACAGCGAAAAAGAGGAAACGTTCCCACAACCATTCTTTTTACAGACAGCAAAAAAGAGGAAACGTTCCCACAACCATTCTTTTTACAGACAGCGAAAAAGAGGAAACGTTCCCACAACCATTCTTTTTACAGACAGCGAAAAAGAGGAAACGTTCCCACAACCATTAAAAAGGCCTGTGATTCACAGCATGACAGAGACATCTCTTTAACCCGTCAATCTATCTGAATGAGCGTTGTTAAGCCTATGAAGTGAATCAAACCGAATGAACAGACACACAAATACTGTTTATGGTGCTTCTGAAAAGACCTTTGTGTTCCGTTGAGAAAGAACAAGGCGGGTAAAGACGACACGGTCGGCGGTGATGCAATGTCAACACAATAGTCCACGTCAGTTTCTCACTGCCATCAAATGACTGTTTTACGAGAAGGGCCTTGAATTATAGTTTCAGTAACATGTGGGCATTTAATTGTTAGTTTGGCTTCTGCCTGTTGGGAAAACACATTTCCATGTGTTGATGTTGCGCAAAAACAAAGCAGCTTTTTGTTGTTGAAGAGCTTAAAACGTTTTTATTTTGTATTCTTGAGACACTCTCACACCAACAATTAGGCTATTGGGACTCTGTGATTTGAATTGGAGCCTAGCAGAGCACGTAGGGGGTAAATAGAGTAGAGAAAAGTACGAATGGAGGCTACTTCCAATGCTGTACCCCCCCCCCAAAAGAAGAAAAAACTGACCTGCCTACGTACATCGCATGCAAATGTCCCCACTCGAAAGGGACACAGGGACAATGCAGTATGTTCAAGAGTGCCTTGTTTGACGTCAGTGAATTGTAGCAAAGGCATGCCTACTGGTAAGAGAGCGAAACGATTAGAGGTTTCTTTCATTTCACAGTTAAGGTGACCTACAGTCAGGTCCAAAATTATTGGCACCCTTGATAAAGATGAGCAAAAAAGACTGTCAAATAAATAATAAACATACTGAGCTATATTTGTGTGCTCAACATTTTTGGAAAATTATATTATTTTATACAAAGTTATAAGTAATGTATTTATTTTTATTTTTTATGATAAGAGTTCAAAATGATTGGCACCACTGTTTTCAATACTGTTCAATACTTCACCTTGAGAGGATAAAGACACTGAGCATTTTTTCTAAAATAGTTAATTGACCACAAAATCAACATTTTGCAAAGGCCATCTCAGTCTCCGGACTTGGAAACCTGTGGTTTGAATTGAAGAGGGCAGCCCATTAGCACAAATGAAGGGTATCAAGGATCTGGAAAGATATTGTACGGAGGACCTGTAGCAGTCACGTCTGTAGCCATGAGGTGCTTTGAAAGGCTGGCCATGGCTCACATCAACACCATTATCCCAGAAACCCTAGACCCACTCCAATTTGCATACCGCCCCAACAGATCCACAGATGATGCAATCTCTATTGCATTCAACACTGCCCTTTCCCACCTGGACAAAAGGAACACCTATGTGAGAATGCTATTCATTGACTACAGCTCAGTGTTCAACATCATAGTGCCCTCAAAGCTCATCACTAAGCTAAGGACCCTGGGACTAAACACCTCCCTCTGCAACTGGATCCTGGACTTCCTGACGGGCCGCCCCCCAGGTGGTAGGGTAGGTAACAACACATCCACCACGCTGATCCTCAACACGGGGGCCCCTCAGGGGTGTGTGCTCAGTCCGCTCCTGTACTCCCTGTTCACTCATGACTGCATGGCCAGGCAAGACTCCAACACCATCATCAAGTTCGCAGATGAGATAACAGTGGTAGGCCTGATCACCGACAACGATGAGACAGCCTATAGGGAGGAGGTCAGAGATCTGGATGTGTAGTGCCAGGACAACAACCTCTCCCTCAACGTGATCAAGACAAAGGAGATGATTGTGGACTACAGGAAAAGGAAGACATAGCACACCCCTGCTCAGCTCCAATCTCAAGGCACTACAGAGGGTATTGCGTACGGCCCAGTACATCACTGGGGCCAAGCTTCCTCACATCCAGGACCTCTATACCAGGCGGCGTCAGAGGAAGGCCCTAAAAATTGTCACCCTAGTCATAGACCGTTCTCTCTGCTACCGCAAAGCAAGCGCTACCGGAGCGCCAAGTCTAGGTCCAAAAGACCTCTTAACAGCTTCTACCCCCAAGCCATAAGACTCCTAATCAAAGGGCTAGCCAGTCTATTTGCATTGCCCCTTCTTTTACACTGCTGCTACTCTCTGTTTATTATCTACGCATAGTCACTTTAACTCAACCTACATGTATATATTACCTCAATTACCTCGACTAACCAGTGCCCCCACACATTGACTCTGTACCTGTACTCCCTGTATATAGCCTCGCTCTTGCTATTTTACTGTTGCTCTTTAATTATTTGTTACTTTTATTTCTCTATTTCTTACTTATCTATTTTTTACTTAACACTTCTTTTTCTTAAAACTGCATTTTTGGATAAGGGCTTGTAAGTTAGCGTTTCACTGTAAGGTCTACACCTGTTTTATTCGGCCCATGTGACAAATACAATAAGATTTGACTGGTTTAAGATCCCCTAAATCATTTGAGAAAAAGGATCAGTGCTGTTATCCTCGGAAGGTGAGGTCTCGCAAGCTATTGAAAACAGTGGTGCCAAATTATTTTGACCCCAATCTTTTTTGAGAGAGAAAAATATGACTCGTTCAAACAAAGTCAATTCTTCTGAGCAATTGTATTAGTTTAAAGGTGAAATCCGTAATGGTGAAACAGCCACGTCTGTTTGCAATATTACCACAACAAAGAAGCTGCTGCAAACAAAGAACGCTGTTTTTTTTAGCATACAGTAATACTTTTGACCATACGGTGCGACATCTCCACAGCTCGGCAACAAAAACAACAACAATGGTGGTAGTGCGGCCGTGGCGCTGTTTACTCCTACTGCGTATTCCATCTTTAAATCATGTAATCATACAGTAGCAGTCAAAAGTCTAGGCACACTAATAGACACATGCTAAAACTTACACACTTTTGATAGACTACTCAATCAAGAGTTTTTCTTATTTTTTTTTTACTATTTTCTACATTGTAGAATAATAGTGAAGACATCAAAACTATGAAATAACACATATGGAATCATGTAGTAACCAATAAATTGTTAAACAAATAATAACACACGTAGTAACCCCAAAAAGTGATAAACTAATCAAAATATATTAAACATTTTAGATTCTTCAAAGTAGCCACCCTTTGCCTTGGTGACAGCTTTGCACACTCTTGGCATTTTCTCAACCAGCTTCACCTGGAAGGCTTGAAGGAGTTCCCACATTTGCTGAGCACTTGTTGGCTGCTTTTTATTCACTCTGTGATCCAACTCATTCCAAACCATTTCAATTAGATTGAGGTCGGGTGATTGTGGAGGCCAGGTCATCTGATGCAGCACTCAATCACTCTCCTTTTTGGTCAAATAGCCCTTACACAGCCTGGAGGTGTGTTTGGTTGATTGTCCTGTTGAATTTTTTTTTGTCCCACTAAGTGCAAACCAGATGGGATGGCATATCGCTGCAGAATGATGTAATAACAATGCTGGTTAAGTGTGCTTTGAATTCTAAATAAATCACCAACTCTGTCACCAGCAAAGCACCCCCACACCATCACACCTCCTCCTCCATGCTTCACGGTGGGAACCACACATGCAGAGATTATCCATTCACCAACTCTGCGTCTCACAAAGACACGGCGGTTGGAACCATAAATCTCACATTTGGACTCGTCAGACCAAAGGACAGATTTCTCCTGGTCTAATGTCCATTGCTCGTGTTTCTTGGCCCAAGCAAGTCTCTTCTTATTATTGGTGTACTTTAGTAGCAATTTGACCATGAAGGTGTGATTCACCCAGTCTCCTCTGAACAGTTGATGTTGAGATATGTCTGTTACTTGAACTCTGTGAAGCATTTATTTGGGCTGCAATCTGAGGTGCAGTTAACTCTAATGAACTTATCTTCTGCAGCAGAGGTAACTCTGGGTCTTCCTTTCTTGTGGCGGTCCTCATGAGAGCCAGTTTCATCATCATTTCAAAGTTCTTGAAATTTTCCCGGATTGACTAACCTTCATGTCTTAAAGCAATGATGGACTGTCATTTCTCTTTGCTTATTTGAGCTGTTTTTGCCATAATATGGACTTGGTATTTTACCAAATAGGGCTATCTTCTGTATACCACTCCTACCTTGTCACAACACAACTGATTGGCTCAAACGCATTAAAGAAATTCCACAAATTAACTTTTAACAAGGCACACCTGTTAATCGAAATGCATTCCAGGTTACTACCTCAAGCTGGTTGAGAGGATGCCAAGAGTGTGCAAAGCTGTCATCAAGGCAAAGGGTGGCTACTTTGAAGAATCTCAAATATAAAATATATTTTGATTAGTTTATCACTTTTTGGGTTACTACGTGTGTTATATTTCATAGTTTTTATGTTTTCACTATTATTCTACAATGTAGAAAATAGTCAAAAAATAAAGAAAAAACTCTTGAATGAGTAGGTGTGTCCAAACTTTTGACTGGTACTGTAGCTGGGGCGGCAGGGTAGCCTAGTGGTTAGAGCGTTGGACTAGTAACTGGAAGGTTGCGAGTTCAAACCCCCGAGCTGACAAGGTACACATCTGTCGTTCTGCCCCTGAGCAGGCAGTTAACCCACTGTTCCTAGGCCGTCATTGAAAATAAGAATTTGTTCTTAACTGACTTGCCTGGTTAAATAAAGGTAAAAAAATAAAAAGCTCATATTATTTATTTTGTATAGTCTTGTTTGATCATCTTTAAAAAGAGCACTGGAGAATGACTGCTTCCTCTCATTGAAGCCACGGGGTTCAAGGCCGACCTCTGTACTGCAGGCACTGATAGACAAAAACAGGATCCCCATTATAGTGAATGGGAAAAATTCTTCATATAAATATACACCATTTTCAAAGACAATCATGGTACTAACATTTGTTTCCAATACACCAGATGTATGTCCTTGAACCAATTATTTGGAAATAATTTTTGGGGAAATCATAATAAGTTGATCATTTCTCATCTCAGCCTGCAGCACAAACTGTTCCCGACCGGAGACGCCATCTTAACCGACTTCATTTGGCTTCAATGCGCTATTGAGTCTTCACATAGGTATGAGTGGTGTCACGTGATAGATGGCTTTGTCTATTCATAAATACATTCACTGATCAAGCGTGACAATAATTTGGGACTTGACTGTATTTCAATGTATAGGCCTTTACACATTGATTCAACATGAATTCCTATTGAAAAGAGAAAGACTTGTGTGTTGTGGAAAATTGGTAAAGTATTTAGCCCTCTGGATATATTGCAATTCACTATTTATATTCCGGAATATCCATGCATCTCCTGCCCTGTCGAAAAGAATAAACATCACTGTAGCCAGTTCTTGACCTAAAATTGCTTTGAACCTCCTGAGAAAGTTTTTCAGACATACTGACACACCAAGTTTTCCCATGAGTCAGGATGTGAAAGCTATGACACATTTGTCCAAAATCAATCACCGGTCTGTAATCAATTACTTTAACCACCGTTGTGAAAACAACCATTCAAAAAATGTTGTGACAGTCCTTTTCATTGTGGTCCTCCTGGGAAGAGAGTTGTTCTGAGCTACACTCATTGTTAGCCCTGAAGCTAACACTGAAGCTACACACAGTGTGTGTACTGTGTAGCCCCAACGCTACACACATTGTTAGCCCTGAAGCTAACACTGAAGCTACACACAGTGTGTGTACTGTGTAGCCCCAACGCTACACACATTGTTAGCCCTGAAGCTAACACTGAAGCTACACACAGTGTGTGTACTGTGTAGCCCCAACGCTACACACATTGTTAGCCCTGAAGCTAACACTGAAGCTACACACAGTGTGTGTACTGTGTAGCCCCAACGCTACACACATTTTTAGCACAAAGCCTATGAACAAAAACAAAGGCTTCCAATAGGCAATTTGCTGCTAATTGGCTGCGGTATCTGGTATGTATTCTTAAAGAACTTTTGAAGGATGGAACCAGATGGCCATTTGTTTCTGGCATCGAGACCATAAACAACACATCAGTGTCCTCATATGTCCCAAGACTTGAAGAGGAATACTTGGTTCATTTGAGGCCACGGAAGAGACAATATTTCCTGTTTGTTTCTTAAAGGCCTACTACTGAATATGAACCATCAGGGCGTTCTAGGTCTTTGTTATTTCAGTCGCCTGACACAGATTATCAGCCCTGACCCTAGCCTAAACGGCCTGGTTATGATCTCCAGAAGTATCTCATTTAGCAGACACGTTTATCTAAAGTGACTTAAAGTAAGTGCCTCCATACATTTTTCACATGGGTGGCCCAAGCAGGAATTGAACCCACGACCCTGGCGTTCGCAAAAGATCCGCAGGGGGGGGTTTCCCTGTCACCGTTCGCTATAGTGGTGTGCTGCCTGCGAGGTCATCGGAGATTCGTGTTCATGTGAAGGACTTGGTATCATGAAATGCAGTGTCAAGACCCTTGCCTCGGTAGGCTTTCGATCTGGGAGACCAGGAGTTCGAGACCCACAAGGGACATTCCCATGTCGCTGTTTGTTACAATATGATACAGCAATGTACTGAGATTCCCAACTAGACTTCAATAAAGATGACTAGGAATGCAATGTCAATGTTGTAGCTCTCACGTGCTTTTATTTGACCATGGGCAAAAGGGTCGTGGTGGAAAAAAAATCCAGAATGAGAGTTTGATTGAATTGAACTCGGTGTTCTGATACGTTGGACACCCCTCTACGCTGTTTTCCAGGGGATTTCAAGCATTCAGGGGGTTGAGAAATCAGAGGAATCGGGATCTCTGACTGGGCAGTAGTTCTGCTCTGAGCACTGCCATCTGAATGCAATCAAAGGTTTAAACGAAGACAAACTGTGCCATTGCAACCAAAACACTCATTTCAGTTTTGTTACTGAGGGGAGAAACTGTCACATCTCGGGTTTGTCTCAGACAGTAATGGGTCGCTTATAGCATTTCCACAATGGAATGTATTCAAAGGTTTAAATGAGGACAAACTGCGCCAGTGCAGTCAAAACACCTCAAACTAATTTCAGATTTGTCTCTGTCTCAGACAGTAATAGGTTGCTTGGAGCGTATCTACGTGGTTCTGTTGGGTTTTGTGTGGTTGCGTGTTCCACCACATAACCCTATACTTGGAATACTTTTTGGGAGTATCTTTTTGTGCTTCATTTAGACCGATTAGAAGAAGAGGGGGAGATAGAGTAGGTAGGGTGGACATGGTAATCGAACCACCAGTGTCAGGGGTCGACCTGCACCGAATGTACAAAATATTAGGAACACCTGCTCTTTCCATGACATAGACTGACCAGGTGAATGCAGGTGAAAGCTATGATCCCTCATTGATGTCACTTGTTAAGTCCACTTCAATTAGTGTAGATGGAGCGTAGGAGACAGGTTAAATAATTATTTTTAAGCCTTGAGGCAGTTGAGACATGGATTACGTATGTGTGTCTTTCAGAGGGTGAATGGGTTTGACAAAAGATTTAAAAAGTTTCAAAGTGCCTTTGAACCGGGTATGATAGTAGGTGCCCGGTGCACCGGTTTGTGTCAAGAACTGCAACGCTGCTGGCTTTTTCATGCTCAATAGTCTCCCGTGTGTATCAAGAATGGTCCACTACCCAAAGGACATCCAGCCAACTTGACACAACTGTGGGAAGCATTGGAGTCAACATTTGCCGAGTGACTTGCCTGGTTAAGTAAAGGTTAAATAAAAGAAATACATTGTGGAATGTTTTGGACACCTTGTAGAGTCCATGCCTCAACGAATTCAAATCAAATCAAATTTTATTTGTCACATACACATGGTTAGCAGATGTTAATGCGAGTGTAGCGAAATGCTTGTGCTTCTAGTTCCGACAATGCAGTAATAACGAGCAAGTAATCTAACTAACAATTCCAAAAAAAACTACTGTCATACACAGTGTAAGGGGATAAAGAATATGTACATAAGGATATATGAATGAGTGATGGTACAGAGCAGCATAGGCAAGATACAGTAGATGATATCGAGTACAGTATATACATATGAGATAAGTATGTAAACCAAGTGGCATAGTTAAAGTGGCTAGTGATACATGTATTACATAAGGATGCAGTCGATGATATAGAGTACAGTATCAACGTATGCATATGAGATGAACAATGTAGGGTAAGTAACATTATATAAGGTAGCATTGTTTAAAGTGGCTAGTGATATATTTACATCATTTCCCATCAATTCCCATGATTAAAGTGGCTGGAGTAGAGTCAGTGTCATTGACAGTGTGTTGGCAGTAGCCACTCAATGTTAGTGGTGGCTGTTTAACAGTCTGATGGCCTTGAGATAGAAGCTGTTTTTCAGTCTCTCGGTCCCAGCTTTGATGCACCTGTACTGACCTCGCCTTCTGGATGGCAGCGGGGTGAACAGGCAGTGGCTCGGGTGGTTGATGTCCTTGATGATCTTTATGGCCTTCCTGTAGCATCGGGTGGTGTAGGTGTCCTGGAGGGCAGGTAGTTTGCCCCCGGTGATGCGTTGTGCAGACCTCACTACCCTCTGGAGAGCCTTACGGTTGAGGGCGGTGCAGTTGCCATACCAGGCGGTGATACAGCCCGCCAGGATGCTCTCGATTGTGCATCTGTAGAAGTTTGTGAGTGCTTTTGGTGACAAGCCGAATTTCTTCAGCCTCCTGAGGTTGAAGAGGCGCTGCTGCGCCTTCCTCACGATGCTGTCTGTGTGAGTGGACCAATTCAGTTTGTCTGTGATGTGTATGCCGAGGAACTTAAAACTTGCTACCCTCTCCACTACTGTTCCATCGATGTGGATGGGGGGTGTTCCCTCTGCTGTTTCCTGAAGTCCACAATCATCTCCTTAGTTTTGTTGACGTTGAGTGTGAGGTTATTTTCCTGACACCACACTCCGAGGGCCCTCACCTCCTCCCTGTAGGCCGTCTCGTCGTTGTTGGTAATCAAGCCTACCACTGTTGTGTCGTCCGCAAACTTGATGATTGAGTTGGAGGCGTGCATGGCCACGCAGTCATGGGTGAACAGGGAGTACAGGAGAGGGCTCAGAACGCACCCTTGTGGGGCCCCAGTGTTGAGGATCAGCGGGGAGGAGATGTTGTTGCCTACCCCCTACCCTCACCACCTTGAGGCTGTTCTGAGGGCAAAAGAGGGTGGCAACTGAACATTAAGAAGGTCTTAGAACGGCACAGTTTTGATTTGTGAAGTTCAAATAGATTATAGTCTTCCACATTGTCAATGTCAAATATCACAATATCCGATTGAGTTATATAATCGGCCGAGTCGGCACCAACCCTTGTCTGTTACCACTAAAACACAGACATATACATAACTCAATCATATACATATACATAAAACACCACATATTTAAAATGCTGTTCCTGTGAGAGATCTGGGTGACCACTTTCTCAGAACTGCTTTTGCCCAATAGGGGCCCATTATATTCAACATACAGCATGCTGGGAGGTCAGTCGGTGGGTCGGTAAGCCCGGCTGTGCTCCTCTAATTCGTCCCACTTCCACCTATAATACATGGCATTCTCAATGGTATTCCTCTCTAGAAAATGCACTCACTGTTCTCTCAAGAACTTTGGCTATACTGGGGTAGCACTTGCCTGTGCTCTTGTACCCATTACAAAACTAGGGCATTATAATATTTATAGTCTAAAGAGAGCATTGCAATTGTTTTTATTTGTACAAATAGGCCTATACATATTCACCCAGGCAGTGCTCCAGCATTTTCTGATTTCCCACCAGGGTCTCTATTTGACGGATCAATATGTAATATGCTGTAAATGAACGGTAACTGACTCTTCACACCACCATAAACACAATGCTAGTTGTATCTTATTTACTGGTAGCCAGGCTACATCTCTGGCAAGGGTGTCCTAGATCTTCTTTCAGTTCTGTTTCGCTTTCCACACCAAAGCAAACAGTTGGCGGAGTCATAACGATACCTAGTGGGATATAAAGTTACATCTGTAGCCCCCGTTGTTGACATAGGTGATAAATCACACCTTGGCTACCTCTCGATGACCCACTCTTACTATGGGAAACAACATGTGAAACCCAGGCACCCAGACAGATAAGGCCTGGCTGACCTGGGAGTCAACTGTCGGGCCCCCAAACCTAAACAACAGTAAACTCTCCCTGAACTCCCGTTGAACTGGCCTCTTCCTCCTCCTTGAAACTGGAGAGACGCCAGATGGAAAGTGTTTCCTAGTGCTCTCGTGCTCTCTCAAGTGCCAGGAAAAATACTTATTTTCTAGGCTTGGGACCAACTGATTAGATAGGGCTTGGATGCTCTGTCATGTGTTGGTGTGACTGTTGAAGGGAATTTGTGTTGGAGAGTTTTCAGTCACGTATGCATTAACATGAGAAAACAGAACACCTCATCTAGTTCATTAGTTAGTTACACTGAGGTAACTGTATGGATATTTGAACCTGCAATCTGCCCTTTTCCAGTCCTGTATTTAGTCTGCTGCACCCACTGATGTGTATAAACCATGGATGACTGTCAGGGGCGCTGTATTGAAGACACCACGCAGCCATTTTGGCGGTACGCCTCCATTGCATATTTTTTTGGGGGGGTGCGCTATAATTTTCTTAAATCCTGCTCCTTCTGGGGGTACCAATATGGCGGCCGACGGCATCAAAGCTTCTCATTGGCCATTACATAGGCTTCACCACAAAGAGATAGCTGTGTTCCATTTTTCATTAATATACAGTACAGTTAGCTGTTCAGCCAGTTAGTCTAAGAATTTTAAGTCTCAGTATGGGGGGGGGGGGCTTGAACTTCAGTCAAATATTAATTTAGTCTCCCAATGACATCAATTCACGACCAAGTGGAAAATCTGCTTAAAGATGGAATCCGCTGGAGGGGGAAAGAGCGCCACTGGGGATTTGCAGTATCTTCTTTGTTGTTGTATCACAAACAGACCTGGCAGTTTTATCATGAAGGATTCCAGCTTTAAGTGGAAGTTAAGGTTCACCCCTATTTGCCTTTGCAACCCTAAATGGTTAAATGAGTTATACAGTGTATATCACTGACAGTTCATTCAAAAGAAGTGCATAACGAGACGTTTTTGGGTTATCCTCAAACTGGTGACATGCTTCTCTCAGTAAAACTCTCAAGTTTATGGAGTCAAGAACAAAGCCGACACTGACTATTGGTGGCCCTCACGGAATTACTTTTCAGGACCCTTGTTAAAAGTCCCCCAGTGGTGACTGCTATAACTATGGGGCCATTTGACTGGGAAGTAAATCTCTGAGTGGGGAGAGGCCAAAGGTTTGTTTTAATGCCACCCAGGAGTTCAATGTATGGTCATGAACTGTAAACTCATTCAACTGAATGTGGAACGTGAGAGCGCTGGTTGACATGTGGTTATCATAAAATCTTCTTAATTTTTATACCACATTGCATATGATCATTTCTTAAAATATGACACCATTTGGTTTTTATAATAATATATACAGCCATGAATAAAGTTGTTATTCACAAATAAGTAAGCCTGTGTTTCATTTCCAAAAATGTCATGCAAAATCGATGTAAATGACATAATTCTATGTAAACGTCAAGATTTACGAATCACTCCAACCACGTTTCTATCCACAGTTGTTATGCAAGTAAAGTCACACCGTGATGGAAGCAGGAAGTTGTGGTATAGTTGTATAAATGCCGACAGATAACTTGTTCATTCGACATGGAGGGATTTCTTTTTGTGACGGTAAAATAACGTATGAAATAAATGGATGTGGAACTTCCTTTATTCACAAATATTGATATAATAACCAACATGTCAAAGTAAACTTGGAGTCACACGATGACATGCTGTGTGGTCCTCCCACTACGACTCGGGAAAACATGTATTTTATTCGTTTACAGATTAAATTCATTATGAACTTCACAGGGTGGTGAAAGTGCACTGTGATGAGCTTGATACTCCTTTCCAATAAATGTTGAGGGTCTTATTCTGGTGACGTGATGATCGATGCTTGACTGAAGTTTGGCTATTGTAGACTAACCTACCCACAGAGCCTACCCACACTGTATCTGTAAGCTGTTGGCTAGACCAGACCTGGCACATTGCAATTTAACACAACAGTTTTTGTGACAAAACTATCAGTAGAGTTGAAAATGCAATGGAAACATATTGAACATTAGATTTGTATTTGGTGCATGAAAACTTAAGCGAAAAAGTACATTTTTTGTTATCAGGCACTGATGTTTATCTGCAACAAGTCCGTTTTGTGGAAACACCACTGGTGGGAAAATCGGGATTTTTGAATATTTCACTCGAAAATCTGTTGGCAATTGGATGGAAACCTAGCTATTGTTGCTGTGGATTTCGTCGTATGCACAATTTACGATCAAATCTGTACTCCTGAACGTTTTATCAATGAAGCCCTTGGACTCTCATTTTGACTATTACAGTGCCTTGCGAAAGTATTCGGCCCCCTTGAACTTTGCGACCTTTTGCCACATTTCAGGCTTCAAACATAAAGATATAAAACTGTATTTTTTTGTGAAGAATCAACAACAAGTGGGACACAATCATGAAGTGGAAGAACATTTATTGGATATTTCAAACTTTTTTAACAAATCAAAAACTGAAAATTGGGCCTGCAAAATTATTCAGCCCCCTTAAGTTAATACTTTGTAGCGCCACCTTTTGCTGTGATTACAGCTGTAAGTCGCTTGGGGTATGTCTCTATCAGTTTTGCACATCGAGAGACTGACATTTTTTCCCATTCCTCCTTGCAAAACAGCTCGAGCTCAGTGAGGTTGGATGGAGAGCATTTGTGAACAGCAGTTTTCAGTTCTTTCCACAGATTCTCGATTGGATTCAGGTCTGGACTTTGACTTGGCCATTCTAACACCTGGATATGTTTATTTTTGAACCATTCCATTGTAGATTTTGCTTTATGTTTTGGATCATTGTCTTGTTGGAAGACAAATATCCATCCCAGTCTCAGGTCTTTTGCAGACTCCATCAGGTTTTCTTCCAGAATGGTCCTGTTTTTGGCTCCATCCATCTTCCCATCAATTTTAACCATCTTCCCTGTCCCTGCTGAAGAAAAGCAGGCCCAAACCATGATGCTGCCACCACCATGTTTGACAGTAGGGATGGTGTGTTCAGGTTGATGAGCTGTGTTGCTTTTACGCCAAACATAACGTTTTGCATTGTTGCCAAAAAGTTCAATTTTGGTTTCATCTGACCAGAGCACCTTCTTCCACATGTTTGGTGTGTCTCCCAGGTGGCTTGTGGCAAACTTTAAACGACACTTTTTATGGATATCTTTAAGAAATGGCTTTCTTCTTGCCACTCTTCCATAAAGGCCAGATTTGTGCAATATACGACTGATTGTTGTCCTATGGACAGAGTCTCCCACCTCAGCTGTAGATCTCTGCAGTTCATCCAGAGTGATCATGGGCCTCTTGGCTGCATCTCTGATCAGTCTTCTCCTTGTATGAGCTGAAAGTTTAGAGGGACGGCCAGGTCTTGGTAGATTTGCAGTGGTCTGATACTCCTTCCATTTCAATATTATCGCTTGCACAGTGCTCCTTGGGATGTTTAAAGCTTGGGAAATCTTTTTGTATCCAAATCCAGCTTTAAACTTCTTCACAACAGTATCTCGGACCTGCCTGGTGTGTTCCTTGTTCTTCATGATGCTCTCTGCGCTTTTAACGGACCTCTGAGACTATCACAGTGCAGGCGCATTTATACGGAGACTTGATTACACACAGGTGGATTGTATTTATCATCATTAGTCATTTAGGTCAACATTGGATCATTCAGAGATCCTCACTGAACTTCTGGAGAGAGTTTGCTGCACTGAAAGTAAAGGGGCTGAATAATTTTGCACGCCCAATTTTTCAGTTTTTGATTTGTTAAAAAAGTTTGAAATATCCAATAAATATCGTTCCACTTCATGATTGTGTCCCACTTGTTGTTGATTCTTCACAAAAAAATACAGTTTTATATCTTTATGTTTGAAGCCTGAAATGTGGCAAAAGGTCGCAAAGTTCAAGGGGTCCGAATACTTTCGCAAGGCACTGTACTTTCTAACACAATGGGAGCAGGGTGCATTTACACAGGTTCTGCGCATGTGGTTCATGAATAGTCTACACTTCTCCAGGCACTGTCAAGAGCTGAACATCTGTCCAGACTTAGACCAGCACTGAACTGCAAATCCTTTTGGATTTGATATTTTAAGACGCCAGTCAGTTAGGGTTGAGGGGAGTTTAATGTCAACAGGGTCTTGACTTGACCTGGATGTGACCACAACACAACCCTTTTCTGACCCCAACAAGACCACTTCACATCTGCAGTCATCCAACGGTCAGTGATGGTCAGACCTCAACTTTTAACCCCAAATATGTTGGTTGATAAGAGGACGGTTAGAAGTTCGTGCAAGACATTTCGACCCCGTCTTTGTTGACTTTTGTATTATACAACATCGACCAGCTTTGGAGCCTTTCATCTGTCCAGACTTAGAGAAACACAGGCACTGAACTGCAAATCCTGTTGGATGTATTATCTTAAGACGCCAGTCAGTTAGGGTTTGAGGGGAGTTTGATGTCAACAGGCTCTTGACTTGACCTTGATGTGGCCACAACACAACCCTTTTCTGACCCCAAAAAAGATCACTTCACATCTGCAGTCCTACAGAGGTCAGTGACGGTCAGACCTCAACTTTCCACCCCAAATATTATAGTTGATAAGAGGGGGGGTTAGAAGTTCATGCAAACACATTTCAACCCTATCTTTGTTTACTTTTGTATTTTCCAACATTGACCCACTTTGGAGCTTTTGTCATGGACCTCTAGTTAATGTACAGTTTCAAGTCACTAGTTTTGGGGTTGATGGGGGTCGTTGGAGCAAGAGTGAAGGCATACCGAAACTGGACTGTCAGTGATATCCCCGCTAAGGCAACCTTACCAAGGCAGCCCTCCTAACCCTCTGTTAGCCTGTATTTTGAGGACAATAAAACCCAGTTCTCCTGTTCAACTTCAGCTATCATCTCCTCATTCTTTTAGGTAGTTAGCTAGCTAAGGAATGGACCCGTTTATGCTAACATATTATACATGTTAACAGGGAATGCTTGATGTTTGTACAGCGGCCGATGCAAATTTCAATAAATGTAAACAAAATTACCCGATTTAGTAATTTTAAATATTACTATGATACATTTTATACATACAAATTATACCCATCTACAAAAAAAAACATTTTGTGTTAGTGGAAACACCTTACACCTGGCCCCCACAGGAGTCGCTACAGGGCGATGGGACAAGGACATCCCGGACGACAAAACTCTCCCCTAACTCGGACGACACTGGGCCAATTGTTCGTCGCCTCATGGGCCTCCCGGGTGCAGCCGGCATGGGTCTCGAACCAGCATCTGTAGCAATGCAGTTTGCACTCTGATGTAGTGTCTTAGAGCGCTGGGCCACTCAGGAGGCTCCATCCACAGAGTTGTTAATGCTTTTATCAATTGCATTGCACAAAGTATCAAAATACGACATAGTAGTGTTAGTGTTAATGTTAATTATATATAAAGCAGCCCATGTAATTATCTGACAGAGAGTAGCCCGAGCCCCAAGTAATACATTTGGGCCAGATAACTCACACCGGAATCGGCCTGAGCTCAATCCCCGCATCCTAGCCATAAGTAATACTGCTGAAGGCGGCCCAGACTCAGGCCACATGACGTCGGACGAGTCTGGCTCTCAGCAGGGTGCCCCGACTCTCAGCCGGAATGGTCCCAGATCCACCGTGCTAGCTGGGTAACACCCAATTGTATATCACGAAATTGCTGAGAAAATGGGGTAAAAGTCCAATTGTAGCACAATGCTTGGCAGACAAGGTTAATTGACTTAGAATACAACAACTGTAATGATCCCTGAGTTAGATTAGATTAAAAGACAATATAGGCCTAATTGGCCAGACAAGGTGCTCTTCAAAATGTTGTCTTGACTGTCACATAGGGCCTACTGTCATTGTAAATAAGAATTTGTTCTTAACTGAGTTGCCTAGTTAAATAAAGGTTAAATAAAATACTGTATGTAATAAAATAATCAAGTTAAATAATTTCAAGAATCTAGGCACAATGGTCATCATTTTTTTATTTAAAAAATCTGCGTTTCTGATTATAAAATTGTAAATAACAAAATCGAATGTATTTGTTCAATATGATTCCAACGAGCCTGTAATTATAGGCTTATAATATAATATTTGATTTATATATCCTACAAATGTAATGGTTGTGAACTTAAATTATAGAAATGAACTTACACCTTAAGCATAAATAAATTATTTAAAGTAAAGTAAACAATATGGCATTTTCTGTAGACTAAAGAAAAACGCCATAAGTGCCATAAACACCACGGGAATGTCCTTTGTGGCCAATCGTGTCTTCTGGGTTTACCTTTAAGCTGCACTAGTCCCCTCCTAGTGCGCATATAAACCCACTTCTCCCAGACAACTCTCAGAAAACTTTGGACAGGAACTTTCACCATGCTCTACTCGTTGACATTTCTCGTCGAAAAGCTATCCCTTCTCTCGAACTTCAAACTTTTTGAGTTTAAATGGACGGATGGGAAACACAAAGGGGCGGGATGCACAGAGCGCACGACATATAGTCCTGTAGTCGCGCCGTTGTCTCTCCAGAGAGGGGACCTTTTGGAGGTGCCGAGGACTTTGTTCACGCACTTCGGTATCTACTTGGGTGACAACAAAGTCGCTCACCTGATCCCAGATATCATGCCCGTGCTAACCAATGACAAGATGATCATCAAAAAAGTTATCACAAATAAGAGACTCATCATGGGTTGCTTGTACAAGTGTGCCGCGGTGCGCGTGGACACCTTGGATGACTTTGTATATGGCTCAAACATATTGGTGAATCATATGGATAGAAAATGCAAGGCGCAACAACCGTTCCCAAATGAAGAGGTTGCCGAGAGGGCAGAACAACTCGTCGGCGCCATCCCTTACAGTTTACTATGGAATAACTGCGAACATTTTGTTACATACTGCAGATACGGTTCAGCGAAAAGTCAGCAAACGGAAATGGTAATTTTATTTTCCTTGAATTATATATATATATATTTTTAATTTTCAATACAATTACGTTGTGCATAATTCTGAACCGTTAACTTTTACGCTACAGGAGATAATGTAGTGTCTTAAAATATTTTGCCTATGCATGACCTGTATCACGGCGAGGACTGTAATCTTTAGATTATGGCATAGATAATGTTTTCAGAGATTTGCATTTAGATTAAAATTATAACAAATGCATCGGATTGAATTGTTGATTTATGTTAAACCTGGTTGTAATACTTATTGGGCACAGCATCTTCAACCTTTGATATTTCCATCCCATATTTTGTATTTATATTCATGACAATGCATCTGCATTTTAAATTATGTTATGCCATGGTTAATTTAATAGGCAACTATATTCAGAAACATTGTGTTTTATTCAGTGTTACTGAAAATACGGGTATTTGGGCTTTGGTTTGTTGTTTTGGTGTTGTTGCATCCAAGGTCTTCTTCTCTCTTTTCTTCCATAATTCATACAAGTTTAGAATTATAACATAAATACATAAAATATGCCTAAAAGGAATTGTTCATAAAAATCCTAAATGGGTATTAATTATTTATCTCCTTTCTTTGCAGTTTTGTGAGTTCCTGAAATCAATCATCCGAGACCAGAGGAGTGTCTTTCTCAGTGTTCTCCTCGGAATTATCTACATCATCTGCTTTGGCCTGGCGCCTTCAACTACGTTACCCACAATCCTCATCCCCTTCACTCTGTGGATGGCCGGCTGAGAAGCCAATGTTCAAAGCCTTCAAACACTCCTAAATGGACATTTCAATAGAAACGATTTGGGATGGTGTCTTTTCATTGGTCCTTGTGATGACATTAATTGGCACCTCCCAACTCATTTGACTTTGGTATAGGCCTATAGTGGAACGTCACATAATAGTCGATTGTTACAGCAAGCGCTAGCATCCACTCACTTTTGATTTGATCCTTGCCAGCCAAAAGTAAACACAGGGCAATGTGGCTGCAGGCCTAGCAATTTTACATGTGAGTGTTCATGTCAACACTTACTGTATTGTATGTAGGCCATTAAGGCATTATAAAGCCTTTATAAAGGCCATA
The DNA here is from genome assembly GCF_018296145.1 of Oncorhynchus tshawytscha. Lineage (NCBI taxonomy): Eukaryota > Metazoa > Chordata > Actinopteri > Salmoniformes > Salmonidae > Oncorhynchus > Oncorhynchus tshawytscha. The sequence continues at coordinate 7,463,730 of NC_056462.1, read as the reverse complement.
TGATCCCTCAGTGAACAATGTATTGTCCATATTTCCCCCAAAAGATTGGCCAAGGCGCACTTTCTACTTTGTATCTTACTGTGTAAGTCACTGTCGTCTAATCTGTAAATAATTCATTTTCTTCAATGATGATCCTCAAGTATAATTTTTAAAAAATCAATACAGTTTGAAACTCTAAGAGTACTACGCTGATTAATACAATACTTATGTGTTTTGAGAGCAGATCATTTTGTTTTCAATCAAATACATTGTAAATATCAGAAATGTTAATAAAGATATTGGAAGTTGTCATTTGGTTTGTTTTGGTCTGGTTCCAGGAAATATGTTAATTAACAAAGCATTTTTCCACACAGTTAGGTACATGCAATCATAGTGCATCTTAATACTCACATTGAATCTCTGTCAATACCACCCACAGCATTTTCAAATGATCATGTTATTGACATGATTGGCCACATAAAAAAACCAATATATCCCCATTATATTTCCAAACCCAAATATTTAATCATATAGGGTCAATTTACGCAAAGGCTACATTCATAAAATATACACATTCTCTGGATAATATTGCTGAGTAATGACTATACATTATTATTTTCTTTCTACTGTACGGGGTATTCACAGTTCCAGAAATATCAAGAGTGAGTCAGCATTATACATCTCAACCTGACTGTTTATTCAGGCAATAAGATATTTCTGACCTTTTAAACTGGGGGGTTGTTATTCTGATTTGCCAATGAAAGCCACATAACTGGAACATTTCCCCCGATGAAACCCCCCCGGTTGTGAAATTAAGTCGCCCTTGAAACCACACGATTAGTGGAAAGCTCTTTTATTTCTGTCAAAATTGCACTGCAACGTTGAGAAACCTCTAATCCCACGTGCTTGGCTCCTTTCAGACCCTTAGTCTCGATAAAACGGCCAGGTGTCAAACCATAGTTTAGTTCTGCCACCATGGTTCCCTTACTCCAACTCCTCAGCCGCTTCTCCATCACTTCTAAAGTGGACGAAGAGGACAAGGCTCAAAGACTCTTAGTATGACCCGTCCCTGTACACGCGTGGCGACCTTTTTGGAGGTTCCTAGAACTCTCTTCACCCATTTCGGCATCTACCTGGGCAACAACCGGGTGGCCCACTTCATCCCGGACATCCTTCCGGTCTTCACCAAGAACAAGGGTGCCATCAGCAAGAAGGTGACCAACAACTGGCTGATTCAAGGGATGATCGCTAAGTCGGCAAGCAGGGGACGAGGTGGCCAGGAGGGCAGAGAAGCTCATGGGCTCCATGACCTACAGTTTGCTGTGGTACAACTGTGAACACTACATCATGTACTGCCGTTACAGCATGGCCATCAGCTACCAGACCTACCAGGTGGAGTATGGGGTTCTCCTTTGTCAAAGGGCACTGTTCTTACACATTTTGTGGTTAGTATGTGATCGGAAAATCTATGGTGATTTCCCGGACGACTAAGATCAGTCACTGCAAATTCTCAGTAAGGGAGGGTGTCACTTTAGACAATAGGGATTACCAAACGTCCCCTCAACTTTCAGTCCACTGACTTGACCTATCCCAGTTTTAGCACACCTGACTCACCCTGTCAATCATCAAGCCCTATAATAGTTGTGTGCTGGACTAGGACTGGATTAGATCAGTAGAATGGCTGGGGGTACTCAATGAGATTGTAGGAATAACATTGGAGACCATGAGCCAATAGTACACTGTTGTACTTGGTGTTACATAATACTCAGGGCAATGAACCAATGGTGGGAGTAGTTTTTTATTTAACCTTTATTTAACTTAGGCAAGTCAGAGTTACTGCTGGTTCAAATTACGGTCAGACAAACTTATTGTAATATTATTCATATATCAAATCAAATTGTATTTGTCACATACACATGGTTTGCAGATGTTAATGCGAGTGTAGCGAAATGCTTGTGCTTCTGGTTCCGACAATGCAGTAATAACCAACGAGTAATCTAACCTAACAATATACTATTGAGTGAAGAACCTACTGAGACATGTTAAAGTGAATTGCTGCCGATAAATACGCTGGGGAAGCAAAAACTACAAAAACATGTTGTTTAATGACTTGCAGTAGTGCATTGCTTTGCTGTTAGAGCGTTAGGCTACACAATACATGTTTATTGCAAGGAATCTGCTTTAACTCAGAGCATATTTAGTCTTCAAACTTTCGGAAAAGCCCCTTTTGGTACATGTAATTGTAGCCACAAAAGTCTCTCTATATATCCAGTCACCTGTGTCATTGGGTCAAAAGGTCACACTGGAGGGATATTTTCTGAAAGAGTTTTAGCATGTGGGCTACGTGGGAAATATGCCAGATATTTCAATGGATTTTATGAAACAAAAACACAGATTATGGGACTATCAAGTGGTGTCGTTAAATTGACCCTCCGTCACCCCACGTGCCAAATCGGAACATAGGTAAAAATGGAAACGCATAGGATGAAACCTTTCTTCAACTGTCAGATATGTTTCGGTCTTTCAAATAAAAGTGCTGTTTCACGCTGACATCGACTGACTGTGTTGAAAACTACGGGGAAATAGCGGCTTAGTTGCTCAACTCCTTTGGTTTTTGAGAACGGATTTACAACGTCTCTTGTTTATAGCAGCCTACGTTTGAGTACTTCAGATGGCGGCAGTTGGCATACACTGGAGGTGGCTCATTTCTTCCAGCCCAGCAGTAAAACGCCTGGTTCAAATGATCAACGGTTCATGATTCACAGACAGGCTCCTCAAAATCTCTGGAGCATAATTAGTGAGTGTCATCAGGCACCACATTATAAAGCGTCTCAGACTAGGAGTCGTAATCAGATCCCTGCTATCCATTCGTCAGATTCTAAAAGTCAAAGCTGGTAATAGATCAGCACACCTAATCACTCTTATGAATACGGGTCCTGGTCTGAGTTCAGCAGGGCACAGTGTTGTGGAACGCTCAGAAATATATTGGGTAGAACAGACATGCAACCTCTCTGGCATGTAAGTAAGGAATCAGGGTAAGCTCTAATCATGGCATTTCTATCTGAACACGACACGGGTGTGCTGGTACCAACGTCTAGTCTAGACATGCTGTGATCACCCCTAGCTCAGACAATAGCCAATCAATGTGGGAATACTGCACACTGATGCAATGTACTGTATGATGAGAGCGGTTGAAAGGGTGTACATTTCTCTGAAAAGGTCAGATGATTGTGTTTTGCTGTGGATAGATTGCTTTTAGGCCAACGAAAAGTGAACTTAAAAGCTGCATCCCGATTCTCTACCCTTCTCCAAAAGTGTGCACTTGCACACCCCCCATCAATGCATTCAAAAGCATCTGATTGGTGTAAGCAGTGGCGGAGGGAGGGAGTTACTAAACATTGGTTAAATCCATGAGAGAATTGGGACAAATCCACAGACTTGTCGAGTTGGACCGTAGTGCACTGGTGAGCAGCACCATCTAGTGTTAATGCATTAAAGGCCCCCCATGCATCGCTGTTTGGCTGCGGCTGTTTACCAAAACAGTGGAGGGGTACCCACTTTGCTGTTGTTGGAATCCCAGATTGCCCCTTTAATGTAGACACAGGAAGTCCTCATTTTAAATAAGAAATGCTTTGTAATATAAATCAAAGTAATGACAAACACTTCAGGATGGAATGCCAGTAGCCCTGGATAGGAACCACTGCTACACAGTACGTTATAGAATAGAGGTATTTATGGTTGAATCACAGTGTTCTTGTCACATTAAGACATCTCACGCTGTTTCATTAATTGTTGCATCATCATTGTACTTCATTTGTATGTATGAATTGGGATGCTGCATCTTGGCCAGAACTCCTTTAAAAAGAGATTTGCATCTCAATGGTCACAAATGGACATGGATGAATACATAAATACAATTAACAATAACGATTACCCATTAGACTATCAAAGGCCCCAATTGAATCAAACAAAGACGAAGGCTTTCAAAGACAAAGGCAAAGAAGCACTCCTCTCGTTCACTCGACGTTAACTCGACGTTAACACGACGTTAACATGGACGTTAACATGGACGTTAACACGACGTTAACACGGACGTTAACACGACGTTAACACGACGTTAACACGACGTTAACACGACGTTAACACGACGTTAACACGACGTTAAGATTTAAAGCGCTTCGCAAGCTTTTATTCATCTGGTGGATAAAAATTTAAAAAAGATGCAAAGGATGCTTACTCTTGTTTCATCCTCTTCCCTGCAGTTCTGTTTGACAGTGAGGAAGATCATCTGCAGCAGGATGAACGCCTACCTCACAGCTCTGTGTGGAACGGGCACCGTGTTGTACCTGGGCTCCCCAACGCTGCTAAACACAGTACCCACCCTGCTCGTCCCCCTTCACCATCAGGATGGCATCGTAAAACAAAATGGCCATGACAATACAAAGACATTGGTTGAAATGACTGCGGAATATGGAATGCTTAAATGGTGTCCCACTATCAGTATCACTGCATTATCATTGTACATGACATTTAAAAAAAAAAAAAGTATTATGGGAAATGTCACGTTTGTGGTGATAGTCGTTTTTTCTTCATCTTCAACTTACGTTATTTTATTAGTTTAAAGTTTTGACCGTTTAAAGGTGTCACGACTTGCGCCGAAGTCGTTACCTCTCCTTGTTCGGGCGGCGTTCGGCGGCCAATCCACTTTTCATTTTCCATTTGTTTTGTCCTTGTCTTACACACCTGGTTTCAATCCCCCAATTACTTGTTCATTATTTACCCTCTGTTCCCCCATGTTGGTTTATTGTATTGCGGACCATTATTGTGGCCTTGGATATATTTGAGGTGTATTGTGATTATTGTTGAGTAAAATTGCGTACATTACTCACATCTGCTGTCCTGCGCCTGACTCATCTACACCAGCCACACACAGACGCATTACAAAAGAAGAGTAAACATCCTACACATCTGGTATATACATCTGGTATATACATATACATCTGTGTATAACAGTTTATAAATGGACAGCAATATTATTATTATTTTTTAAATTGTTGTTCCTGATAAAGGCATTGTTTTGATAGTATATAATGGACATCATGGCCTTGATGCTCAAAATTATACAGACAATAATGTCATTGTGACAGGATGGACAAGGTGCAATTTTTTGACACTGTTAATACCATACTCTGACAGGGTGAATGTACTGACCTATGCCTTTCAACTCAATTCATATGCCTACTCTTCCTTGTGCAACTTTTCAATTAGCCTATTGTATTTGTCTTTAATACTATATTGTGCTAATTTACTCCTCCTGTTGTTGCCCTTACCTACACTCCCAGTAGATAGCACTGTAAGTAACATTGCCATGCTTCTGAATGAAATGCATTATTTTGGGATACATGGAGAGTTAAGTCTATGGGGATTCTCAGGCTCTGAATATAGAAGTCCCAGAAATATCCTCAGTTGTGCTCAATTCTTGTCCAGTATTGTTTGTGGTGGTTTCAGCATGGTTCAAGCATGGTTGGAAGTGTCCCTACTACTGTAGCGATAAGAAGCAGTGTTTTCTCAGTCGGCGATATCCTTTCCATCCAATTCAGTCTCCCACTGGCCTATTTAGAACTAATAACAAACCATTAAATAATTCACTGTAAAAATGTAATTTCAGAAGTAATCTGATGCCAACAGTGCTGGCATTTCTTTTCCTAATATGGCATATTGGACGGTAAATTGAACTAATGACTGCAGCAAACATAACGTGCATGTAAACATTCAATTTTAAGGATGATTAAACATACAATTATGAAAGTATTTGCGGAATCGGAGGAGACAAAACATTGAGATTGCATTACATGGGTTTGTGGGTAAATTTCTTCTGCTGTTACCGAGGACACTAGACATTCACGCTTAACTGTGTAATACATGCATTGTTAAGACAGTACTGGGACACACCATGTGCCCAGAAACATTCATTTAAAGGAGCATTTAACCAACAAATATATTCATCATATATTTCAAATTTAAAACGCTTTCTATTCAGTCCACCTGAATGTTCTCAAATTCAAATGATTTTGCACATACAAGCCCCATAGCTATACTAACAGTGGGCCTGTGATTACTTCCTGCCAAAACACCATTTTGATGACCCACCATTCGGTGAGCTCTGCAACATGTATGTGCAAAATAATGACGTGTAAGAACATAATAATGGTGAACTGATGAGAAATATCTAGAACATTTGGGAAACACACCATTTTAAAGATGCAATATAAAGAAATTGCTCCACCATTGCCTGCTTGCTAAAATACTAATAGTTTGCCTAATTTCAGTTTGTACCATCTAAACCACAGTTTTATTTTCAATAACCAAAAAGATTGTATTTTCAGCTGTTTGAAGCTGGTGTAAAAAAACTAAAGTAAAAGATGCTAAAACTAAAGAATGGGAAGCATAGAATTCGGGAACAGATCTACAGCGTCTTAGACTTGCTTTCAATTAGAATGACAGATCTATAACTCACATTTCTATGTGAATTTGTTCAGGTCGCCCAAAACGTTACATATTGCAGCTTTAAATTTCAGATATTTTAAGTCAAATGCTCCTTTAACACTTCCTCTCAAAGATAGAAAAATGACATGAATCATCAACGAAAAAGTGTCTTTCCTTTTACCTCACTGGGAATAGCAATACTGTCTTGTTTTTACAGTGCTCAATCATCGAGGTATAATGAAAGAAAAAATGCAGGTGGCTGGTAGTTGACTCTCGGTGGTAGTTGGGTGGCCACCTCACCAAGTTCTCATTGAAGAAGCCAATGTAATTTCATTTCTGTGGAAGATTCTGGCCACATGTAATGGACCCAAATCTCTCTCCCTTATTCCCCTGTCTCTCCCCCATATTCTCTCCCCATCTCTTGCTTCAGTCTTTCACGCTCCCTCCCTCTCACTCACCCTGTATTACAACCCAGGCAGATGTACACTGACTGCAAAGTAGAACATTGCATTTGGAATAATCAACCTTCTTTCCCAGTGGGTCTGTGTGGGACAAACAGTGAGGGGTGATATAGCCTACTGGTAGTAGTGCGCAACCGAGTGGTCTCGTGGTTCAATAACCAAGCAGCTCATTCAATATGTGGATCATCTGGGGAATTTTTCATGACAGCTGGATCCAGAGTTCTGAGTTAGTCTGTTGTTATTTTTAACCATGAATCCTACAGGTACAGTTGAAGTCGGAAGTTCACATACACTTAGGTTGGAGTCATTAAAACTCGTTTTTCAACCACTCCACAAATTTCTTGTTAACAAACTATAGTTTTGGAAAAGTCGCTTAGTACATCTACTTTGTGCATGACACAAGTAATTCTTCCAACAATTGTTTACAGACAGATTATTTCACTTATAATTTAATGTATCACAATTCCAGTGGGCCAGAAGTTTACATACACTAAGTTGACTGTGCCTTTAAACAGCTTGGAAAATTCCAAAAAAATGATGTCATGGCTTTAGAAACTTCTGATGGGCTAACTGACATAATTTGAGTCAATTAGAGGTGTACCTGTGGATGTATTTCAAGGCCTATGTTCAAACTCGGTGCCTCTTTGCTTGACATCATGGGAAAATCAAAAGAAATCAGCCAAGAACTCAGAAAAAAAATTGCAGACCTTCACAAGTCTGGTTCATACATGGGAGCAATTTTCAAACGCATGTTGGTACCACGTTAATCTGTACAAACAATAGTACGCAAGTAAAATAACACCATGGGACCACGCAGTTGTCATATCGCTCAGGAGGGAGACACGTTCTGTTTCCTAGAGATGAACGTACTTTGGTGTGAAAAGTGCAAATCAATCCCAGAACAGCAGTAACGGACCTTGTGAAGATGGAGGAAACAGGTACAAAAGTATCTATATCCACAGTAAAACGAGTCCTATATCGACATAACCTGAAAGGCCGCTCAGAAAGAAAGAAGTCACTGCTCCAAAACCGCCATAAAAAAGCCAGACTAAGGTTTGCAACTGCACATGGGGACAAAGATTGTGCTTTTTGGAGAAATGTCCTCTGGTCTGATGAAACAAAAATATAACTGTTTGACCATAATGACCATCATTATGTTTGGAGGAAAAAGGGGGAGGCTTGCAAGCCGAAGGACACCATCCCAACTGTGAAACACGGGGGTGGCAGCATCATGTTGTGGGGGTGCTCTGCTGCAGGAGGGACTTGTGCGCTTCACAAAATAGATGGCATCACGAGGCAGGAAAATTATGTGGATATATTGAAGCAACATCTCAAGACATCAGTCAGGAAGTTAAAACTTGGCAAGCATACTTCCAAAGTTGTGGCAAAATGGCTTAAGGACAACAAAGTCAAGGTATTGGAGTGACCATCACAAAGCCCTGACCTCAATTCTATCGAGAATTTGTGGGCAGAACTGAAAAAGCGTGTGCGAGCAAGGAGGCCTACAAACCTGACTCAGTTACACCAGCTATGTCAGAAGGAATGGGCCAAGATTTACCCAACTTATTGTGGGAAGCTTGTGGAAGGCTACCCGAAACGTTTGACCCAAGTTAAACAATTTAACGGCAATGCTACCAAATACTAATTGAGTGTATGTAAACTTCTGACCCACTGGGAATGTGATAAAAGCTTAAATAAATCATTCTCTCTACTATTATTCTGACATTTCACATTCTTAAAATAAAGTGGTGATCCTAACTGACCTAAAACAGGGATTTTATTTTGAGGATTAAATGTCAGGAATTGTGAAACTAAGTTAAAACAACTTAGCCAAATATATATGTAAACTTCCGACTTCAACTGTAACTGCCAAAATAAAAGAAACACTTACATAAAGTGTCTTAAGAGGGCATTGGGCCACCACAAGTCAGAACAGCTTCAATTCGCCTTGGCATAGAGGATTGATGTGACACCTTTCTTGCCTGAGAACTTCCATCATATGGTGTTTTGTTGATGGTGGTTGAAAACCCTTAACAGACGGCTATGGTTTACATGATTTTCATGCTCATCAAAGCCATTCAGTCACCACTCACTCATGGACGGGGGAATTGTCATCCTATGGGAGCATAGCCACGGTAGCCAAAATAATGGCCTGCCCCAGCATTTTTTATACATGACCCTAAGCATGATGGGATGTTAATTGCTTAATTAACTCAGTAAGCACGTGTGTGGAAGCACCTGCTTTCAATATACTTTGTATCCTTCATCTACTCAAGTGTTTCCCTTCCCCATGGCAGTCAATTGTGATGCCAGTATTATACGCAACATCGTTCAATTCTCCCTTGGATAAGAGAAGCGAGGCTAATTCAATCTACCTTCTAATTAGTTTGTTGTGAAATCGGTTTCATTCCTTAAAGCTGGACTCCGTAGAGGTTCAAACAACAAACAATCTTTTTTTCCCCCTCATTGCACATCACTGCATGACACTGTACTACTATTATTCATTTTCTTTGTATGATGCGGGATGCTCATTTCCTCAAAACAAAAACAATAGCAAATGCGCCTCGGGCGGCCGGCGGCCAAGGTCTTACCGTATCAATCTGAGTTTGTTGAAGGTCTTCAAAAGTAACCTCCCTGCAGTGTGAACGAGGGGGATTTTTGTTAGATCCTGCTATTTTGATTGGTTGGATTAAGTGTGATATCCCCATCAAATATCTCATCTATTTAAGCCGTCACGTTTCAGAACTCCAGGTGCAATTCAGGACACACAAATCGATTCTCTTTGGCAAAGGAAAACCTAGTTATCACAGTGCAAATGCCTGCTATTTACATTTGGCTGCTAGGCCAGTAAAAGGGTATGCATGACATAACCGCATCTCCATATCAGCTACAAGCCTACAATATATTGTGATTTATAATTTGGTATAATACCATCACGTTATAAACGTCTCCTCCTCCCCTAGGTCCAGAAAATCGAGCAGACTTTCCTGCTTCCTATGGTCTTATTTACCCTACCGAGCAGACTGTTAAAGAGCACCGCGGTGCTGATAAAACCTGCCAGATGTATGCCCCCCCCCGCCCCCACAGACCTTTGGTGGAGGCAGCCAGGTAGAGAGCACCGATAATAAGATATCATTACCTCCCCACATCAAGGCACGAATCCGGGAGAGAGGCACACATACTATTGATTTAGTGGTTCTGTGGATTGCGCCTACACTTTACTGGAACCATTTGGAGCGAGGGCAGTGCGGAAACAACCTCTTGAGTTGGAGTGGAAATCCTGGGGCCTTGCCACGAGCACACTACCCTTCTTGTTATGTAACCTAGATACTGTGTGTCTTCCATTCATTAGAGCCACTGTGGGGAGAGTGGAGGCTGGAGTCTCTTCTGGAATACAAGGCTTTGAAACTGTTTCCTGTTCTTGTTTGTCTTCTTCTTCAATGGTCATTGGGCACGATGAGATTCTTCTGTTTCTCTTATCTGACTGCAAACTCTATGGCAGCTTTAAGGAAGAAAGCTAGGTTATATTTAAGAGTTGATTCTTGGGAGCTGTCCTCAAGCAGCCTTCTGAACCATTACAGATGAATTTAGGTGTCAGGCCCCATGCTGTGTATCCGGGTGAGGACCGAGGAGAAGGTAATGAAAGGAATCCTATCACGGTATCACTCCTAATTAAATAGACGCTATTGTGGAAAGGTGATTTCTGTTCCGTATCACAGTTGCGTGTTGTGCTGTCGACCATATGCCTCTGGTGATCTCAATGCTCTTGGCACATCATTTTAAACCAAACCCAAAGCCAAGGTAAGATTAAGTTTAAAACACACTGACCTGCTTTGAACTGTCTATCTGGCCAATGACATTCTAATAAATGTCTGTCAGAGATGTTATATTCACCTAAAATCATACACAAGACAGTATGGCTTCCATCTAACATGGACGAGTACATGATAAACACCCATCTGGCAACAATGGAGTCAAACATCTGTTTGTAAAAGTCAACATTTTACAAGCAGGAATGTGGTTAAAATATGCAAAGTAGTCAGGTCGCAGGTCGCCTAATGCAAAGCTGCTAGTAAATTAAACGTGAAAATTGATTTGAAGTGCAAACATTTTCTTCGCATTAGGCTAAAAAGGATGTCCCATGAAAAAAAATACACATAGATACATAGCTCAAATGTATGTAATGCCTGACAATATTCCAGAAATAAATGGCTATGACATTTAGACTGCAGGGTGGCCAATGGTTCCTTGTTCGGCTTCTTAAATGACAATTTATGTATTGTTCAATGGAGACACGTTTTTTTTTGCCATCAAGCCAAATATTTGGCAATGATATAATTGAAATTGTGATGGTGAGTAAAAACCCTAACCTTTAAGATTCTGTCATGAAGAGCACATGTTCAACTTGACAAAAGAATCACAAGAAGTTAAGAAACTAAATGACAATAGTAAGTGCCTCTCTTCAGCTTAATTAAATAGAAAACAAATCGAGATCGGGAACTAGGACGGTTATCATTTATTTGAGTTTGTATCGATTTAAACCAGAACTATACATCGTACAACACTCCACAATATGTCAAAGTGTAGATCTAGGTCTTGTGCTTCCAATGAGGGGTTAGCGGTGTTATAGTGCGTTGTGGGAAGTTAAAATTTAACACATCTGAGAAAAATCCACTCAAACGGCTCTTTGAGCTGGTGACAATAAAATAACTAGGGCTTTACAATGACGGTAAAACCTTGGGAGTATTTTGGGGGGTTAGTGGGGTTAAAAGTCACAGAGGGTGTATGGAGGGACATTCATATTGTCTTTATTCATGTTGAAAATCAGATTTATTGAATTCACCATGTGGTATATATTAAAGGGCACTTAAATGACATGTAACAGGTTTTTAAAAATGCAATATTGGTGCACAACTTCTACTTAACATACCAAAGGGATGCAAAAGACACTAACGGTACACTGAACGGTGACTGAACTAGCCTGGTCCTATGTCGCTAGTGCTATTAGTGCGTTGTTTTTATATCATTGCATTTGAAATGTGTGTGACTGTCCTTGTCTGTCAGTGTAAAAGAGTTTTTTTTACTTGTCATGTTTTTGTGCGTTTTGGGTGACCTCAGGAAGAGTTGCGGCTGCTTCTGCAATGGGGATCCAAATAAATGAACAAATAAGCAAATAAATAGCATATTGAGGAGGGCACCTGGCCCTGCGCCAGCCAGCGTGGGATACATCCTGCTCCCACTCCCTTCCATCTGTACCGCATTCAGGAAATCCATCAAGCCCAACGAGCCCCTTCCTGCTTCCCCTCATGACACACACACACACAGTCTTGTATAACTAACCTTGACACACAATTCAGTCCCATTCAAAATCCTATTTTCCCTAACCCCTAAACTTAACCCTAACTCCTAACCCAACACTATTTCTAACCATAAGGGCATATTTCAAGGTTTTACTGCTAACCTACAAAGCATTACATGGGCTTGCCGTACATACCTACACGTACGCTACGGTCACAAGACGCAGGCCTCCTAACTGTCCCTAGAATTTCTAGCTGGAGGCAGGGCTTTCTCCTATAGAGCTCCATTTTTATGGAATGATCTGCCTACCCATGAGAGAGATGCAGACTTGGTCTCAACCTTTAAGTCTTTATTGAAGACTCATCTCTTCAGTAGGTCCTATGATTGAGTGTAGTCTGTCCCAGGAGTGTGAAGGTGAACGGAAAAGCACTGGAGCAACGAACCGCCCTTGCTGTCTCTGCCTGGCCGGTTCCCCTCTCTCCACTGGGATTCTCTGCCTCTAACCCTATTACAGGAGCTGAGTCACTGGCTTACTGATGCACTTCCATGCAGTCCCTAGGAGGGATGCGTCACTGACGTGGTCTTCCTGTCTGGATTGGCGCCCCCACAGCCCCCCATACTCGGCCTTGTCTCAGGATGGTAAGTTGGTGGCTCCCTCCCTCCCTCCCTCCCTCCCCCTCCCTCCCTCCCTCCCTCCCTCCCTCCCTCCCTCCCTCCCTCCCTCCCTCCCTCCCTCCCTCCCTCCCTCCCTCCCTCTCTCTCTCTCTCTCTCCTCTCTCTCTCTCTCCCTCCCTCCCTCCCTCCCTCCCTCCCTCCCTCCCCCTCCCTCCCTCCCTCCCTCCCTCTCTCTCTCTCTCTCTCTCTCCTCTCCCTCCCTCCTCCCTCTCTCTCTCTCTCTCTCCCTCCCTCCCTCCCTCCCTCTCTCTCTCTCTCTCTCCCTCTCTCCCTCTCTCTCTCCCTCTCTCTCTCCCTCTCCCTCCCCCCCTCTCTCTCTCTCTCTCTCTCCCTCTTTCTCTCCCTCTCTCTCTCTCTCTCCCTCCCTCCCTCCCCCTGAGCCCTAGGACCATGCCTCAGGACTACCTGGCCTGATGACTCCTTGCTGTCCCCAGTCCACCTGGCCGTTTCAACTTTTCTGCCTGCAGCTATGGAACCCTGACCTGTTCACCGGATGTGCTACCTGTCCTAGACCTGCTGTTTTCAACTCTCTAGAGACAGCAGGAGCGGTAGAGATACTCTGAATGATCGGCTATGAAAAGCCAACTGACATTTACTCCTGAGGTGCTGACCTGTTGCACCCTCGACAACCACTGTGATTATTATTATTATTTGACCCTGCTGGTCATCTATGAACATTTGAACATCATGGCCATGTTCTGTTATAATCTCCACCTGGCACAGCCAGAAGAGGACTGGCCACCCCTCATAGCCTGGTTCCTCTCTAGGTTTCTCCCTAGGTGTTTTTTTCTAGCCATTGTGCTTCTACACCTGCATTGCTTGCTGTTTGGGGTTTTAGGCTGGGTTTCTGTACAGCACTTTGCGATATCAGCTGAAGTAAAAAGGGCTTTATAAATATAATTGATTTGATTGTCTTGGCTGTGTGCTTAGGGTTGTTGTCCTGTTGGAAGGTGAACCTTCGCCCCAGTCTGAGTTCCTGAGTGCTCTGGACCATGTTTTCATCAAGGATCTCTCTGTACTTTGCTCCTTTAATCTTTTCCTCGATCCTGATTAGTCTCCAAGTCCCTGCCTCTGAAAAACATCCCCACAGCATGATGCTGCCACCACCATGCTTCATACCCACCGCATTCAGGCCAAAGGGTTCAATCATGTTTTCATCAGACCAGAGAATCTTGTTTCTCATGGTCTGAGAGTTCTTTAGGTGCAGGCTGTCATGTCCCTTTTAACGAGGAGTGGCTTCCGTCTGGTCACTTAACCATAAAGGACTGATTGGTGGAGTGCTGCAGAGATGGTTGTCCTTCTGGAATGTTTTCCCATCTCCAGAGCTGAACTCTGGAGCTCTGTCAGAGTGGCCATCGGGTTCTTGGTCACCTCCCTGACCAAGGCCCTTCTCCCCCAGTTTGCTTAGTTTGGCCAGGCAGACAGCTCTAGGAAGAGTCTAGATGGTTCCAAACTTCTTCCATTATAGAATGATGGAGGCCACTCTTTTCTTGGGGACCTTCAATGCTGCAGACATGTTTTGGTACCCTACCCCAGATCTTTGCCTTGACACAATCCTGTCTCGGAGCTCAACGGACAATTCCTTCAACCTCATGGCTTGATTTTTGCTCTCACATTCACTGTCAACTGTGGGACTTTATATTGACAGGTCGGCGGCTTTCCAAGTCATGTCCAATCAATTAAATTTTCCACAGGTGGATTCCAATCAAGTTGTGGAAACATCTCAAGGATCGTCAATGGAAACAGGATGCACCTGAACTAAATTACGAGTCTCATAGCAAAGGCTTTGAATACTTATATAAATAAGGTATTTGTGATGATTTTTAATACATTAGCAAATATTTACAAAAAACTGTTTTTGCTTTGTCATTATGGGGTATTGTGTGTAGATTAATCAGGATGCATTTTTTTTATTTAATCCGTTTTAGAATAAGGCTGTATACTTTCTGAACGCACTGGGTATGACCAAAATATATTTTTTTCTATTTTCACAACCACAATTATCTGCACAGTTGCTGGCGTTGAGGAGAAGGGCCTAGGTTTTGATGAATAAACAAGTTGTGAGTGTGTTGGGGCTTGTCCCCTCACTGGCCAATCAGAACGTGCTACATGGCTAAATATATTGTTGCTTCAATTTGAGTATTTTCGGTCTTTTATGTATTGCCTTGGAATCAACTCCAATTCCAATGTTAGTCCGTTATAGTTTGTTAAGCAGCTTACAGAAACAAAATAACAAAATGTAGACCTGTCCTATCTTCGCTAAATATGTTAACTTGAACCTGTTTGCAGACCACATTGTTCGAAGTAATTGCATAGCTTCAATAGCATTCACACTGATGTTTGGGCTAGGCCTACTGTAAATTACATTATGGATGAGCATGGACATGCCAAACGTTGTCAATATGCAAAGGTTACATTCACCAAAAAGAGAGCAAATAATTCGAATAAAATTTGAAACAAAATTAAACAACTTGTTTTATATAGGCTATGACTAAAAACACTTACATCATAATTGCTTTCTGTGGGCATATAATATTAAAACAACGCAGACTATGGAAGGTTTTATGCACATCCAAACTTTTCACAATAGCTGGACAAAGATCCAATATAAAGAGAAAGAGATAATGTCCACTCACCCTTATACTGCTCCCAAATATAATATTCCATGTACATATTGGAACCATCTAACAGATTGCATTCGAGCCTCTCCAGAAGTGGATATGCATGCATGCCACAGACGTTCTCACAATAAACAAGGACAGTGAATCATTCTAATAAGTTTGGTTTTGATGGGTTCGGATTTCTAAACTTGAAATATTGTTAATTATCAGTTCTACTAGAGACATGAGGAATGCCATAGTCTGGTTTATACACCAGAAGTAATGGGCATCTGTAGGAGGAAAGTATGTCGTGGGGTCAATGAAGGTTGGATAGGACCCAGGGGGCTTTGGAATGTACTGTGTAGAGGAGAGGCAATCACATGATTGCAGCCACTGATAATGGTGGAGAGATGGGGTTTAGTGAGGAAGGGGGCCGAGGTCAGGTCAGGTCACGTTAACCTTTATAGGGCAGGCATTCCGCTAGTAGAACCCCTCGACAACATTCTGCTGAAAAGGCAGCGTGCGAAATTCAAAAATATTTTTTTGAAATATGTACCTTTCACACATTAACAAGTCCAATACAGCAAATGAAAGATAAACATCTTGTTAATCTACCCATCGTGGATGGGATAGATTCATATCGATAAATATAAATAAATAAATATAAATAATCCTCATTCAAGTTTCTAAAGACAGTTGACATCTTGTGGAAGCCGTAGGAAGTGCAACTTTATCCATATCCCACTGCGTATTCGGTCGGCCAAGCTTTGAAAAACTACAAACCTCAGATGTCCCACTTCCTGGTGGGTTTTTCTCAGGTTTTCGCCTGCCATATGAGTTCTATTATACTCACAGACATCATTCAAACAGTTTTAGAAACTTCAGAGTGTATTCTAACCAATATGAATAATAATATGCATATATTAGCATCTGAGACAGAGTAGGAGGCAGTTCACTCTGGGCACGCTATTCATCCAAAAGTGAAAATGCTGCCCCCTATCCCAAAAGAGTTATTAAGGGAGAAGGAACAGTTTATTGCATGCATCACTGAATTTCCTGCCTAGTGACAACGTCATGTTTAGAGAGAAGGAGGAGATTCCAGCCCAAATTGGGGTATATATACTACCACTGGAGGAACCATGTCTTTGTCTTATGCAGCTGTATTGACCCAATGGGTGAGTAAACTTGGTTTAAGCTTTACTAATCGTCCGGGAAATCTTAGAACCTTCATTTACAAACTAACAGTTTTGATACAATTCAATGAAAGACAAGCCATCAGTTCCATTTTTTTCATAAACAATAAATACATGTAAAATGTAATGATGTCCTAAAATCCGCAGCATATAAAAAGACAACGCATTGCTGTTGAACCAGCCTTCGTTGTAGCAGATTATGAAATGTAAAAATAACTTCTAAATAAGAGGTTCACCGGTATTCACAGAGGTTCTCATCTCTCATTTCATGGTGTGCATGGACACGTCACCTACATCAGGGAGGGGGTTTTACACGCCTCCAAAGGATGGCTAAAATAATGTGGGCATGCCTACAATACACAGATAAAAAGCTCACTGATTTACTCCCCTCAAACTTGATATTTGAATAAAGCTTTGGTGATTAAGATGTATTTCTCAGCGGTCTCACAAGCCAAAAAACTTTATCGTCGGTCTTGAATAGCCTACTTGATTACGTTGGGCAGGACGAAAAGAAAACAGCCTTCATTGAGCGGATGGGAGGCTATGCTTCGTTTTAAATCAAATAAAACAAAATAGGAAAAAATCATTTGTGTTTTTTATGTTTCTAAGTACGAAGTATACAGGCACCAAATCGCATTTTGTTCCATGAGCATATGGGCAGTGTGGGTCACGGCTGGATAGGCTGTGTTTCCACTGTCAAAATGAATTCCATTACCAACCGCATTTAGAAATTGTGTTCCCCATTTATTTATCATTAGTCCCACATTAATAAACCATTTACTAAACATTAGTCAAATACTTTGGCAATTCCTAATCAAAAGTGAGTGCTATTTTTCCTTCATAAATGTTTTGCGTTACCAGTGTAATTTCTCACATAAAGATGGGCATGCCATTGGTAGACATTCCTGCTGTACCTGGTAAAAGAACAAACACACAACACAGGATGTTTAAGGAAATGTATATATGTGTGAATAACTACCTTACTAAAATATACAACTGGTGAGTTAAGGGTTTGTAAATGCCTTTAAAATAAAGTGTTACACTAGAGGGTTGTTGGGCCCAGCACAGAAAGTGTGGTCCCCTGGTACTGCAGCAGTCAAGTGTAGTGGACGTAGGGAGAAAACACAGACACACAGAGAGAGAAAGAGTGATAGAGAGAGTGAGACACATTTTGTTTATATTTTGGCTCTACATTATATATGACCTATATGTAATACTAATGAACCATTATGTATGACAGCCAGACACTTATATTTGCAATATAAGTAGTTTGGCTTTCATGAGCCAATGGTCATCTATTAGGTATTCATTCAGTAGTCTTTCTTCTTTATCTAATTAATGTGCTTATTCATTCACAACTAGGATGTAGCTGGGCCCAGCACAGGCAGTGTGGTCCCCTGGTCTTCGGGTGCCAGTGATGTGGAAAGGATGCTAGGCTTAGCAGACACCGCTCAGAGGTGAATGCATAGGAGGTAGGAAGAAGAGACACAGATGTACTGCCAGTTCCTTAATATGTTGGCTCTAAACAGTGGGGCAAAAAAGTATTTAGTCAGCCACCAATTGTGCAAGTTCTCCCACTTAAAAAGACGAGAGAGGCCTGTAATTTTCATCATAGGTACACTTCAACTATGACAGACCAAATGAGAAGAAAAAAATCCAGAAAATTTCATTGTAGGATTTTTAATGAATTTAGTTGCAAATTATGGTGGAAAATAAGTATTTGGTCACCTACAAACAAGCAAGATTTCTGGCTCTCACAGACCTGTAACTTCTTCTTTAAGAGGCTCCTCTGTCCTCCACTCGTTACCTGTATTAATGGCACCTGTTTGAACTTGTTATCAGTATAAAAGACACCTGTCCACAACCTCAAACAGTCAAACTCCAAACTCCACTATGGCCAAGACCAAAGAGCTGTCAAAGGAAACCAGAAACAAAATTGTAGACCTGCACCAGGCTGGGAAGAGTGAATCTGCAATAGGTAAGCAGCTTGGTTTGAAGAAATCAACTTGCTCCCACAGTGGAGTGACCTTTGGAGGGAGCTGAAAGTCCGTATTGCCCAGCGACAGCCCCGAAACCTGAAGGATCTGGAGAAGGTCTGTATGGAGGAGTGGGCCAAAATCCCTGCTGCAGTGTGTGCAAACCTGGTCAAGAACTACAGGAAACATATGATCTCTGTAATTAAAAACAGAGGTTTCTGTACCAAATATTAAGTTCTGCTTTTCTGATATATCAAATACTTATGTCATGCAATAAAATGCAAATTAATTACTTAAAAATCAATGTGATTTTCTGGATTTTTGTTTTAGATTCCGTCTCTCACAGTTGAAGTGTACCTATGATAAAAAATTACAGACCTCTACATGCTTTTTAAGTAGGAAAACCTGCAAAATCGGCAGTGTATCAAATACTTGTTCTCCCCACTGTATTCATTTTGAACAGTCTGTGCGGGGTAAGATAAGATCTTCATCACGGTTGTAGTCCTTGCTTTTGGTATGCTTTTTTTGACAAAATATATTGTAGCAGCAGGAGCCTATTGGAAAGACTTGGAGGTGTGGCTTGTTGGGGCTTTTTGGCCTCCCATGAGATGGATTCTTTTGTGTTATGTTGTGGTCTGTGATACGTATTTTAAATCATAAATGTTTCCCTATGGGTTCTTTGTTTGGTTGATTTGCGTGGTTAAGCATTATTAGGTGAGCTTGTTCAAAGAGCGGGAATCTGCAAGACTTTGAGCAGGTAATACCAGTTAGTGTTGACGGTTTAATCTGAAGTATATCAAGACGCAGTATTCACAAAGCCCTTAGCGAAGCTTTTGAAGCTTTGGTTCCCCCACTACAGAGGCTTCTAGTTGTAACTTCACCTCCCTGAACAGCATTAATACAAACTCCTAGTTTCCTCCATGACTGCCATTTAAGAGCGTTCACATTAAAACATTGAAGATGGAGTGCTAATTCAGACAGTTTCTAAAAAATAAAATTTAGAACCCCTATACTACTGTAGGCTACCTGATTTAAGCCTGTCACACTCTTCATTCACTAGGCATTTCACACACTTCATTCCCTAGGAATTTTACACACTTCATTCACTAGGAATTTCACACACTTCATTCACTAGGAATTTTACACACTTCATTCCCTAGGAATACCACACACTTCATTCACTAGGAATTTCACACACTTCATTCCCTAGGAATTTCACACACTTCATTCACAAGGAATTTCACATACTTCATTCACTAGGAATGTCACACACTTCATTCACTAGGAATGTCACACACTTCATTCACTAGGAATGTCACACACTTCATTCACTAGGAATGTCACACACTTCATTCACTAGGAATTTCACACACTTCATTCCCTAGGAATTTCACACACTTCATTCACAAGGAATTTCACATACTTCATTCACTAGGAATGTCACACACTTCATTCACTAGGAATGTCACACACTTCATTCACTAGGAATGTCACACACTTCATTCCCTAGGAATTTCACTCACTTCATTCCCTAGGAATTTCACACACTTCATTTACTAGGAATGTCACACACTTCATTCACAAGGGATTTCACACACTTCATTCACAAGGAATTTCACACACTTCCTTCACAAGGAATTTCACACACTTCCTCCACTAGGAATTTCACACACTTCCTTCACAAGGAATTTCACACACTTCCTTCACTAGCAATTTCACACACTTCATTCACTAGGAATGTCACACACTTCATTCACTAGGAATGTCACACACTTCATTCACTAGGAATGTCACACACTTCCTTCACAAGGAATTTCACTCACTTCATTCACAAGGAATTTCACACACTTCATTCACTAGGAATGTCACACACTTCATTCACAAGGAATTTCACACTTCATTCACTAGGAATTTCACACACTTCATTCACAAGGAATTTCACACTTCATTCACTAGGAATTTCACTCACTTCATTCACTAGGAATTTCACACTTCATTCACTAGGAATTTCACTCACTTCATTCACTAGGAATTTCACACACTTCATTCACTAGGAATTTAATATTTCATTCACTAGGAATTTAATACATGTAGGACACCCCGATGTTTTGAAATTCGGGACATGTTTTAAATTATATTGGGGGCACAATTTCAATAATCTGTGGGATCCCATCAGTTGTAAAACCTAACGATTCAATACATCCAAACATCCTTGACATTCTTCACTGTCCTTGATATACGCATTCCATAAATACCCAACTGTTTAAGGTGAAGTCGATGTGAACGCCCACATCTGGCGAATCAGATATTCGAACTCTCTCAAGTGCCTTGTGATGTGAAAGGTAATGCAACCATAAATCGTGTTATGCAGCTCTGGATGAGTCATAAAATGTCTACCTTGGTGATCTTCTACGGAGGCCATCTTTCTAACTGACAATTTACCTGCCCAATTTACCTGCTCTTAAAAGGAAACCGAGCGTGGTGGATTGCCTACATTTCACCTTGACGCAGACAACCAGAAAGTGGCACAAAAGGTGAGAGATTTGTCGCGGCAACCTTAGTTATAATCTGATTCCCGCCCTCGTGTTCCCTGCAGTCCCGCATGATGGACTGGTCCGACTGCCTGAAATCCTTTCAAATGAAGGCAGTGCAGCTTTGTGCCGTGGCTTTATTAAAAGCGACGGGTAAACGCTGCACGGCCGCAGTGGCAGTAATTGTAATGCAGTTTGTGCCTGAGATAAGGTCGGCCAGACAGCGCATAGCCCATTAGCCCCGGCCATGAGAAACCATGTGTATGGTAACACCAGGCTAAACTGATTATACACAACCTGGAAACACGGTAGAGTCGCTAGCGATGGACCCCGTTCATCATGTTATGGATGCAAATTTGCCAGTTATTTTTCCCCTGATGAAGATGATGGAACTTCTATCGTCGGGATGACTCAATTTAGATTCACAGAGTAGAGCCTTGGAAATTGGAGGTGATGGAACTAAAGTGGATTAACACGACGTAAACCTCAAAAACCTGCCTAAATGTCCACACTGCTGTATGAAAAGGCAACACCTTGAATTGTTCATTACGCTTGAGCTCAGAAAACTGTCAATCGATATCGCTTGAGAGGTCTCGGCCAAAGTTGTCATCAGAGAACAGCTGTCAAACTGACATGAAGTGTTGGTGGTATTGTGTAAGATCCTATCATGTTTGCCCCAAGAGCATTAGGTGTACCTGCTGATGTCATAGGCCTCTTGAGCAATCTCTAGAAGAAAAACCCAACGCATTGGAAATGCAATGAAAGCCGTCAGAGCAATGTGTAACACATAAAACACAACATCCATCTTGAACTGTAGCGACCTTCACCATTCATAGCAGTTAGTCTGACGGATGAGAATAAAAATGAATACTGCCCTGTACATCTTATTGTTCAGGCCGTGTGTCACATCTGTTCATTTAGATAGACTATAGGCCTTCTGAGAATCGATTTAACTGTTTTACTGTACATCCCTTGTGCTTACGTCCTGTTCTCTTACATTTGAGCCCATTGATACCAATCCATTTTTCCCCCATTCATTTTCTTGACACAAATTACAATCTATATCGTCATACTGCTGCCTACGAGGACAATATATTATAGAACTCGCGGAAGATAACAGGCTAAACCAGGCTGACTTGCAATCTGCTAAAATTGTACCGGCAGTTCTCAGTGAGTCCAGTGGAGCTTTAACCTGGTTCCAGATCTGTTTGTGCTCGAGTTGGCATCAAAGCACAAACAGACTGACACGGGAGGGGATACAACCTTTTCCCCATTCCACTTGTTCACCAAACATTAGCGTGGAGACCATAATTGAAAGCTTCATTAATGACAGTGGACAGAGGGAGGCGGCGTTATAAATAACAGGTGATATTACAGAATTGTGATATTTAATGGACTAGGTGATGATTAAGAGCCCCTGACACCAGGGCTACCGCGGTGTTAGGAATATTGATGCTTGGTAGTGCTTAGACAAATGATGAATTTAGTGCCAGGAAGGCAGCCTCAAATGCCATTGAGGGCATTTACTGCAGCTATGCTTCAGCCATGGATGGAACTTAATTACCGTCTAGATGGGAGGCAAATCAATAATGGATTTCTATTCTGTGTCCGAGGGACAGACATGGTATATTGTGGTATATTGCTGATGGATGGCTAATGGCTATACCTCCAAGAAGTAAGATGACACACAGACACTTGAACAATGATGTTGTTTCACCTGCTTTTCAGGCCTATGATTAAGAAATATTGGGCATAGCTAAGTTCTATAAGTTATTTTTCACATCTACAGGACGCTAGCTCTCCAGGGACAGGGTTGGAGAGCCCTGGATTAGTCAGATTTACAAAATTGTGGCTAAATCACATGGAAACATAGTTGCTGAAACTTGTTTGTAGCCAGTGGCTAGCAGGTTTGCAGCATCTGCCTGGCTGGCCTGCCCTAAATGGGCAGAAGAGCACTCCTTGTAGAGACTGTGGCCATATCTGTAATCTGAGAGGTGCTTTAGAATCCCATTTACATTACAATACATTGCAATATGTTTAGGGGGATTTCACACCCTCTTCCGGCTACGACTTGTAAGCCTTTTGGGATTCCTTCGATTTAAAATGAGAAAATGGGGCTTCTTGCTCGCGAGTTGACGTTCACTTTAAAACAAGGTCAACAACCATGTGCATTTGTTTGAGTGGTTTGCAAGCCAGTCAGAGGATTTGCCAAAGCCTATGGGCTCTAATGCATGTTATAATTGCCTTGGGAAGTGCTGAAGCTCTTGAAAAAATAAGGAAAGTTCTAAGTATGCCCCATGTATTCATAATTTCACGGTTTGTTTCATTATTTAACCATCTGCGTATTAGCACCAAGGGCTTTGGCTATAAGGAGGCTGGCAGACACTAAGTTAATTTGAGAGGCCACGTGAGGTCTTGAACCATAATGGTGGCAACGGAATTAGAGGCGCAATTACCTGCGGCACGGTCTGATATGGATCAACTCCATGGTTTCCCTTCGTTAGATAAACTCTCATTGTCTTCCTGATTATTGCATTTCCTGTCAGTAGTCTACAAAGGAATCGTGCAGACTCAGCAGTGGCTTTCACATCAGTACCGGTCCATAGAGGCACATTTAGAGCAGAATGGGAAATTAGAAAAATGGGAAACTGTAAAGTGGCTTTCAGTGTGAAATAAAACCGAGACAGCCATGGAAACAGAGAATATTCTATATTATTTGACTTTTGAAACTTTACATACTTCTACTATATTGTAGGCTATTTAGATTACAAATGCCTAATGTGAACTTTAAGATCTTAAATTGCAGGGCTTGCAAACTATCCCAGATTACAAAGGGAAACCCAGCTGCGAGCTGCTCAGTTACACAAGCCTACTAGATGTGAGCTGCTACATCCGTAACAAAAAGTTATACATTGAGAGCATTTTGACTGGCTAAATCACTGATTGGTATTCTTGGCATCCATTCACAAAGCACTACAGAGGGTAGTGCGTACAGCCCAGTACATTACTGGGGCCAAGCTCCCTGTCATCCAGGACCTCTATACCAGGAGGTGTCAGAGGAAGGCCCTAAAAATTGTCAAAGACTTCAGCCAACCAAGTTATAGACTGTTCTCTCTGCTACCGCACGGCAAGCGGTACGGATACACCAAGTCTAGAACCAACAGGACCATGAACAGCTTCTACCCCCAAGCCTAAAAAACTGCTGAATAGCTACCCGGACTATCTGCATTGACCCCTTTTGCACAAATGTTTTAACTGATCACATACACTGCTGCTACTGTTGACTCTCTGTCACTTTATTCCCAATTATATGTACATACAGTGCATTCGGAAAGTATTTAGACCCCTTGGCTTTTTCCACATTTTGTTAGGGGTCTGAATACTTTCTTAAGGCACTGTATCTACCTCAATTACCTCATCCCCCTGCACATCAGCTCTGTACCCATTGTACATCACCATAGTCATTGTGTATATAGTATTACTTGTATTATTACATGTTTTACTTTTCTATTATTTCTCTTTTTTCTTTCTCTCTGCATTGTTGGGAAGGGCCGGTAAGTAAGTATTTCCCTGTTAGTCCACACCTGTTACTGGCAAAGCATGTGACGAATACAATTTGATTTGAATTAGATGAAGGTTTGCATCAACACAGCCCCTAGGTGCTTAAAAAAAGGAAATCATATATGCTTGCTGCATGCTGATAACTTGCAACAGGTAGTTTACCTCAGGCATATATTTTGGATGATATTAGCCATGACATTGTCATACTAAGAGCCTGAGTTTCAGGCACCTCACGTCATCGGACGAAACAGTAAAACGATCAGTAATCTGCCCTCACATCTGGAGAGCTACTGGGTGTGCAGGCTTTTGATCAAGCATTGCTCAAAAACATCAGCGAGTTTATCAAGGTCCGGTTGAGCAGCTCATTACTAAAATGTGGTTTGTTAGAGGGGGACTGGAATAAAAACCTGCACGCCCATTAACTCTCCTGGAGGATGGTTGATTATCCTTGATGTAAAACATTGTAACATTACAATCAAATACGTTTCATGCCTTTTGAAATAATTTGGCTCATTCAATATATCAAAGATCAAATGGCTATGGCAGGCTACAATCATTTTTATTCAGCTGAAGCAAGCACACACCTTTTCCCGAAGCCACTCCTGCATTGTCTTGGCTGTGTGCTTAGGGTCGTTGTCCTGTTGGAAGGTGGACCTTCACCCCAGTCTCATGTCGTGAGCACTCTAGTACAGGTTTTCATCAAGGATCTCTCTGTACTTTGCTCCGTTCATCTGCCTCGATCCTGACTAGTCCCTGCCGCTGAAAAACATCCCCACAGCGTAATGCTGCCACCACACTTCACCGTAGGGATGGTCCCAGGTTTCCTCCAGACGTGATGATTGGCATTCAAGCCAAAGAGTTCAATCTTGGTTTCATCAAACCAGAGAATCTTGTTTCTCATGGTCTGAGAGTCTTTAGGTACCTTTTGGCAAACTCCAAGCGGGCTGTCACATGCTTTTTACTGAGGAGTGGCTTCTGTCTGGCCACTCTACCATAAAGGTCTGATTGGTGGAGTGCTGCAGAGATGGTTGTCCTTCTGGAAGTTTCTCCCTTATCCACAAAGGAACTCTAGAGCTCTGTCAGAGTGACCATCAGATTCTTGGTCACCTCCCTGACCAAGGCCCTTCTAACCCGATTGCTCAGTTTGGCCAGATGGCCAACTCTAGGGACAAACTTGGTGGTTCCAAACTTCTTCCATTTAATAATAACTGTGTTCTTGGGGACCTTCAATGCTGCAGTCATTTTTTGGTACCCTTCCCCAGATCTGTGCCAAAACACAATCCTGTCTCTGAGCTCTACACACAATTCCTTCGACCTCGTGGTCGTAAAGTGACATTTAATTTATTTTTATATACATACAGTTGAAATCAGAAGTTAACATACACCTTAGCCAAATACATTATAGCTTTAACTTCCTGACTGATGTCTTGAGATGCTGCTTCAATATGTCCACATAATTTTCCTCCCACATGATGCCATCTATTTTGTGAAATGCATCAGTCCCTCCTGCAGCAAAGCACCCCCACAACATGATGCTGCCACCCCGTGCTTCACGGTTGGGATGGTTTTCTTCGGCTTGCAAGCCTCCCCTTATTCCTCAAAACATAACGACGGTCATTATGGCCAAACAGTTCTATTTTTGACCAGACCAGAGGACATTTCTCCAAAAAGTAAAATCTTTGTCCCCATGTGCAGTTGCAAACCGTAGTCTGGCTTTTTATGGCGGTTTTGGAGCAGTGGCTTCTTCCTTGCTGAGCGGCCTCTCAGGTTGTCGATAGTACCATGGTACAATAGTATGATGACTACATGGTGCCATGGTGTTTATACTTGCGTACTATTGTTTGTACAGATTAACATGGTACCTTCAGGCATTTGGAAATTGCTCCCAAGGATGAACCAGACTTGTGGAGGTCTACAATTTTGTTTTCTGAGGTCTTGGCTGATTTCTTTTGATTTCCCCATGATGTCAATCAAAGAGGCACTGAGTTTGAAGGTAGGCATTGAAATACATCCACAGGTACACCTCCAATTGACTCAAATGATGTCAAATGGCTTATCAGAAGCTTCTAAAGCCATAACATCATATTCTGGAATTTTCCTAGCTTTTTAAAGGCACAGTCAACTTAGTATATGTAAACGTCTGACCCACTGGAATTGTGATACAGTGAAATAATCTGTATGTAAACAATTGTTGGAAAAACGACTTGTGTCATGCACAAAGTAGATGTCCTAACCAACTTGCCAAAACTATAGTTTGTTCACAATAAATTTGTGGAATTGTTGAAAAACGAGTTTTAATGACTCCAACCTAAGTGTATGTAAACTTCTGACTTCAACTGTATGTACATGTGCAGCAATTTCTAGAAACCTGTTAACGCTTCATCATTATGGGGTATTGTGTGTAGATTGCTGAGGATTTTTATTTATTTAATACATTTTAGAATAAGGCTGTAACTTAACAAAGTGTGGGAAAAGTCAAGGGGTCTGAATACTTTCCGAAGGCACTGTACAAAACAAGTTTTGAAGGCCCATATTCCACAAGAAATGCTACATCTAATATTTTCCCTAAAATGAATGTTCACCGCGATTGAACCGAAACCCAACTAATACAATGGCGAAGTGAATACTTCGTTTTGTCAAAATTAATCGTTTAAATAAATCGTTAAAAAATAGGTAAACAGTTAACTAGAATGTACAATATATCGTTTGAATTAGCTACTTAATCTGTTCTCTCATATTTTATAGGCTAGTCCTACCTGCTGCTACAAAGTCCGACTCGCTCAGTAGTCTGGCACTATGCACGTGATGCGCTCAAATAGATGCACTAGTGTTATTCTGATCCTGGCTGATATGTTGATTTTTATTTGATTGATTAAATATTTTAAAACTGTGCCTAAATAAATTACATTAAGAGAAATGATTGAATTCATTCCCATTACGTTTCCAAAACTTTTCAGATTTGAACATTTTCCAAAAACTTTTCCAGGCCTGGAAACCACCATTTTTATATTCCATGACTTTTCCAGGATTTTCATGATGTAAGAACCCTGCATCAGACAGAGCTGGGCTCCTGGCTCATACCCAGAATGCAATCAATGTTCACACCTACATGGGCGCACAGGCGAGATTAATGGAAACCCCCCCACCCTCATGTTTATATCTGTCATGCCTCCCTGTCATTAATGCGCTTCATATAATCTCCTCCTTCTCTGTCTCCCTCTTGAAACTGGCCACAGAATATGCGCGCCTTCAAAGGAGTCCACCGCGTGCGCAGTGAGCTCGTCTTGTTGCGCGCATACCTCTGTAGAAAAAAAAGCCATGCAATTTTACCAAAATATATCTCCAGTCAGTTAGTTAGCGGCTTGTTGTGTAGTTTCCTAAATATGTTTCCTAAATATGTACAATACAATAAAAATGTATTTTAAATCACAGACATGGGGTGATTTAAAAAATGCTGCAACTTCAAAAAGTCAATTATGTAATGTTCAATTAATGTTAAAAGACTGATAAATTGCTCATAACCTATCAAAATAACTGTAAATGGTATTATTGCAAGTACAACCAAATTCCCATGTGGTCTATATTAAATGGTACTTAATTTTAATAGAATATAAATTCAATATTAGAACACAATTTCTACATAAAATATCAAAGGGACGTAAAATGGACTGATTTCGTGGAATGACCCAGGCAGTTAACCCCAGGCATATCTGTTGGTGTCTTGTTTGTTTGAACTAGAAATGGATCCGAAATAATTTATAAGGCGTAGACTTTCTCCCTTGAGGCAATGTTTATTTCTGTCAGGGTAAAACGCCCCCTCGTCATTTAGCGCGCTTCATCATCTCCCCCTCCCCCTGGCGCACACTCTCGAAGCTGGCCACACATAATATGCGCTCCTTTCAAGACAGGAGTCCACAGCGTGCGCAGTGCGCTTGTCTTGTTGAGCACATACCTCGTAGAAAAAAAGCCGTGGAGTTTTGCCAATATATATCACCGTTCAGTTAGTCAGTTGCTTGTTGTCTAGATTCCTAGATATGTCTACTACTTGATGTGCGATACAATAAAATGGCTTGATACCTAGGACATGTGGTGATAAAAAAAACATGCTGCAACTTGAATATAGGGTATTATTTCATGTTAACTTGAAAATACTAATGCGCTGCTGAGAATCTTGACAAAAAGGGTTATCATCGGAAGTATAACGAATGCGTCTGTTACAGATCAAGGTGAGTCGGTTATTCTATAGCAGTTACTTGCCAACGGGAAAATATGCTGATCATTTGTTTAGTTAAGAATTTATCGAATGTATTGCCTATTTAATCCTGTGTTTTTTTGTAGGCTACAACTGTAATCTTGATATCAGCATCCCCAAGATGTAATCCAAGATACACAAACGAACATTTCTGAATACAATTTTTTCTTCTTCTAGAAATCAGTATCATGAAAGATTTCTTATGTCATATTTTCTAACCTTCTATAGGTTGTAGACAAATGCAATTCATTTAGGAACGCCAAAAATGTCTATGACGTGAGAAATACATTTCTGATAATAATTTGAAGAAAAATCGTATAGAATGCACTAAGGTATTGTGAATGATTTCCAAAGTAGACAGTATATTTCTTGGTGTATCACACAGGATGCCAGTTAATCAACTCTTATCATCGCTCTTCATTATGATCCAGTTGCCACAGGAAGCAATAGGAATTGTTGGTATGAGTTCCAAGTCATGTTATCATGAATTGCCAAAGTTTGTCAGCCAAGAAGTATTAATGCAGGACTGTTTGAAATCCCAAGTTCACTCCTAAAAATACTGCATTTAGAAAAGCAGCTAGACATATACAGTTTGAGAGCAAAATTAAATTGACTGATTTTAATTTAAACAGGCAGGTCAGGAGATCCTAAGAATAGGTCATAAGAACAAATTCTTATTTACAGACACTAGGACATGCTGCTCATTAATACCCCTTACACTCTGGAAATTGGCCTATAGGGACAACATGTAAATGTTTCTAACAAAATAACTATAAAAAGTATATACATGACCAAGGTAGCAATTGAAAGATAACACTTTGGGAGATTATGGCGAAGTTATCAGACCAAAAGGTGAGGTCACAACAGCTCACCTGACACAAGACTGAATCCAAACATTACACTTTTGATTTTATGTGCATTTAACATTTACTGCACTTTTCACAGCATTTGTCAATAGCAAAATCTGAAAGTACTCTGGATACATTCAGTAACATAATAAGAACATCCAGTGCATTTTTTTGGAGCGCAAGATAAGAAAAAACTATTACAAGGGTTAGAGTGAGAACTGGTGTCTCCAAGAGGACACACACCACTCCAAACTGTGCACAGTACTTCGTTTTTTGAGTACTCCTAGCTTTGCCATTGAGGAACTGAAGCAAGCACACTAGTAGTTTTTGGTTTGGAACACAGACCCATGTCCCCACCATCAGGTGTGGCATCATTTGAAAGCTTGTCCTTCACAATACGACAAACACAGGCTCTTTCTCTTCAGGACAACCCCCGGGTATTACGCATTTCATCCTTGTAACTGTGGATCGAACATAGCTATCAGAAATCTTTGCTACTGTAAATGACATGAGTTTTCAAATATGGAAATGTGAACTGCACATATGGACTCATGGGTGTGGTTTGCATGTGTGACATCATGGGAATTGATTATAATCCTTAAAGTCTCATCTTTCAGAACACATCGACTCCTCTCAATTAACAGCATTTCCCTCACTCAGACGATAACAAATGTGCAAAAGTAGCCCAGGGACGGGGAATCTTCCCCCCTTTGCTGCTATAACAGCCTCCATTCTTCTGGGAAGGCTTTCCACTAGATGCTGAAACATTGCTGCGGAGACTTGTTTCCATTCAGCTACAAGAGTATTCGTGAAGTCGGGCACTGATGTTGGGCGATTAGGCCTGGCTCGCAGTCTGCGTTCCAATTTATCCCAAAGGTGTATGATGTGGTTGAGATCAGGGCTCTATGCAGGCCAGTCAACTTCTTCCACACCGATCTCAACAAACCATTTCTGTATGGACCTCGCTTTGTGCACAGGGGCATTGCAAAGCCAAGGCTAGCTTTTTCAAGCAGAAAATTGTTTCCTGCAACACAAACTCAAAAAAGTTCTGGGACACTGTAAAGACCTTGGAGAATAAGAACACCTCCTCCCAGCTGCCCACTGCACTGAGGATAGGAAACTGTCACCACCGATAAATCCACTATAATTGAACATTTCAATAAGCATTTTTCTACGGCTGGCCATGCTTTCCACCTGGCTACTCCTACCCCGGTCAACTGCACTGTACCCCCCACAGCAACTCGCCCAAGCCTTCCCCATTTCTTCTTCTCCCAAATCCAGTGAGCTGATGTTCGGAAAGAGCTGCAAAATCTGGACCCTTTCTTTTTAAAATTATCTGCCGAAATTGTTGCAACCCCTATTACTAGCCTGTTCAACCTCTCGTTCGTGTCATCTGAGATTCCCAAAGATTGGAATCCCCCTCTTCAAAGGGGGGGGGGGGCACTCTAGATCCAAACTGCTACAGACCTATATCTATCCTACCTTGCCTTTCTGAGGTCTTCAAAAGCAAAGTTAACAAACAGATTACCGACCATTTCGAATCCCACCGCACCTTCTCCGCTATGCAATCTGTTTTCAGAGCTGGTCATGGGTGCACCTCAGCCACGCTCAAGGTCCTAAATGATATCTTAACCGCCATCAATAAGAAACAATACTGTGCAGCCGTATTCATTGATCTGGCCAAGGCTTTCGACTCTGTCAATCACCACATCCTCATCGGCAGACTCGATAGCCTTGGTTTCTCAAATGATTGCCTCGCCTGGTTCACCAACTACTTTCCTGATAGAGTTCAGTGTGTCAAATTGGAGGGTCTGTTGTACGGGCCTCTGGCAGTCTCTATAGGGGTGCCACAGGGTTCAATTCTTGGGCCGACTCTCTTCTCTGTATACATCAATGATGTCGCTCTTGCTGCTGGTGAGTCTCTGATCCACCTCTACGCAGACGACACCATTCTGTATACTTCTGGCCCTTCTTTGGACACGGTGTTAACAACCCTCCAGACGAGCTTCAATGCCATACAACTCTCCTTCCGTGGCCTCCAACTGCTCTTAAATACAAGTCAAACTAAATGCATGCTCTTCAACGGATCGCTGCCTGCACCTGCCCGCCCGCCCAGCATCACTACTCTGGACGGTTCTGACTTAGAATATATGGACAACTACAAATACCTAGGTGTCTGGTTAGATTGTAAACTCTCCTTCCAGACTCACATCAAACATCTCCAATCCAAAGTTAAATCTAGAATTGGCTTCCTATTTCGCAACAAAGCATCCTTCACTCATGCTGCCCAACATACCCTCGTAAAACTGACCATCCTACCGATCCTCGACGATGTCATTTAGAAAATATCCTCCAATACCATACATTACCATACAATAAATTGGATGCAGTCTATCACAGTGCCATCCGTTTTGTCACCAAAGCCCCATATACTTCCCACCACTGCGACCTGAACGCTCTCGTTGGCTGGCCCTTGCTTCATACTCATCGCCACTGGCTCCAGGTCATCTACAAGACCCTGCTAGGTGAAGTCCCCCCTTATTTCAGCTTGCTGGTCACCATAGCAGCACCCACCTGTAGCACACGCTCCAGCAGGTATATCTCTCTGGTCACCCCCAAAACCAATTCTTCCTTTGGCCGCCTCTCCTTCCAGTTCTCTGCTGCCAATGACTGGAACGAACTAGAAAAATCTCTGAAACTGGAGACACTTATCTCCCTCACTAGCTTTAAGCACCAGCTGTCAGAGCAGCTCACAGATTACTGCACCTGTATATAGCCCATCTACAATTTAGCCCAAACAACTACCTCTTTCCCTACTGTATTTATTTATTTTGCTCCTTTGCACCCCATTATTTATTTCTCTAGTTTGCACATTCTTCCACTGCAAATTAACCATTCCAGTGTTTTACTTGCTATATTGTATTTACTTCGCCACCATGGCCTTTTTTTTGCCTTTACCTCCCTTATCTCACCTCATTTGCTCACATCGTATATAGACTTATTTTTCTACTGTATTATTGACTGTATGTTTGTTTTACTCCATGTGTAACTCTGTGTTGTTGTATGTGTCGAACTGCTTTGCTTTATCTTGGCCAGGTCGCAATTGTAAATGAGAACTTGATCTCAACTTGCCTACCTGGTTAAATAAAGGTGAAATAAAATTAAAATAAAATAGTCAAGGCTGAAACAGGAAAGGGCCTTCCCCAAACTGTTGCCACAAAGCTGGAAGCACAGAATCGTCGAGAATGTCACTGTATGATGTAGTGTTAAGATTTCCCTTCACTGGAACTAAGGGGCCTAGCACAAAGCATGAAAAACAGCCACAGACAATTATTCCTGCTCCACCGAACTTTACAGTTGGCACTATGCATTGGGGCAGGTAGTGTTCTCCTGGCATCCGCCAAAACCAGATTAGTCCGTCAGACTGACTGATGGTGACGCATGATTCATCACTCCAGAGAACACGTTTCCACTGCTACAAAGTCCAATGGCGGCGAGCTTTATACCACTCCAGACGACTATTGGCATTGCGAATGGTGATCTTAGGCTTGTGTGCGGCTGCTCCCGATGAACAATTATTGTGCTAGCGTTGCTTCCAGAGGCAGTTTGGAACTCGATAGTGAGTGTTGTAACCGTGGACTGACGATTTTTACACGCTTCAGCATTCGGCGGTCCCATTCTGTGAGCTTGTGTTGTCGCCAACCACTTTGTGGCTGAGCCGTTGCTGGTCCTAGAGACGTTTCCACTTCACAATAACAGCACTTACAGTTGATCGGGGTAGGTCTAGCAGGGCAGATATTGTTGCAAACTGAAAGCTGGCATCCTATGACGGTGCCCGTTGAAAGTCACTGAGCTCTTCAGTAAGGCCATTCTACTGCCAATGTTTGTCTATGGAGATTGCAAAGCAGTTTGCTTGATTTTATACACGTCAGCAATGGGTGTGGCTGAAATAGCCGAATCTCATAATTGGAAGGGGTGTCCACATGTTTTTGTGTGTGTGTAATATATATATATATACACACACACACACTGCTCCAAAATATAAAGGGAACACTTAAACAACACAATGTAACTCTATAACTTCTGTAAAATCAAACTGTCCACTTAGGAAGCAACACTGATTTCACATGCTGTTGTGCAAATGGAATAGACAACAGGTGGAAATTATAGGCAATTAGCAAGACACCCCCAATAAAGGAGTGGTTCTGCAGGTGGTAACCACAGACCACTTCTCAGTTCCTATGCTTCCTGGCTGATGTTTTGGTCACTTTTGAATGCTGGCGGTGCTTTCACTCTAGTGGTAGCATGAGACGGAGTCTACAACCCACGCTGTGGAGAACGTTCTGCTGCCTGCAACATCCTCCAGCATGACCGGTTTGGCGGTGGGTCAGTCATGGTGTGGGGTGGCATTTCTTTGGGGGGCCGCACAGCCCTCCATGTGCTCGCCAGAGGTAGCCTGACTGCCATTAGGTACCGAGGTGAGATCCTCAGACCCCTTGTGAGACCATATGCTGGTGCGGTTGGCCCTGGGTTCCTCCTAATGCAAGATAATGCTAGACCTCATGTGGCTGGAGTGTGTCAGCAGTTTCTGCAAGAGGAAGGCATTGATGCTATGGACTGTCCCACCCGTTCCCCAGACCTGAATCCAATTGAGCACATCTGGGACATTATGTCTCGCTCCATCCACCAACGCCACGTTGCACCACAGACTGTCCAGGAGTTGGCGGATGCTTTAGTCCAGGTCTGGGAGGAGATCCCTCAGGAGACCATCCGCCACCTCATCAGGAGCATGCCCAGGCGTTGTAGGGAGGCCATACAGGCACGTGGAGGCCACACACACTAATGAGCCTAATTTTGACTTGTTTTAAGGACATTACATCAAAGTTGGATCAGCCTGTAGTGTGGTTTTCCACTTTAATTTTGAGTGTCACTCCAAATCCAGACCTCCATGGGTTGATAAATTTGATTTCCATTGATAATTTTTGTGTGATTTTGTTGTCAGCACATTCAACTATGTAAAGAAAAAAGTATTTAATAAGAATATTTCATTCATTCAGATCTAGGATGTGTTATTTTAGTGTTCCCTTTATTTTTTGGAGCAGTGTATATATATATATATATACACACTGTATTTAATATATATATATATATATATATATATATATATATATATATATATATATATATACATACACACACACACACTAATATATATATATACTGTTTTTAATATATATATATATATATATACATACATATATATATACATACATATATATATATATATATATATATATATATATATATATATATATATATATATTAGTGTATTTAAACCTATAGTGGTAAGTAAGATGACCCTTGGTTATTTGATCATCAAAGGGCAACAGTATGATACAGGATGAGAAATCCCCTGCAGCAATGTAGGTAATCGCATAGCTGATTTATAGCTATATCGCCTACACTCACATGACTGTGTTTTGTTGACAGTGTTAAGGCCTGTACAAAGCTAGGTAAAACAAATAAAAAAAATAAGTGTTTCAGTTCTCATGCCCCTTCCACTTGGAACAAGCTATAAAAAGGATATGAAATTGCAGGATCTTTGCAGGATAAACTCTTTGAATGAGTTTAAAGCTAAGGTAAAAACTATGGTGGACAGTTGGGGGGCTATCAATGTTTTCACCCCTAAATGCACCACACCTTCCCAAACCATCTTTCATGCTCAATGTGTAACTTCATTATTTTTTAAATGTAGTCATTTGTGTTTTGTTGTAAATGTATCTGACATTTTGTCAGATATTACTGCTATTTCTTCCAGCTGTCTCTTGTAGAATAGATATTTAATCTTACCTGGTCAAATATAAAATCTATAAATAAATACAGTACTGAGACTAACAGGTTGTGTCAGGTGATCCTTAATACAATGTGCTGTGAAACAACTGAAAGAGAACACAAGTCATATTTTATTCAGTGGCTTGGGGGTGAGAGGAAAACTAGAAAAAGGTTGTTGGCATGATATTTATTTATATGCTGCAAAATTCAACTAGTCTAAATTTGCGAAATTCAACTAGTCTCCGGAGTTCAAAGAGTCACTGTGATAGGGCGACCTCATGTTTTTGCCCTGCCCTCGATGTTGCAGGAGATCTTGTATGCACACCCCCATTCAAAAGTTTGAGGTCACTTAGAAATGTCCTTGTTTTTAAAAGCATTTTTTTCATCCATTAAAATAACATCAAATTGATCAGAGATACAGTGTAGACATTGTTAATGTTGTAAATGACTATTGGATTTCTTATGGAATATCTACGTAGGCGTACAGAGGCCATTTAGTGGACAAAAAATGTGCCTTTCTTTCAAAAACAAGGAAACTTCTAAGTGACGCCAAACTTTTGAACGGTAGTGTATATGTCACACCCAAGACTATGACTCACACTTGATGCTAGTGGCTTATACAATGGGCTTTAAGCCCAACAATTACATCATTCTCTGCAGTCTAAAATATGAGCAGGCAAGGAGCTTTTCAAATGTTTTGTAACCCAAGACTATGTTCATAGATGTAAACAAGTTTATGTCCTCTGTCAAAATGATCTCCCTCCTCTTATTGCAGAATTTGTGAGGCCCGGAGGGGAACGATACCAATGGATAATGTAAGTCAAGTAAGCATAACTCCAATGGAGGACTGTGCGAATTCTTCTAGACTTGCTGGTGAATTCTCAAACTGCTACAACACCTTTCCAGACCTGGAGGACAGCACCAAGCTGGTGGGAGTGCAAGTGATCCTCATCCTGGCTTACAGCACCATCATACTGTTCGGAGTCATCGGAAACTCCCTGGTGATATACGTGGTGTACAAGTTCAAAACTCTGCACACCGTCACCAATTTTTTCATTGTGAACCTGGCTGTGGCCGATCTGCTGGTGAATACTCTATGTCTGCCATTTACTTTGATCAACACTCTCCATGGAGAGTGGAGGTTTGGCCAGGCCTTGTGCTTCATACTGCCCTTCTCCCAAGGCATGTCCGTGCACGTTTCCACCATCACGCTCAACATCATCGCCCTGGACCGCCACCGGAGCATCGTCTACCACCTGGAGACCAAGATGTCCAAGGAAATGTGTGCCGCCGTCATCGTCATGACGTGGGCCATAAGCGCGGTCCTGGCCAGCCCGCTCGCCGTCTTCCGGGAGTACGGGACGTTTGACCTTTCGCCCGAGCAGTCCATTCAGGTTTGCACAGAAAAGTGGCCAGGGAGCGGCATGGACGGGACCATCTATAGTATCTCCATGCTCCTGCTCCAGTACTGCCTGCCGCTGGCCATCAACTCCTTCGCCTACATCCGAATCTGGAGTAAGCTGAAGAACCACGTGAGTCCGACAGGGAGGAACAACCGCCACCAGCGCAAGAGGAAGACCACTAAGATGCTGGTGATCGTGGTGGTGGTGTTTGCAGTGAGCTGGCTGCCTCTCCACGCCTTCCAGCTGGCCATTGACATTGACAACAGTGTCTTGGACATGAAAGACTTCAAGCTGCTTTTCACCATGTTCCACATCGTGGCCATGTGCTCGACCTTTGTCAACCCCATCCTCTATGGGTGGATGAACAACAACTACCGGACTGCGTTTCTGTCCGTGTGTAAGTGCAGCCAACCTGTCAATTCTGGGTCGAGGAGCATCATGAGCAGAAAGACACTGAGGGAAAAGGACATGAGCGATACAGATTTCCAAGCGACTAAAGTCTGAATTCATAATACAAACTGAAATGTGAAATTGCTGTTCTGTGCAACCTACTGTAAGGGTGAATTATGGGTAAAACATTCTGCTTTTTTTTCTTACATTAGTTTATTGTCAAAAGGTTCAGTGAAGAACCAAGTGTGTTCAAAATGTGTAAATGATTTCATGCAAGTGCCAAATGCATTGCTGAATTGTGCCATTGATAATCAAGAGCTTATGAAACGGCTGTTTAAAACTTGCTGCTTCTTACAACGGGCTACTTAGGCCACATGCAAATGTTGATATTTAAATATAGATTGTGGGACAAAAAATGTTGACATTGCCTTCGTGAATGCTACCATAGTAAACCATGTGGATCATGCTTTTTCTTTAGAAATGGATTCCGAGGCCTTGTTTTGATAGATGTGCTTTAATTAAAAGCTGAGGTGGAAAACAACACATTAGTTCAGAACGCAGGTTGTAATTTATTGACACCTAATAGCTGCAAATTCAGCATGTAATGATAGAAACTGACTCATCCATTTAATCAAGCTGCGTGTCAGTGCTGACATTTCCAAATTCAAATCAAATCACATTGTATTTGTCACATGTGCCGAATACAACAGGTGTAGACCTTACTGTGAAATGCTTACTTTACAAGCCATTAACCAACAATGCAGTTCTAGAAATAGAGTTAGAAAATATTCACTAAATAAACAAAGTTAAAAAAACCACAATAATATTACATAACAATAGCAGTGTAAAAACAAGGGGGGTCAAAGTAAATAGTCCGGTGGCCATTTGATTAATTGTTCAGCAGTCTTATTGCTTGGGGGTAGAAGCTGTTAAAGAGCCTTTTGGACCTAGACTCTGCGCTCCGGTACCGCTTGCTGTGCGGTATCAGAGAGAACAGCCTATGTGACTAGAGTCTTTGACAATTTTCCATGCATGGTGGATTTTGGATAGATGGACCTAACTAGAGCTATGGCTACTGTAGAGCATGTTATGTACACTTAGTGTACAAAACTTTAGGAACACCTGCTCTTTCCATGACAGACTGACCAGGTGAATCCAGGTGAAAGCTACAGTATAATCCCTCATTGATGTCACTTGTTAAATCCACTTCAAATCAGTGTGGATGAAGGGGAAGAGAGAGGTTAAAAAAGGATTTTTAAGCCTTGGGACAATTGAGAGATGGATTGTGTATGTGTGCCATTCAGAGGATGAATTGGAGTCAACATGGGCCAGCATCCCTGTGGAATGCTTTCGACACCCTGTAGAGTCCATGCCCCGACAAATTGAGACTGTTCTAAGGGCAAAAGGGGGTGCAACGTAATACTAGGATGTTCCTAATGTTTTGTACACTCTGTATATTGCAACTCTGGCACAATTATATATACGCTATATTATTAGACAGTCCACGACAGATCCGGAACCCCTCCCTCGCCTTTGGTTGCAGCAAACAGTCTCATTACCGCTAGAGTATGTCCTCACTATATTTCTGGATCATTTAAGAGGCTGTCCTTTCTTCCTGTTTCTTAGCCCATCACTGCGGTTGTGTGGCGGGGATTGGTTCAATGCCTCTGTTTTTAGTAACTCATTCATGGACCATTCAGCACGTAAGCCAATAATGGTTTATCAGGCTGTCGAAAGTTATTGACCTGCGGCTTACAGAGAGCGGAGCCCGTGGGGGGGGGGCTAGACCGGGCTGCCCCCGGTCTAAATCAAGTCTGAAGGACATGAGCAATGTGGTTTAAAACGCATGTCATTTTCCCTTTGATACTGTCTGTGTTCACTACGGAATCACATTAGGATGCAAGCAGTGGCTTTCCATCCATCTAGCATTTTGAAGTCAAAGTCTATGAATCCATTGACAGAATGGGAGTTATAGGCTCGTATGAGTATTTGTGAAACAGAATCAATATCAAATGCCCATATAATATTTTCTTACGACAGATAGACATTAAAGAATTATTTAATGACTCACATGCTGACTGTAGCATGAAATGACTGCAGCAGTTACATCAGTGAGGTATCAGTGAGAGAATGTCATGAGGTCAAAAATATGTTTCCCGGGACACATAACAAAAAAGTATTGATTCTGTCAAACGATGGAGTTTTTACTTTGTGAAATTACTCAATAGACTAAAGTTGCTCAGGATAAGTGGCCTGATGACAATGCAATACATCTTTCTTTCTGCCAGACAAATGGGTATCGGACAAGTCAGAAAGTAAAACATGTTTTCGGGGGGAGACAAAGAAATATGTATTGATTCTGTCAAAGAATGGGGTTCTTTCTTCCTGAAATGACTAAATAGACTAAAGTTGGCAGGAGTAGCTAAGCATAAGTGGCCTGATGACAACAATGCAACACAACAACTCTTACTGCCAGACAGATGGGTAACGGACAAGAATGAAAGCCTCAAGACACGCTGAGATGTGAGTCATATAGTCCCACAAAAGCCATCCAATGATTAGCATGGCTAGCGGGGTATACAGAATCCTAATGTGCTCATCTGCCATAAGGAGTCAAAAGGGGTCACACCTTATTAGGATAATACAGATAGTCCATCTGTAGAATCTCTGCAGATCGTTATACTATCTGTTGATAAGCAACTGCTTGCCACGGTAAGGGTTGTTTCGGTTAGTGTAAGGGTTACGGTTAGGGTTAGTAGATAGTCTATAGAGCATCTACAGATGGATTATCCAAATGAAGTGTTAACTCAAAATGGTGGGTTTCCATCTGACTTATTGGGTCTTTGGGTGCAAAATAGCAAACACTATAATACTAGGCCTGCCTATAAACAAGGGAATCAAATATAACACCTCACCAACTGGATTGTAATGCCCAGTGGATGTTGATTAGACATGTTAGAATGAATGATGCATACAGCAGACTACATACTACCAACATAAACTGTGATGACCCCTTTTGGTTAAACCTTTTGGCTGTTGAGGTCTAATAGATCCTAATAGAGAGGTGTCTCATGAATGATACAACAGCTCCCCCTACTGTCCAAAAATATCCAGACCTTCTCCAAATGAAACTACATGGGGCATGTGATGACAAATAGGGCCGGGATGATTTTTAAAATTTAACTCGGCAAGTCAGTTAAGAACAAATTCTTATTTACAATGACTGCCTACCCCGGTCAAACCCAGACGACGCTGGGCCAATTGTGCACCGCCCTACGGGACTCCCAATCACGGCCGGATGTGATTCGGCCTGGATTTGAACCAGGGACTGTAGTGACGCCTCTTGCACCGAGATGCAGTGCCTTTGACCGCTATCACAATATTTTTTCCCCATGACAGAAATGAAAACACGAAGCAGACCAAACTCTTTGGTCCTTTAAAAAATGTTATATATAACAGGTTTATGTGCTATAGCTTGGAAAATAAATACATGTGACTCTGGATGACAACATAATGTTTGTTTCCAACATCAAAGCGGTTTTCCTAAAGAAGTGAAATCCACTTCATGTTTTGTTTCCTTGCAACATTACTAACGAGTATGGTAATACTGGCATCGTCCCAAGCCTTGATATGCCAGTTATCTACAGTAGCTCCAATTCTCAAGTAAATAACATCAGAAATGATAACACTGACAAAATCATTTGAAAAGCATAATATAATCAGGGAATTCAAATCTATACAGTGCATATGGTACATGACTGTGACGGGCATATTGTTGGTAAAGTGGTGCAGAGCGCTCTACGGTAAGCTACAGTATGTTTGACTCCTCCGGACTCCTCTGTCACACAGGTCGTGGTACGGGAGGTAGAGGTCAACACCCAGTCTGCCTGGCTGACTGATCCAGCTACAGCCTCATTCATTCTGATTGATGATGTTTTTGTACCTCTGGGCTCTCTGCTCCTCCTCCTCGAAACGCTTCCTTATATGGTCAATTGCCTCTCCGCCTACACAGTCCAAAGAAAAAGAAAGAAAGTCATTCAAATTATGAGCTCCAGGACGACTAGTGGTGATGTCTCTACTTTTAAAATGTTCATCTTCTGTTAGCTTTTAACCTTACCTACAGGCCAATCCAGCATTTCTCTGGTAATAGGGCTACTGTTCAGAGGCTGCCTTGGACTCTCTTGCTGCCTGGCTCCATCATCAATCACCTCTTGTGACCCTGCTAATATCCTGGCAGTGGTGACGGGGCTCCTCTCTCTCAGCTGCAGCGAGATGCTACTGCTGAGATCAATGTACTCCTGGTGGAGCTGCCGCACCTCCAGCGTTAGCAGGTCTTTCTCCTGCTGCACCGTGAGCAGGCAGCTTTCTAATATGGCCTGCAATTCCCTCAGCTGCTTGGCTCCGCCCTCTGCCTCCTCACCCCTCTTGACGCTCTGCTTGAGGTTCTCTCGAAGTGTCTTGTTCTCCTCTTTGAGATGGGCCACGGAGCCCGACAGGGCATTGCGCTCTTTCCCCACACTGTCTAGGATGCGTTCGGCCAGGTGTTTGTTGCCCGACGAGGCCAGAGGGCTGCCGTCCCTAGTCGTGCTCCCCTCAAGGGAGCTTCTACACCTGGCCCCTAGCCGATGGAGTTCGGCCCAGCTCATATCCAGCTCGTTCGTGAGCCGGCTGACCTCCCTTGCCAGCGAGGCCATTCGGTCTTCCAACTGCCCCTTCTCCTGGGTGAGCTGGGTGCAGCGATCGTTGGCCCTCTCCAGTTGAACCCACACCCGGTTGTCACCATCCCCTTCTTTGGGCTCCCGAGCCAGGCTGGGATCCCTGGATCTCTCTCTTGCCTGGCTCTCGGCCTCAAGAGCGTTGACAAGTCTGCGGTTCTCTGCGGCCTGCTGCTTGTTGCACTTATCCAGGGTTTTATTCAAGGCTTTGAGGTCCTCGTACTTTGGAAGGATCCTCTTGAGCTCGCAGACGCACTCCTTGCAGTAGTCCTCCGTCTTCCGCAGCTTCCTCCGCAAGTCCTGTTTCTCCTTCTCCAAGTAAACGCACCTGTCCTCCAAGGATAGGCTCTCCATTTTGAGCATCGCTCTCATCCTAGTCTCCTCTATCTTGGATGGTGCATCTTGCCTCTGACTTTCTGGGTATGTTTTGGCAATCTTGAAAGTGACAGTGTGAGTATTGAGTTTGGAGGTGGGACTGTGATCACCAGCCATTTCCTGTGAATTGTTGCCACTTGTTGAGCTTAAGACATTGTGATTGGCCAAAGATGGGCAGTCTTCCGCCTTGTTTTCTCTTATCTTCTTGTTGAGGCTCAGGTTGTCCTCCCCCAGTGACACCAGAGCGTTTTTCAGTCTGTCCACCGTATTCTCCAAATCGACTATCATCTCAGATTTATAGTTTGTCACGAGAGCCCGGTCTCCTGAGCCACTGCGTCTTGGGGAGCAGGC
Organism: Oncorhynchus tshawytscha; assembly: GCF_018296145.1. Taxonomy (NCBI): domain Eukaryota; kingdom Metazoa; phylum Chordata; class Actinopteri; order Salmoniformes; family Salmonidae; genus Oncorhynchus; species Oncorhynchus tshawytscha. Next base: position 7,420,804 of record NC_056462.1, on the reverse strand, counting down.
AGAGTCGAACGCCGTCGGTGAATGCCTGTAGGATGCTCTACGCGTCTCTGATTCATTTGTTTCTTTCATCAATGAAACATTGTTCAACTTTTCTGAAGATATCCCTGATTTGCTGTTACAATTATGAAGAGGCCGTGTTATCTCCATGTGCTGTGAAACCAGTGTGCGCCACTCAACCTGAAATGAGTGCAAGGAATGAGTGAGGTCAATAATACAATTTTATCGTGGGTTTTAATGCAGATTTGTACATAGATATTCAGCAGCCAATTAGCCTACTCTCCAACAAGTAGACTTAGCATATGGAACACTTGACGTATTTCATAATGAAAGCCTAGGCTATATTCTTTGTAACTATCATCAAACAACGTCATAACATAAAAATGCCTAGCTTAAATGCAGGACATGGTATGTCTTCATTATTAACATTCAACCTTGTTGCCTTCTCTTGGAGACAGAGGGGCCTCAGGTGTGCAGGAGCCTTCTCAAGCTGCTGATGCTCTCTGGGGTGATGGCTAGATGACAACACGTTTGGTCCCTGAACAGGAATGGGGCTAATATTAGTCATTGACAGTAACCTAAAACATGAATGAGCAGGGATTACATGCCATTTAATTTAGGATAGTTTAGCTAATGTTCCAGCTAGACCTCTCATGTTAAGACTCAAGGCTATCAACATTAATGGGTTAAAAAGCCAGCTACAAGGTGACTGTAGCTAGCTAACGTAGCTAAAGTTAGCTAACTAAATAACTCACTTAGCTAGCTACTGTAGCTAGTCAAAGACAGGCGTTGTTTGCTAGGTAATTAGTTATAGTAAAACGTTATAGTAAAACGTCGTCAAAAAGTAAACAAATAATAACTTACCCTCTGCAGAAACTCTGTTTGCTTGAACATGACACGTTCAAACTACTAATTAATAATCGTAGCTCATTAGTTAAGACTTGCTAAACTTCGTGCTCCCCAATAAATCATAGCGTAGTGTTACCATGGTAACCAGCGTTCTGGTTCCAATCAGAGTGCGGATAGAATTGGAGGGAAATTAGAATTCCGATTAACATGGTAACATTACGCAATGATTTACTAGGGAGCACGAAGTTTAGCATCAAGTTATTTCACACCCCTCAATTTTGGGGGGGTTTGTGAGCCTTTTGAGACTGAACCTTTTGCAATTTTAACAAGTCATGTCTAATCTATACATATGCTTAGTCTCTTCTTAAGAAATATCTGTATGCTTCAAATGAGATATTGTTCTATCGTAGGCCTATTATAGGCCTGTTTACAACGTTTCATGGATAACTGGGCTGTTGTATCTTGTGCCAACACTTCTCACCCTTATGCCATGTTGTTTTACAGACTCATGCCAAGGTACCCTTTTACGGTTATAGCCAACGGGATCAACTTACCTGTGATCTCACCCTGTCAAATGTCTGTGATGTTTTGCCCCATCTAGAAAAAAAGGGACGTGACACTTGAGCCCATCGAAATGTGTGGGAACTGAAAAGTGACCTACAAAAGTCACACAAGACACAGTATTCAGAGAAAGAAAATGTATCCGTGTCTGATTCACTGGGCCGATGGTACATTATTTAGCTGGGGTCTTTGGGTTATTATTGGAGCCAGGGCCGGTTTTATAGGCCTCTCACAACTGGTGGAGGGATACAGGCTACATCACTGTCGACTTACCTCATAACACCTCTCTTAGTTAACTTTTTTGAAAAGAGCACGCAAAACAAAATGTCATTGACTGTTATTGTGACTTAAGATATGTTAGTCCTGGATGTGTACATTTTCAGACTACTACTTCATATCCATTCATTTCTTCACCCACACAGCTGTTGGGATGGCTACTGAACACTAGGGGAAAGTATAGTCTCTTCGGGATAAAGGTTGAAATAATGCAAGCTAGCGACATTAATTAGGTTCACTTCAGTGACACGACTCCTCACATTCTCATAATGATCCGCTCATGCACATAGTAGGTGTATGACAAGCTCAACCAACAGAAGACATGTAACTTAATTTTTTTTTTTTTTTTAATTCGTTTTGGTCTAATCACAGTTGTCCGTCCTCGCGTTCATCCCTTTCAGCTGTCTCCCAAACACTTGCTGACCTTACAACACATTCACTGGGGCTCACCGTCTGGCTGGACGCCAAATCCCAGATCGTAAACAGTCAGTACCCTTTATGCCCACCGTGACACCCCGTGAGGAAGCGCAACTGACCTGGGGAAGGTGACACATTCACAGCCCCCCTTGAGGGGCTCTCAGTGCCCTCTGTGCCACTGTGACGTGCCAGCACTTCATCTAGTGTGTCTGCCTGTCAGTCAGACAGAAAGAACATATGAGGCATTTCCACAACATGGAGTCAAAACCCCCTTTATTTGAAGGAAGAGAGTAGTATACATGTAAGTGTATTCACAAACAAATGCACTCTCAGGATTTGTGCAAAACAGAGCATACAGACAATTGAGAACACAGACACAAACAGTTACAATCAAAAGGTGCCTCACTGGCAGACAGAGTTTTTAGGCTGGTGCGTGGGTGTGTGCGTGAGAAGGGTCCTATGCTGAGGGGAAAGTGGTGATAAGGTCATGGCCCTCCGGGGGTCTTGTCCGGGCACGAGCGTGGGTCTCGCAGTACAGTTGGCCCTCCACGAAGAAGTAGCCCTTCTGTTTAAGGTTGACGTCACAGTCGGTGCACACGAAGCAGCCAGGGTGACGGAACTTGTCCCTCGCTTTCACCACTGTGCCCCTATAGGAGAACAACAGAGTTAACAACAGGAGCAGGCTGAAGTTACCGCTGAAGCTGACCCCCTCCCTCCCCCAAGTTTGCTGGATGTTCTTTGGGTGCTTGACCATCCATGATACACACGGGAAACTGTTGAGTGAAAATCCCAGCAGCGTTGCAGTTCTTGACACACTCAAACCGGTGCACCTGGCACCTACTACCATACCCCGTTCAAAGGCACCTAAATCTGTTGTCTTGCCCATTCACCCTCTGAATGGCAAACATTCAGAATCCATGTCTCAATTGTTTCAAGGCTTAAAAATCTTTCTTTAATCTGTCTCCTCCCCTTCGTCTACACCGATTGAAGTGAATTTAACAAGTGACATCAATGAGGGATTATAGCTTTCACCTGGATTCACCTGGTCAGCCTGTCACAGAAAGAGCAGGTGTTCTCAGTGTACATTGTTGTCAGCTACGTTGCTTCTCACCTGATAACATGTTTTCTCATACATATTTCTCATATGCCAGTCTTTAGTCTAAAGATCTGGTAGAAACATGTTAGAAATATTCAAAAGTATAACCTCAAATTCCAACTTCCCCTTTAAAGGCCCAGTGCAGTTAAAATGTGATTTTTCTGTGTTTTACATACATTTCTATACTAAGAGATTGGAACAATACTGTCAAATTGTGTGAACATTATGATATTGCCCTTTCAATGTAAGAGCTGTTTAAAAAAAGACTGCCTGACATTTTCAGCCTGTTTCAGTGGGATGGAGTTTTGGCTGGGTTTTTCCAAACCTCTCTGCCAATAACAGCTAGTTCTCAGTTTGCCCCTCCCAATCAGACCACTCCCAGACAGTCCTAACAAAATGATTGCTTGAGAAATTCTTTACTAATAGTTTATTATGACTATTTCAATCGATAACAAATCACAGTAAGGTACTTAATTGTTGCCCAGAAATGTTTTGATAACGAGCTGAAAAACAGCCTGCAATGGACCTTCAAGAGGCGACTAGTTTCTGGCAGAACTTTTTAGGTGTAACTCTTCTGGCCTGGGTAGCAGTTTGTTTCTGCTATATCATTAAACTCCTTGCCACTCTTTGTCTGACCAAACACAGATGGTTAACCCAACTAAGCAAACTCTCTGTAGAAGAAAGATACTGTTTGGTAACACAGGAGGTTGATGGCACCTTAATTGGAGAGGACTGGCTCGTGGTAACGGCCGGAGCGGATTTGGTGGAATGGTATCAAAGACATCAAACGTTCCGACCGTTATTACGAGCCATCCTCCCCTCAGCAGCCTCCTGTCCTTGGCAATGACACAGAATAAAAGGAGTGTAATGTTATCTCCAAACAGGTTCTGGATTTTCAGGCTGTAGCTCTTCTTTTAATAAGTACTGAAAGAAATGGGTGCAACTCAATACCAACTTTTTATATGACATTCTCAGAGCAGCTTTGTCTCGCGAAGTACTCACACAATGCCGTTTCCACACTTGTCACACATGGGCAGTTTCTGCAGGTTTCCTGTGGGCGGCGGTGGCTTAGTCATGGGCGCTCTCACTGTCCTCGTCACCATGGGGCGAGTGCCTGGACAACACATGGGACACACACTATTGGTACCCTATTCCCTATATAGTGCACTACTTCGAGCAGGTCAATACATAGGGAATAGGTTACCACTTGTGACAAAGAATACAAGTCACAAACTAATTATACAAATTAGGAGCATACTGTACATGGAGTATATTCAATTATTTTAATATTGAAATACAAAAGGGAGCCGAGCATTAGAGACATATATGATGTCACAAATATGATGACACCATAGCACAGTATATTGATGATGACACCTTAGCACAGTATATTGATGATGACACCTTAGCACAGTATATTGATGATGACACCATAGCACAGTATATTGATGATGTCACCATAGCACAGTATATTGATGATGACACCATAGCACAGTATATTGATGATGACACCTTAGCACAGTATATTGATGATGACACCATAGCACAGTATATTGATGATGACACCTTAGCACAGTATATTGATGATGACACCTTAGCACAGAATTTGAGAGACATACGTTTTTTGTGCGTATGGAAAGTGTCTGGGATCTTTTATTTCAGCTCATGAAACATGGGACCAACACCTTACACCTTGCGTTTATATTTTTGTTCATAGGCCTTATATAGCACATTTTTAAAACCCAAAGCAACACAAGTAAAGCAACACAAGTAAAGATATCAAGCCTGGGTCATCAGTACCACTCAAGCTGACCATGTTAGCCTGCTGAACCAAAGCCTAGACATGTAATCTGTTCCCCTACTAATTCATTTGTATATAGAGTTTACTCCTTATATACCCACTTTCCAAGATCAGAACAAAGTGCATTCTATACGAGCTCCTTCTGCTTTGCCTTATAAAATTAATGGACAACAAAATACTAATTTCAAATCATATCTTCCATTTGGTTGTGGCTCTTTCCAATAGTTTTTTCTTGGGGTCAAAATGTATGCCATGTTGATAGCTAGAGGTTTTAATTCAACTATAGGTCCTGAAGTGTGTGAGTGGGAGAGATGGGTGTTTCATTGTGGTATGGGTGTTTCATTATGGTATGGGTGTTTCATTATGGTATGGGTGTTTCATTATGGTATGGGTGTTTCATTATGGTATGGGTGTTTCATTGTGGTATGGGTGTTTCATTATGGTATGGGTGTTTCATTATGGTATGGGCGTTTCATTATGGTATGGGCGTTTCATCAGTCACACTGATGACGGCTTCAACACCAACAGGTTAGTCCTTGATATGTCTCATTAAGAAATAATACATTATTTTATGCAACCGTGAAGCTCTTCTTGAGTGCGGGACTGCAGCATTATAGCCTGGAATCGACACTGAATGATGATATCATTACCCACCCATACCATAATGAAACACCCATACCATAATGAAACACCCATACCATAATGAAAGAGAAGATACTTAGTGGAGAACTGACCGTCGCTGTCGACGAAGTCCTGCAGGGCCTTGAAGGAACCGGATTGCCGGGGCTCCTGGGGCTCCTCCTGGTCTTTCAGGAGCATGCGGTACACATCAGACTCCTCGATGGAGCTCAGCGTCTTGCTACTACAGAGACGGAAACACACACACACACGAGCAAAAATACAGACAGAGGTGAGTATTAATAACAGATGCGGCACACACTCAAACACACACACAAATATCCCACATTTTGTGGAGATGAAAAAAAGGGGGAAACCTAGTCAGTTGTACAACGGAATGCATTGAACTGAAATGTGTCTTCCACTTTTAACCCAACCCGTCTGAATCAGAGAGGTGCAAGGGGGCTGCCTTAATTGACATCGACTGCACCTATTCCATCCGAGATCTGCGGCTACCATGGAAAGCACTGTTCATCGAGCCCAGCAGACACCAGTGTAGTCATAACAACACTATCCTCCATGTCAGATTTAACATCAGAGTCGTAATTGAGGCCTGGGGGTCCGGACCCCCCCAGCTCCAGGTTTAGGGACGGGCTGTAAGTCACGGAGGGAAATGATGCCTGCCAGCTGGGGCACTCTCACTACAGGGCCCTGAGGCTTTTGGCTATCGTAGGCCGCATCAGGCAAAAGGAGGCTCGCCAGACATTACAGAGACCAGACCTGGGGTCAAATACTACTTAAAATAATTTCCAAATACATTATCAGTGCTTTATTGAGCTTGCCTGGCTTAATGGACCAATAAAGTAGTCCCAAAATGGCAAAACCCTACCCATGTGGTACTCCAGGCAGGCTAGAGCAAGCTCTCAAAGTATTTGAAATATTTCAAATAGTATTTGAACCCAGGTCCGACAGAGACACACATAACACAGGCAACCAGCAGACATCCGTAAAAGGAAGTGAAGAGAGGGAAAAACAGAGCGGAAGAATGGACGGGAGGAGAATGGAGAGAGGAGGTTAGAGGTGATGAAGCGTGAGTGTGCAGACGCCTTTCGTATACACAACTCTTTTTATAGTCACCGTCCATACCCAGAACACCAAGTCATCTAATCAGAGTTTTCTGAAACAGATCAACAGGCCTATGATACTAAACATGGATTGAATATGCTATATTTAAGCAATAAGGCACCTCAGGGATTTGTGGTATATGGCCAATATACCACGGCCAGGGCTGTTCTTAAGAATGACGCAACGCAAACCCCGAGGTGCCTTATTGTTACTATAAACTGGGGGGGATAGCCTCAATTCATCGGGCATGGACTCTACAAGGTGTTCAAAGCGTTCCACAGGGATGCTGGCCCATGTTGACACCAATGCTTCCCACAGTTGTGTCAAGTTGGCCAGATGTCCTTTGGATGGTGGACCTTTTTTTTTTTTTACACATACACTATCGTTCAAAAGTTTGGGGTCACTTAGAAATGTCCTTGTTTTTGAAAGAAAAGCACATTTTTTTGTCCATTAAAATAACATCAAATTGATCAGAAATACAGTGTAGATTTTGTTAATGTTGTAAATGACTATTATAGCTGGAAATGGCTGATTCTTAATGGAATATCTACATAGGCGTACAGAGGCCCATTATCAGCAACCATCACTTATGTGTTCCAATGGCACGTTGTGTTAGCTAATCCCAGTTTATCATTTTAAAGGCTAATTGATCATTAGACAACACTTTCGCAATTATGTTAGCACAGCTGAAAACTGTTGTGTTGATTAAAGTCAAAGGGGTCTGAATACTTTCCGAATGCACTGTATGTGTTTCGGAATAGCGCTAGCTACAGTAACCAAACTCTGGCAGAAACAAACGAACAGAGGCTTTCATAGAAGACGACAGCGGAAGCTTATATAGCTTACTGATATCACCATGACGACAGATTGAAAGCAAGCAAGCAGGAAGGCAGGCAGACAGACACCCAACCACCCATCAACCCACCGACTATCTCACCCACCCAGCCAGCCAACTCACCCCTCTGGCTTGTCCTGGACCAGGCCCCTCATCTGTCCGTGCATGGCGTCCTGGATGTTGCCTGAGGAGTAGAGGCCTATGGGGGTGTTGTAGGCTGTGCTCACCACCTGACGATGGTCGTCGATGTTAGCGGCAGCTATAAAGGGCTGGGCCTTGCGATTGTGACCCGTACCAATGGGTTTGAACTCCTGAAAGGAGAGCGAGAGCGAGAGAGAGAGAGAGAGAGAGAGAGAGAGAGAGAGAGAGAGAGAGAGAGAGAGAGAGAGAGAGAGAGAGAGAGAGATAAAAAGACAAGGAGGCCTTATGTGATGTTGTCTGACTTTGTTTTCTAGTTGGAAATGTGTAATTACACACACAAACACCAACAGGCGTAGACACAAATATATATAGACAACTAAAACAAACAAATACATACAAGCTATACAGGTACACACACATATACTCACGCACACACAGTCTTTCTCTCTCTCACCTGCTGCTCAGCCTCCAAGTTGATTTTAAACGGGTTGGCTTTCCCATCTTCCGTGACTTGAGGCGACCATAGCCTGGTTTCTGGTCTGGGAACAAGAATCGGGTCACAATCAAACAAGAGCTCACGGTCAACTCCCTCGGGCCGCAGGTGAAAGGATTCTGACCACAGTCAAAACACCAGTTTACATGGCGGCTGGGCCACGGTGCGCTGAGCACTCATAAATCAAACCCAACTTTATAGACTTCCTGTGTGTGAACAGTATAAAAGTGTGTGTGTGTGTATGAGAGAGTATTTGTGTGAGTATGTGCGTGGGCGTGTACATGTGTGTCTGTATTAGAGAGTGGGTGTGTGTAGCTCCTTTCTTGGCGTTGGTGGGTATGAAATCAAAGAACAGGAATGCGAGAGCTCGTCTTTTGCCAGCTCTGGAACATTCTACATAAGACGGAACGTTCTACGTGTGTGTTAAAAGATATCTTGGGGATTCATCAAGTAAGTTCTGTAGTTAGTCCAACATGAATGTGTGTTTGACTAGCTATGTGTGTCATAGGATACACCGAACCAGTGACAGTTTGTTTACTTCATTGGTAGTCACTTGTGTCAGTGATGTTTGTACACCTGTCTCAATTGAATGGTGTGTGCTTTTATGTGAGAGGCGTGTGTGTTTTGGCGTACGTGTATGTATGTGTGTGTATGTGTTTATGTGAGATGACTAATATCCATGTGTGCATTCCTGTGTGTGCATGTGAGTAGTGTGACCTCTGGACGGTGAGGACGAGCTGGTAGATGGCGTCTTTGATCTTGTTCTGAGCCTCACAGTGCATCATGTCCTCCGCCAGGACGCCCTCGATGGCCAGGATGACATCACCAGGACACAGGTTGGCCACCGCCGCCTTACTGCCCGGAGTGATCTGCCCAGAGAGAGAGAGAACGAGAGTGGTGACACATAAGATTGATCATTATCAATTCCATTATCACAAATATTTATAATATAACAGTTGCTGTTATTATAATGGTTGCTGTTATTATAATGGTTGCTGTTATTATAATGGTTGCTGTTATTAGTGTTGTCTTCGTTTACTTTTGTGAAGTAAGCCAATGTCTTCACTTTTCCTACTTAGAAAGTGAACTGAACTGAGAGAATGAGGGAGAGGGAGATGGAAAGAAAGAAAGAAAGAAAGAAGGAAAGAAGGAAAGAAGGAAAGAAGGAAAGAAGGAAAGAAAGAAGGAAAGAAAGAAAGGAGAGAGCTTGAAGTGAGAACCCTGGCTGCTGCCAAGGTATGGTTTTACGATGCTCTCCCGTATGTAACTCTGTATGACTTATAAAACCCGATCATTCAGACGGAGAGAGAGATGGAGACAGAGAGAGGAGAGGGAGAGAGAGATGGAGACAGAGAGAGGAGAGGGAGAGAGAGATCAGTAAGGAGCAGGTGCATGCTGCTGTTAAGAATCTACTAATAGCCAGGCAGAAATGTGTGCCATATTTGTCTGGTTCCGTAGTCACACAAACAACATGGGGATATCCTTCTTACCTCACCACACAAGCATGCCATCTCCATCTCACCCCCTTCCTCCCTTGTCCCCTCCCTCCCTCATCTCTCTCCCTATTTCTGTCTCACACTCCACCTCTCTTATTCTCTAACACTCCCTTCTTCTCCCTCCATCTTGCACTCTTTCTTCATCATAATCAAATGGCACTTCAAAAGGCATGTGCTGTCCTATGTATACATAATGAATGAACACAAGTTAGGTTGGTCTGCTGTATATCAGTGCCACCTCGTCATCTGTCTGTAGTTAGGTTGGTGTGCTGTATATCAGTGCCACATCATCATCGGTCTGTAGTTAGGTTGGTCTGCTGTATATCAGCACCACCTCATCATCTGTCTGTAGTTAGGTTGGCCTGCTCTATATCAGCACCACCTCATCATCTATGTGACTGACTGTAGTTGAACAAATCTCTTTGGGCCTAATTGTTACGTTAGGTTAACTGTAGGCCCACTTCTAGTGAGGTAGACCACTTTTAACCACTTCTGGTCGATAGAACCTCTAATAAAAGCATAGATTTGCATGATTCTATTTCCTCCTAACACACCTTTGCATATAGATTGGGAGAAGGTTGTTCATGAAATGACCATATGGCAATGTTTTGACGACCCAATTTTGTTGATAGGGTTGCTGCATTTTGTGCACAACAACCCACAACAATATGCTCTGTATGTTCATACAAATGAAAAGCAATATCAAAACTCCAACTCAAAAGTAGATTTTGTTGCAGAGTTTGCAGTTTGTTTTAGGAGCCTGTCTACTTGACAGTGTCCTGGCCTCCAAAGTACACTGTCGAAACCTCTCTGTGTATAAAGTCAGGAGGTAAACCTCTCTCTCTGTATAAAGTGCCTTGCCCTCGCTGGTATTTGAGCTCGTGCTCCCTCTCTCTCTCTCGTGCGCTCTCTCGCTCTTAACTCATAGGCCTAGAAATAACCCAGGATGAACATTTGAAACTTTGGCTTTTTCCAAATCAACCATCTGCATCTCCCTGTGATGTGCATCCTTTTTACTACTCTCCTATCCATTCCAACAGTCAGTCACAAATCGCTCCCTAACCCTTATATGGCGGAAGCTCCTCCACTACACTGGAACCTACCCCCCTCTTCAGATCAGCAAACATTGAAGGGTTAGCGCCAGAAGTTTCCTGCATGGATGGACACTTGGGTTGTGTTCAGGAGGGAGAAAGCAACGATTTGAAACAGGGAGCTACTACCATGACTCATTTCAATTTTGCTATGCTGTACACACACTACTGAACACTAGCCCAAAGTTTCTTCCCTACTCAGCTTCCGGTCCCAGCCAAAAATGCACGGCCGCAGCCAATTTAAACACCACTCGTCTGTGTCCGTCTAATTTAAAACGCCACTTGTCGTCCGTCCTGGAGATTGTTGTTTTGAAGAAGGGGAGGTTTTTTGACCCAAAATGGCCCGGGAAGACGAGGTTGAGACAAGGTCGAAGGTCAGGGTTCAAGCTCTGCGAGGGAGCGGAAATGTGGCAGGGGCTAAATCTCAGTACAAGTGAGCAGCCCTTCGAAGGAGAGCTGATAAAACCACGTAGAGAGGTTTAATTAAAAAGCTTTGATCAACGGCTGCTCTGTGAGAGGTTGGGAGTAAAGTGATGCGAGCGTGTCTAGTGGGTGGATTGTGAAGGGACACGTGACACACGGACAGGGTCAAGGGTATGTGAGGAGATTGAAATCAATCAGCGGGAGGGGGGAAAAGTGACTGAAACTGACTCAGACTGTACTTCATCCCCCTGATGGTCAAGGTTACGCTTGGGGATCGGGTAATCTGACCCTAGATCTGTAGTTAGGGGCATCATCTACCTGCAGTGCCTTTGAAACGTTGTTTGATAATAAACACTTGTCTGACATCATGGCAGAGACCCCAGTGTTTGTCCCTCCCTCCCTCCTCTCCTTCAGCTTGCGGTTCTCTGCTCACACAACAGGTGTGTAGTGGCCCCCAAGGGTCGGTGATTCACAGACCTCCCCAGTAACTTTTAGCCTCCGTCCCTGGTGTCAGCCCTAAACTTAGACACACGCCAGGGATTACTGATACTCCTATGGTTACACACGCGCACACACATACACAAACACACACACCGTGCCAACGTTAAAAACTCCAACGTATACGCACGCACAGAGACAAACAGACACACATACAAACAAACACACAATGCTAACACAAACACGTGACGATGCTGCTGACCACACACACACACACAGTTTAATGTCTTGACTTGAGCTAAATGGAGGGCGTTCTCTGAATAACTCAACCTAGATGCCAGGAGACTGCTCTTTGATCACCAGCTCATAATCCATTCCCAGCCGTCTGTGTTCATTCAGCTGCTGTGTGTGTGTGTGTCAGTAGATGATGCAAACAGCTATTTCAAACTAAGCTGCAGATATTTACTGGAACGCGGGTGTGTGCGTGTACGCGCGCGCGTGTGTGTGTGTGTCAGAGAGAGGATGCTCCCCCAGCCTTCCACCCCATGGAAAGACCCCTGCTGTATCACGCTTTAACACACACATCCCCAGAACACACATTCACAATCCAATGATCTTTCCCTGTAAGTATCTGGGCTGTTCTATGTTAGGGAACGACCGTGTCCAAATTGCTTCCTATTCCCTCTATAGTGCACTACTTTTTTTTCTTCTTTTTTTTTTTACCAGATTCCTATGGGCCTTAGTCACTATATAGGGAATATGTTTTCATTTGGGATGCAGCCTTTTTGGCAATATTACTGCATAGTCAGTCAGGTTTAATACACTGAGCTCTTCCATGCTGTTTCTCATCCTAGCGCAGCTACTTAACTGAGACAAGAGGGTAAAGGGAAGGTGAGCCAAGAATGCTGGCAGTGAGAGAGAGAAAGGGGCGAGGGGGGAGAGAGACACACACACACCATAGAGAGAGCGGATCAACATAACCCTCTACACACAGAACACAATGGTGGAACGCTTGAGTACTGTATATCTGACTGTGTGCGTTCACTGTAGGACACACACACACCTCCCTACGACTGCCTCCTCACCCACACAAACACCTAGCACCAGGCCCGGTCAAAGATGCTCGAGCACACAACACATACTGTAAACACACAATCACCCACCCATTGTCAGTCTGAAAGTATCAGGTACACATGCTCTTACCCTGGAGATGGTGAGGGGCTGGTTGAAGTCCTTGCCCCCGGTCAGTCGGAAGCCCCACGGGGCCGGTCCGTTCAGGACAACATCCAGTGGCATGTCCCCCTCTCTGTCCCTTGTCCCTGTAGCTGGAAGTACACTGGTGTGTGTGTGTGTGTTTGTGTCCCAAACACAGCAGGGTTCTCATAAACAGAGCAGTGGGACAACTTAGTCATGTACCCTTTTATACTAGCAGAGGGGTGGGGGGGAAACCCCACCCCCTGAGTGAAGTCATTGGCCCGACTCAGGACCAGAGGCAGCTCTCCCTCGCTCTCTGTTCTTTTTCTCTTTTGGCTGGCAACTCTTTCTCCTGTTTTCCTTTACTTCTGTTTGGACTCGCTCTCTCTCTCTCTCTCTCCCCCTCTCTTTCCACCTCCTTCTCGGACATAGTAGCCCTTTCGCTGTGTCTGAACATGATACTCGTTACACTCATCCAACTCATGTAGCGTCATTCTTCTCCAGCAGTGTCTCGTCCTCTTGCTCCACCTGTATGCCTATGAACATCCAGAGGAAGAGCAGCGATAGGCCAGTGTCTGTGAGCAGGCGGCCCACTTGTCTCTCCTTGTCCCTGGGTTGCCTTGGAGCCCGAACCCCCTCCACACTCTGGCTCTCCAGCTGCTCCTGCCCTTATTTGGTCTGCCGGCGCAGCTCCTTGCTCAGGCCCTGGAGGTCCCCCAGGCGCAGCAGCATTCCAGGCCCTATTGATCTGGAGCGGCACTTCGCTCTCTTCATTTAATTCGAGATCTCTCGTTCTTCTTCTGTATGTCTGATCTGGACACGAACCAATCTCCACTCTGTTCTGAACGTTTCGCTTTCTCTATTTTTCTTTCTCTCGCTCACGCCTAGCTGAAACCGTTACAAAAACATCTAATGCAACTAACTCATCCGTCAAAAACACAAGCAGTTCTTATGTGTATATGTGCATAACAACGTTAACGCACAGTAAGCAAGACAGCCTAATCTATTCAAGTTGTCAGCCCTCTGTGCATTAAGTCTGTTTCCATAATGTCTACGGGGATGAAGAAAGCCAACGAAAACAATGGATGGCCAATTATGTTGACATTAAAAGTTGTTTGTTCTCCCCTGTGTCGATCTCCTGAAACGGCTAACATACACCTCCTTCAAGACCGATCAGTCCGGGTTTGTTTGTACAGTTGCCATGGGGACAGGTTTAGGGAGGAGCTGACTCCTACACAAATAAAGGATGTCTGGGATGGTGTGTGGATGTAGAAGGAGCGTACGCACACACACACGTCTCCAAATACGTACCTACTTCACATAGAACAATTCAAATCGTCTTGATCCAACAATACAGTCCAATACATATTGGGCAGAGTGAACTTTAACCTTTCAGTTTACCAATAGAAAAGACGTATACCCAAACGCTACAGCTCAGTTTAAACAGAAGGCTCTGATGGAGACGATTTATGCCGAAACATAAGCTTTTTGTTTGTTAGTCCAATCAATAAATCTATCAGATTTACCCAGCAACAAAGGGCTCCTTCGTCTTTATTCTGATAGCCACCAGTTGAAGTATCCCGGGCAAATTATGTTTTTTTGGATAAATAGTTTAATTACATACAGTATCAAATGTACAGTAATTCCTACGTTGACAACAGCACTAGTTATAACTACCGTAATAACCATGTTTTTGTCACACCAGTGAGAAAAGTTTGCCTGCTTTCAGACTTTCCAAAGAGAGAAATATTGAAATGATCAGGCAGAATTTATTACGAATACAGTCCCCAAAAATCGTAAATGAAAGCAGAAAGACTTGTAATAAGAATGTCATTGGAATGCATCCACTTGAGTTTACATTTGGACAAAGCTAAGAATCTGCACTTCTAGGCCCCCTTTCAGATTCAATATAAACAACTCCAATGGGAGCCGGGGATCCTCCATGTCTTCAGTCCAAATCCTTTAAAGTCCCCCGAAAGTGGTAGCAAAGGCAGACTATAACTATTTTAAACGTTAGTCTATCCTTAAGTTGTGGGTAAAGTACATTCCCTTATACTCAATTTTGTTCTCCAGAGCAGTTATCCCTGTTAACACTACAAGGTACCACTTTACATTAAGGTACCCTTCATAAAAGAGAACCTTAAAGTAGTGTAACCCACTACAAAAGTGTTCTGTTTTTGCATAAATGTTATTTTTGCACCATAGGGATAATGGCGGCATGGCTGTTTGAGGCAAATGAGGTGGATGAAGGAAGAGGTGGTGTGAAAAAAATGACAAGCAGAAAGAAAGGCAACTCAAACTGACGGTGGGTGAGAAAAATAAGAGTTTATAAAGCAGTGGATCGGTGTCGTCGATTTACAGCTCCATACAAAAGACGTACAAAAAAAAAAAAAAACGGCAACAGACACGCAGTGCTCTCACATGCCAGGGTCGTGTTCATTGGGGATAGCAACGGGAAACGTTTGCAACAGAACATGAAAATGTGCATTTCTTATTGGACATGTCCAGGGAGTCCGTTTTCTTTTGGTGCATAAATGAACACGACCCAGGGAAGAGTGAATGAAAAGGGGAAAAATAAACTAGAACAAAACCAACCAGAAACCAAAAAATAAAGTAATTACATATTAAGGTGCTTAAACAATTGTTCTGCGGGCAGTGTCCTTCCTATATGAATACATACTCATTTACACACGAAAAAGGCAAAAACAAAATGTCATAAATCATATTCATGGAACACAAAAAGTATGCCTAACCAATGTTATTCAAATACATTGTTATAAAAGCTATTGCAGTGACACTCTCTCTAATCGTTTCATTCATCCCGGACAGTAAAAAAGGTCGCCGTCAGAATTACCTATATAGAGAAAAAACTACTCCAGGAACTTAACTGTATAATTCAATCAAATTCATTTACACCGCTTATCTGATTATATTAGAGTGAAGTAAAACATCCCATTTGGACAAAAGGCAACGAATGTGGCAACATTCCTAATACGGTATTCAACAGCAATCGTAAAAAGAAAACCTCGTCATCGAATAAAATAAACACCATTTCAAAAAAGGAGGGTTGTTTTATTGTTGAGACCTGAACGTTTGTTGTATATTGACAAATGTAAAATGTCAGACTTGACTGGGAACAAAAATTGGCCTATCGTCTCGTTATCTTAGACATGACAAGGGGATTTGCTGCGGTTGAAATTAGCCAAAAGTACACGTTAACTTTAGGCCACTTCAACTAAAAGAAAGTACACAAAGTAAGCTGAGAAACTGATGCTGCTCCATCCATTCCATGAGTTATATCTATGGACGGAGACGTCTAAATGACGTTTCATCAATATTCAATACTTTATCCCCATTATAAACATCTACACATACAGAAAAAAGTGGGGAAAACGAGTTGCTTTTGCATATGTATCAAACTCACAAAGCCCTATGGACAATCCAATCTAGCATTCACTAGTAAAATCCGTAGTGTAACGCAGACATGTTAACATGAGAGAGAAAGGATAAAACGCCAAGTCAACCAATCAATAAAATCACAGATCTAGAAATATTACTTCCATCAAAAGTACAAAATGTACTGTACTTGTTCAAGCAGAAGGGTTCAAAGGGAAATAGCAACGATTGCCACTTCCACATTTGAAATAACTCATCCATATAAGAGTTTGCAAACACTAAAATTGAAAAACTGGAATTGACTGTAGACCCAAAGCGGGCAGATATCCAGAACCTTCCGGTGCGAATAAAAGGCTCTGGATATACATATATGCATTCAATATTAATGCATTTGCCTCCAAACATGTCATACCCTATCCTGTGGTATCCACCAACACTTTTGGGTATCATGGATTACACAGCATCATCATTTTCACTGGGGAAAACAGGTGTGTTCCTGTGTTGGGGTATGAACATGTAACATCGGATGAAGATTTTTGTACTGATAACGCTGTGGTTGCTTCGTGTTGCTTATTGAAAGTCGGTGTGGATAAGAGCATTTGCCAAATGACTAAACATTGAAAATGTGTTGCAATGTCCTATGGCAATACTGCTCTGAAAATACCATGCCCTCCTATTACAGATAATACGCTTAGGGGGGTCTCTGTACTCATTTAACACTGAGGAAAAAGGGAAAAGAAACATGGCTGACATGATGATGTCAAGGCAATCCTGAGTGGCAGTTTACTTGGCATCTTTAACTCGCTCTTTACCACATTTGACCTCTCTGAATGTTACACAATCAACTTATCAATGCAAGTTATTACATTACTGGGTCAAAATAGATCTAATGAATCAAATAACAGCAGATGTCAACACTAAAAAAGGTGGCCATCTTGTTTGGCTACCCTTCCTTCAGTATCTGAGGTGACAGGAATACAAAAGTATGGATCTTCTTCAACCTCTACTCCATCATTTAGAAAATAACCGTTTAGTTAGTGGAATAGTCTCCTGTAGAGTTGGCTAGTTAGAGCTAAAACAAAATACTTGCTGTGACGTCACACACGCTTGGGAAAGGCTTCTTGGATGTCCCGACAGTGGGGGCGTGTTGTTCCGGGGTGAGGCTTCCCCTAGGTACAGATCTAGGGTCAGCTCCACCTCCCCCAATCCTAACCATAACCATTGGTGGGGAAAGTGCAAAACTGACCCAAATCAGTGTCTAGGAGCAACTTCATTTTACTCCGGGTTGGTTGTGTCCAATATGGGTTGTGCTAGAGATGGAAGGGTCCAAGTAAGGAGGGTGCGGGGGTGGACGGGATTCATCATTATAGTTTCTTGACGTAGTTTCCTGGGAAGGTTCCAAACTGCTTGCTCCGTCGAGAAGTCCCTTTGCAAAAACACAAAAAACAGAGATGACATTCTCCACTGTATGTGGACACTCAACGGTGACACAACGAAATGTCGTTGTAGGTCGTAAATGTAAAAGAGACCGTGTTTAATGAAGGCTAATAATAATAATCAACAATCGAATGTGTCCGTTTACACAGCTCACTAGAAGTGATTCAGTGGTTCTTATACGCAGAGAGAACTAGCCAGATAATTGCTGTATTAAATACCGTATTCAAATATTGCAAAAAAACACAACTGATTCCGTGCACCTTTAAAATAGATTCAAAGTTTAGTTTTTCAGCAGCTGTGCCTGTCTAGATGGCAGCATTCCTACCACACTGCAATGTACGTACTCAATATCCAGATCAGGAAACTAATGATCTCGTCCAGCTAAACATCCCATTGCAACATGGCTGAATGTTTAGGAAGGAAGGAAATACAAGGACCTAGAAGAGGGGGTGGAAATGTATTCTCAGTGCCACCAGTCTTTAGTGGATAATACTGCCGTTTGGTATCCAGCTGAGCTGTCAAAATGGATTAAGTGGACATTTCAGAGTGGGAGAGGAAGTCCCTGTTCTGAAACAACTCCTAGCCTCTAGGCACTCCCCCTAGCTCCTAAGCACTCCCCCTAGCTCCTAGGCATTTGTAAATCTGAGAGGACTGAATAGATTAAAGTGGCAGAAATTCCAGCTTGCCTATCAGAGGGCAAAGTGGGATTATAACCACATTTCTTATCCTTATCAAAGTCTTTTAGATGTACGCCCTAAGTGCCTACAGGCTAGGGGTTGTTTCAGGATGGGGCTGAAGTGTGTTGTACTCAGGGCACAGGCAGTAGAACTAAAGGTAGTAGATCGCACAAGGAACTCGAGCACCACCAACTGGTGAGAGTGGGGTACAAGTTGAACATAAATGCCATTACAGTATCCACTGCTGCAAATCTACTAACTGCAGGGCTCTCCAACCCTGTTCCTACCGTCTTGTAAGTTTCACTCCAACCCAAATCAAGCACACCGGATTCTAATAATCAGCTGGTTGATGAGATGAATCAGGTTAGTTACAATTGGGGTTGGAGCAAAAACCTACAGGAGGATAGCTCTCCAGGAACAGGATTGGAGAACCCTCTACTACAGCCTACCAGAGCGCTGCACCTGTCGAACCTCCTTAACAATGAAACTATTTCCGATCTTTTGTCATAACTGGATAGAGAACAGCTTAGCTTTTCAACAATCAAGTACGGTGATTCTGTGAGGAAAGGTTGACGCCTTTATTCTCCTCTCTTACCGACAAACCAGCCGTCGTCACACTTCTCCATGACGTCCACGACGTCCCCCTCCTTCAGCTCCAGCTCATCCTCGTTACGGGGCAGATAGTTGTACAGGGCCTGGAACCTGGAACCAGGGATGTGTGAGAAACATGGCCCACGCCGCTATGGCTTTGTGATGAGATCATTATTAATGGTGGATGTTGATGTAGGCAGGTAGCCTAGCGGCTAAGAGCATTGGGCCAGTAACCGAAAGGTTGCTGGTTCGAATCCCAGAGCGGACTAGGTGAAAGATCTGCCGCGTTGCCCTTGAGCAAGGCACTTAGCCCTAATTGCTCTGAAACAGTGAAAATAACTTGAACATGTATGTTGATGATAATGCTGATTGTAAAAGTATTTAGGAGGTTATGCTGACAGATAATGTCAGACTCCAAATGAAATGCATGTAAATGTAGGACATCTGTGATGATA
This sequence comes from Oncorhynchus tshawytscha, assembly GCF_018296145.1. NCBI lineage: Eukaryota > Metazoa > Chordata > Actinopteri > Salmoniformes > Salmonidae > Oncorhynchus > Oncorhynchus tshawytscha. The sequence continues at coordinate 7,401,397 of NC_056462.1, read as the reverse complement.
TTGCTGATTACTAGAACAGATGGGGCCACAACCATGGAATTATAACCCACATAGCTATAATAAGCTTATTATTGTTGTGTCAATGATGACGATGATTGAGATTCTACTGTTACTTACGGGTCTCCGCCACCATGGAGCAAATCCTGCACAAACCTCTGAGGGAGAGACACACAGAGAGAGAGAGAGAGAGACAGAGAGAGAGATAAGTAGTTTGACAAACAGTTGATATGGTGATATAAATCCACTGCTTTGAGAGTTACACTTATCCGAATTCAATACACCCCCAAATCCACTAACAAAAACACACCAAATCTCAAAGCTCAATCCCCTACAAAGAAAAAAAATGCAAACAATATCATGCACTGAAATCCAGGGGTAACTAACAGGGTATTATTAGAGAACAAGAATTACGTTCCCCACAATGCACAGCTGCTAGTGTCACGCCCCTACCCTTTGACCTCTAACAGGTGACATACAGGACCTTTCTGGTCGTGACGGGGCTACGGGAGGGTTTACCATCGACTGCGAGGAGGTCGTGCTTAAAAGGAGGCTGAGAACCAGAAATGCGACACAACAACAAGACAGACGGCCGTCAGCCTCCATTTTCAGAAAGAACAAGAGCAGCCATTTTGACCACAGAGAATCACTGGTATTTTCCCAAAGGACACCCTATTCCCTATATAATGCACAATTAGTTTTACAAAGTTAAAGGTTAGTGCATTATATAGGGAATACATTGTAATTAGATACAAAAACACTTCAGTTGCAAACTCCTGAGCACTCATGCTGTATGCAAGGGCTGTCTTCCCATGTATACAAAGGCATACAGTTGAAGTCGTAAGTTTACATACACCTTAGCCAAATGCATTTAAACTCAGTGATTCACAATTCCTGAAATTGAATCATAGTAAAAAAGCCCCGTCTTAGGTCAGTATAGGATCACCACTTTATTTTAAGAATGTGAAATGGCAGAATAATATTTGAGAGAATTACTTATTTCAGCTGTGATGAAAGAAATACAAATCCCAGTGGGTCAGAAGTTTACATACACTCAATTAGTATTTGGTAGCATTGCCTTTAAAATTGTTTAACTTGGGTCAAACATTTCAGGTAGCCTTCCACAAGCTTCCCACAATAAGTTGGGTAAATTTTGGCTCATTACTCCTGACAGGGCTGGTGTAACGGAGTCAGGTTTGCCCTACCTCCTTGCTCGCACACGCTTTTTCAGTTCTGCCCACAAATTTTCTATGGGATTGAGGTCAGGGCTTTGTGATGGCCACTCCAATACCTTGACTTTGACTTACCTTGACTCCAAACATAACAATGGTCATTATGGTCAAACAGTTATATTTTTGTTTCATCAGACCAGAGGACATTTCTCCATTGTCCCCATGTGCAGTTGCAAACTGTAGTCTGGCTTTTTTATGGCGGTTTTGGAGCAGTGGCTTCTTCCTTGCTGAGAGGCCTTTCTGGTTATGTCGATATAGGATTTGTTTTTACTGAGGATATAGATACTTTTGTACCTATTTCCTCCAGCATCTTCACAAGGTCCTTTGCTGTTGTTCTGGGATTGATATGCACTTTTTGCACCAAAGTGCGTTCATCTCTAGGAGACTGAATGTGTCTCCTTCCTGAGCGGTGTGACGGCTGCGTGGTCCCATGGTGTTTATACTTGCATACAATTGTTTGTACAGATGAACATGGTACCGTCATGGGTAACGCTGCTTCGAGGGTGGCGGTTGTCGTTGTGTTCCTGGTTCGAGCCCAGGGAGGAGCGAGGAGACGTACGGAAGCTATACTGTTACACTGGCAATACTAAAGTGCCTATAAGAACATCCAATAGTCAAAGGTATATAAAATACAAATGGTAAAGAGAGAAATAGTCCTATAATAACTACAACCTAAAACTTCTTACCTGGGAATATTGAAGACTCATGTTAAAAGGAGCCACCAGCTTTCATATATTCTCATGTTCTGAGCAAGGAACTTACACGTTAGCTTTTTTACATGGCACATATTGCACTTTTACTTTCTTCTCCAACACTTTGTTTTTGCATTATTTAAACCAAATTGAACATGTTTCATTATTTATTTGAGGCTAAATTGATTTTTATTGATGTATTATATTAAGTTAAAATAAGTGTTCATTCAGTATTGTTGTAATTGTCATTATTAGAAATACAAATACAAAAATACATGTAAAAAAATACAAAAATTGGCCGATTAATTGGTATCGGCTTTTTTTGTCCTCCAATAATCGGTATCGGTATCGAAAAATCATAATCGGTCGACCTCTAATTATAAGTGAAATAATCTGTCTGTAAACAATTGTTGGAAAAATTACTTGTGTCATGCACAAAGTAGATGTCCTGACAGACTTTCCAAAACTATAGTTTGTTAACAAGAAATTTATGGAGTGGTTGAAAATCGAGTTTTAATGACTCCAACCTAAGTGTATGTAAACGTCCGACATCAACTGTACATAGTTTATACTGTATAGGTGATTTATACACCTCTTATAGGCTACACACAATACATCTAAAAGAAGCTAGCCTGGGTACACACACTGGTGCTCTCTCATTAACACTGGCAGACTGAGCATATGGGCATCTGCAACCAGGCGTCCAACATGCTGCTAATTCACGCATTGTCATCACACAGCCGCACAACACACTTCACTGGTCCAACAGGTGATTAATACAGATTAATTAGGGCACAACACACACAGTCCGTCAGGGTTAATTTTAGTTAGCTTTTCTTATAATTTTGCATAACGCAATAAGAGCACCTGCAGTGTCTTTTACCTTGATCTTAGGAGACCTAGGTTCTGGAAAGGGTACAAGTGGAGGGGAGAGAGGGAGAGGAGGAGAAGAGGGTGGAGGGGAGGATGGGAGCGAGTGTTGTGTGTCAGGGATGGGGGAGGTTGGAGAAGAGGGTTGGAGAGGAGGAGGGGAGACCAGGGCTTGACGTGAGGCCAAAAGGGAGGAAGAGGGAGGGGTGGGGGGAGGAAGAGTAGAGGATGGGCGGGAGGTAGGGAGGGGTGAGGTCGTGAGAGGCGGAGAGGTGAGAAGGGGAGAAGAGGGTGAAGGAGAAGAGAGGAAGGAGGTAGAGATGAGGGAAGTGGGGGGAGGAGAGCAGGGTGGCACAATCTGTTGCGAGGAGGAGAGGGGAATTGGGGGAGGAAGATGGGACAGTGGAGAGGAAGAAGGCATAGCCAGGGCTTCAGCTGGTTGTGAGGCAGAGTAAAAAGCGGGGGATGGTGAGGAGGGAGGAGAGACAGGGGGAGGGAGGAGGGTGATGGGTTCCAACTGTGCCGGGTTGCACAAAGTGCTGTGACAGCGGGACGGATAGACATCAGCCTGGGAAGGGAAGGAAAATGTGACACCAATCACACCCAGCGTCAAACCTCGAGCTGAATCAACATTCCAAAATGTAGGTTCAGTATCGAAGCATTACTCTGCATAATCAAGTAAAACGAGCCAGAAAAGGCATGATGTGAAACTACGGGGGTTAGGGTCAATTCCATTTCAATTCATGACTGAAAAGCCTCCATATATCCAAATGTACCAAAGCCCTGGTTAATCTTGCATTTTTCATTATAATAAGTATATCTTAGTTTATTATCAAACTCTGTAAAACTGTTTGGAATTGGCTCGGGTTAGGTGTTAGCAAGCATGTGTGTATGCTTCAACTGAGTCTGAAACCTGGTCCACACATCATGCGCTACCTCTGTTTTCAGCCCCTCTCTGTGGACAGTTACAGTACCACAGTCTACATCAATGTTCCTTTCTTCTTCCTTCTCTTCTTCCCCTCCTATAGCTTCCTCCTCTTCCTCAATGTACAATGTCATCGGCCTCTGAGACCCTGCCGTCCACCTATTCACCCTTTTTGATTGGCTGTCCTGCGTGATGGACAGGGGCTGCGTAGTCACAGGCCTATGAAACTCCGCCTCTAGCCTAACCCTGCTCTGTGATTCGTTGGTCAGTGCCACGGCCGGCCTGAGAACCCCCCCCCCATCTTCGTCACACATGGGCTGATCCAGGATCATAGACAACAACTGATCATAGGGATCTTCCACTTGCTGCTGAAGAGGGGGGGGTTCCGTTTCTAGTTCTAAGGATCCTGGCGGAACACTTGGCCTGTACCACAGCAACAAATCCGCGGGCGTGTCCCCCGGCTCGGGTTCAGTGCAGAAGAACCCCCCTCTGCCTGCTAGGGACAGTGGTTTGTTCTGTTCACTGTCTCTTAGGCCCCTCTCTTCGAGGTATCCCAGGAAGTCGGGCACGGGGGAGGCGGAGGGAGAGGAGGAGTCAGGAGGAGGGGGTGGAGAGAAAGGAGGGGCTGAGGGGGAGGAGTCTAAGTCAAACAGCCACTGCTTGACAGCCGGGCGGTAGGAGGCGAGACAACTGGATGCATTTCGTGGCGGAGGGGTGAGCCCTCGTTTGGGTGGTGCGGGAGGGGTGGCCCGCCGTTCTTGATCTTCCAGGAAAGGGAGGAGGATTGGGGGAAGGGGGCGGCGTGGGTGGTATGGGAGTATCGGAGGAGGGGGGCTGAGGGTGAGGGAGAGCCACTCGCTGGTGACGGCCTGCAGACAGAGGGTCTTCACGGGAGGAGGAGGGGTGTGGGGGAGGGGGCGTGGAGCGAGGAGGATGGTGGTGATGGAGGGAAGGGGGTGGGAGTGCTGTTGAATGGCTCCGGAGGGAGAGAGAAAGAGAGAGGAGGGGGGGATAAAAAAAGCAGAGACTTACACACCAGGAGTGGAGAGGTGTGAGGGAATGAGGGAAAGAGGAGATGCACACAAACCCATCCACACTCATTCTCCCCTGCCATCCAAACCCAACAGTACCCTCTCTCCATCTCATTTCATTCTCTCGCACGAACACACAGACACTTACTTCACCAGGCTCAAATGTTCTAAATGCATCTGGGTCCAGTTGTGTGAAGCCTCTCCGTTAAAGGGATAGTACAGAGATTTGACATATTTTGTTTCCTCCCTCTCAAAGCAGTCTATGGACAAGGAGAGACTGTCTTCCACGCTCAAAACCTCTACTAGCATTGAAATGCTATCTCTCTGCGTGGACAGGACTTCCTCTTTAAGCCATAGCATGTCGACAGCCACTTGAGACAGCATGGTACACATGTAGGTTTCTTAAAGGGGAGGTAGTAGGATCCCTAAGGCATTTACAGCACTTAGGAAAAGCTTTACACAACGTCCAGAAAGAGGAAACTGTGCAAGTGAAAAGACTTGAGTTTTAGGCTGGATATCTTTAAAGCACTGTGACAACTGCTGATGTAAAAATATATATTTATATATATTTTTTATTTGGGGGGTTGATTGATTAAGGGTGGGTTCACCAACATGGTTTAAATTCACCTAGGATTAGAGCTAATCTAGGCTTTGTTCAGAGAACGTGTTGCACCACTTCATTTTTAATCTGGATCAGTAAATCTATCATTAAAAGGTTTTAAACTATGATTAGTGACGTGTTACACCAATATACAAGGTATTTTGTGAGTTGAAAACGAAGTAGCTAGCCACAAATGAGGCCACAAAGTTGCTGTTCCCTGATAAAATAAACAATGTAACGTTAGAACTGCTGTAGCTCCATCACTGAAGAAAGGTTCTCACGGGTTGGCTGATTTGAAATAAAATCTGTTATTTGCCAGTACTAGACAGAAAACTAATTTGTTAGCTACTGCAGCTAGCCAGTTTATGAACCAAGCTAGCTAGCGTACAATATCATGTGTATTATTGTCATTACTTAACGTTATTTAGCATTTTATTATTTGCCCGCTAGTCACCTGATCATGGCACGTCAAAGAAGTTCACATTTCTCCTCTTATGAAAAAAAACCTCTTGTCGGAGCTGATGGAGGAATTTAGTAACGTAGGATAAAAAGACTAGACAACACCACTGTCAAAAAGAAGGAAGACACCTGGGCCATTTTAATCTAGGTTTAAAGTGAAAACTACATTTAGATTAGAGGAAGGATTTCATTCACCTAGGATTCATTTAAAAACTAGGTTTAAAATGTGGTGTAACAAGATGAATAGATAAACCTTGATTTAACCCAGATAATCCACGTTGGTGCAACTCACCCTAAGACTTAACGGTAGTTTCAGTGAAATGACATTATACACAGCGGGGAAACTTGCTGCTCACTGACATAAAAAACAACAGACTGTCACTATTGGATAATCCAGTTTGGACTAAGTCTTGTGTGGACTAATACAATATTCTTCTTCTTCTGTCCCTACCTTGGTGGGCGTGGAGCCCTGTGTCCTGTTGCTGGGGTAGCCCTGTGGGTCTGGCTGGTGGGAGGGGGCGGGGCTCTTGGAGGGTGAGCGTTTGACGATGTCTATGTAGGCCACAGGGAAGATGCCCTGCTTGGTGGTGTCTGGGATGTTCCCCTCGTACCAGTTCTGGTCCACCTGTCTCAGCAAGACTACCCTCTCACCCTGCAGATTATATACACAGACAGGCAGACACACACACACGGAAATGAAGACACGTCAGTGAACAGACATGCGCATTGACTCATTCACACCAACACACACGCACAAATTCGTGCACACACACACACCTTACCTTGCGGAGGGACAGCTCCACGTTTGTGTCAGCGTTGAAATTGTAACGGGCCACCCCCTCCCCGATCTCTCTGACGTGTGCTGGTGGAGGAGGCCTAATCGGCTGCTGCTTATCTGGCAACGGCATCTTCTGTGTGAGTGTGTGGAGAGAGTGGGGAGAGTATAGGTCCAAGATGTAATCAATTAAACTACACACAAAGCTGGGTGGTGACAACACACACACACACACCGAGACATTCACACAACATAAACATTATCTGAAAAACACACACACACACACACACGGCAGGTAGCCTAGCTGTTAAGAGTGTTGGGCCAGTAACCGAAAGGTCACTGGTTCAAATCCCCTGGGACGGCAAGGCCGTTAACCCCCAACAACTCCTCTCCGGGGCGGATTCAGAGGGGTTGGATTAAATGCGGAAGACATTTCGGTTGAAAGCATTCAGTTGTGCAACTGACTAGGTATCCCCCTTTCCTTTCACCTCATACACACTCAATGTGCTCTACCTCTATGTAGGAGATGGGGAAGATACCCAGTCGTCCGCGGTGCTCCCCCTCGTACCAGTTGCTGTCAATCTGTCTGATGATGTTCACCGCGTCGCCCTTCTTGAACGTCAGCTCTCTGAAACAACGGTCACAAGATGCTTCTTATAACCCTCAAACACCTGTCTCTATGGGCCCGTTTCCCAGATGGAGCAGTCCTGAACTACAAAGGCACGCTCAATGGAGAATCTCTATTGAAATTGCTTTTCAGTCCAGGACTGGGCTTGGTCTGTGTTTGGAAAACCGGCTACCAATGACATGTATTGACTATATGTGGCCCATGCAGGGATCAAACACAAAACCCTGGTGTTGGCAGCACTGTGTTCAAAGGGTACAAACATTAAGTCCCTGGAATCATCCATGTGACATTGTTAACCAGCCAGGCACTAGTCTCAAGACCAGACTCTAGGCGGGTTAAGCCGGAACATTGGAACATTGTGGGAGGCAACCTCAATGTCTAGAGAGACTAGCCAAGCACCATTTCAGTATGAAGAGCAATGGGGGCAACAATCGTCCATGCACGCCTTTCAAGGTAGGGAAATGATTAAGCAGGCGGATGTGAAGGTAAGCAAGCCACTGCTTTTTAAACCATAGTATGGGAACAAAGCCATTTTCTACGTTCCCTAGTAAAAAAAAAACATGAGGAAGAGTCCTTGAAAACTGATTAATCTTTTTGATAAAACATCAAATCACAGTTTTCACCTGTAGACACTGGAATGGGCTGGAGATAATGAATGAGGTTATTGCCCATAACTGAGGTTAACCTTGGCCCCCTCAAAGAAAAGCGGGCTGTCTGTTTCAAGCATTGTGCATGCCCAGCCTACTTGCTTGCAAACCAGTGCAGCACATACCGAGGTCCCTGTATCTCCCCTCCACACACGCATTTCATTGCATTCAGTCACTTTACTCACTTAGCGGTCTGTGCCTTAAAGTCATATATAGCTCTGGCAGGCTGTTTCTGATGGAGGAGAGAGAAGAGAATGAGTTGGGTCATCTGCTTATGGGAGACCTATGAAGATGAGTGAGAGAGTGATGTATAAAGAGAGAGCGATAGATAAAGAGATATAAAGAGAGATAAAGAGCGAGAGATAAAGAGATATAAAGAGAGATATAAAGAGAGAGATAAAGAGCGAGAGATAGAGAGCGAGAGATATAAAGAGAGCGAGAGAGAGCAAGAGAGAGAGCGAGCGAGAGAGAGCAAGAGAGAGCGAGCGAGAGAGAGCAAGAGAGAGAGCGAGCGAGAGAGAGCAAGAGAGAGAGCGAGCGAGATAGAGAGAGCGCAAGAGAGCGCAAGAGAGCGCAAGAGAGCGCAAGAGAGCGCAAGAGAGCGAGAGAGAGCAAGAGAGAGAGCGAGCGAGAGAGAGCAAGAGAGAGAGCGAGCGAGAGAGAGCAAGAGAGAGAGCGAGCGAGAGAGAGCAAGAGAGAGAGCGAGCGAGAGAGAGCAAGAGAGAGAGCGAGCGAGAGAGAGCAAGAGAGAGAGCGAGCGAGAGAGAGCAAGAGAGAGAGCGAGCGAGAGAGAGCAAGAGAGAGAGCGAGCGAGAGAGAGCAAGAGAGAGAGCGCGCGAGATAGAGAGAGCGCAAGAGAGCGCAAGAGAGCGCAAGAGAGAGCAAGAGAGAGCAAGAGAGAGCAAGAGAGAGAGAGAGCAAGAGAGAGAGCAAGAGAGAGCGAGCGAGAGAGAGCAAGAGAGAGAGCAAGAGCGAGAGCAAGAGCGAGCAAGAGAGAGCAAGAGAGAGAGCGAGCGAGAGAGAGCAAGAGAGCGCAAGAGAGCGCAAGAGAGCGCAAGAGAGCGCAAGAGAGCGCAAGAGAGCGCAAGAGAGAGCAAGAGAGAGCAAGAGAGAGCAAGAGAGAGCAAGAGAGAGCAAGAGAGAGCAAGAGAGAGCAAGAGAGAGCAAGAGAGAGCAAAGAGAGAGCAAGAGAGAGCAAGCAAGAGAGCAAGAAGCAAGAGAGCAAAGAGAGCAGAGAGAGCAAGAGAGAGCAAGAGAGAGCGAGCAAGAGAGATAAAGAGAGAGAGCAAGAGAGAGCAAGAGAGAGAGCAAGAGAGAGCAAGAGAGAGCAAGAGAGAGAGCAAGAGAGATAAAGAGAGAGAGCAAGAGAGATAAAGAGAGAGAGCAAGAGAGATAAAGAGAGAGAGCAAGAGAGAGAGAGCAAGAGAGAGAGAGCAAGAGAGATAAAGAGCGAGATATGGAGAGAGATATATATACAGAGAGCGAGAGATATAAAGAGAGAGCGAGAGATATAAAGAGAGAGCGAGAGATATAAAGAGAGAGCGAGAGAGAGAGAAAGAAAGAGATAAAAAGAGAGATAGAGAAAGAGAGCAAGAAAGAGCAAGAGGGAGAGAGAGAAAGCGAGAGGTAAAGAGAGAGAGGGAGAGAGAGCGAGCGAGGTAAAGAGAAAGAGAGCAGCCATGTGTTACTAGATATGATACAATTATGTTGAAATGTAAAGCTTATCAGGACAGTGAAATTATTCTATTTGAATCAATCAAGTACTAGGTAGAGAAGAAAACCATTAGTACTTTGTAATAGCCTGCTAAAAATAAAATACATCTTCTAAATAGGAGTACCAGTGTTTCCCTTTGCATTGAATAGACGGGGTGTCTAGCTCTTTGGACCCCACCTAAAAGAATGTGGCTTCAATTGATTTCATTTGAAAATGTTGCGGATTTAATGCGCCCCGCCTGCAAAATAAGTCAACTATGGGAAACACTGGGATGTCCTGGTTTAGCTAGTATCATTCATCATCAAAGTTAGTCAGGAAAATCAAAGTTCTGGTTTGGCTACCTCTCTGTCCGGGGTGGCTCGTCTGGTCTGCCCCCCTCCCCCGTCGCTGGTGGTTGTGTTGTACCCCCTGGAGGCATCCTGCTCTGTGAGGGGGAACAGCACAGGGGTCAAGGGTTATCAGAAGGGTCAACAAAACAGTGTTGCCATGGCGATGGGACGACACGTGCACAGCGACGCCAGGAGGCATGTTCAGAAGGGCGAAACCGTTACAGCATGCTCAGATAGAAATGCATTGTGCAGAAACTGACATGATCGTCTTTTATGCAGAATATCATGTTGGCTTTATCTGTTACATTTCCCATGGGAGGATTCAGAAGGGTGAAATGTGCAGAACGTTGCAGGTGGAAATGCAATATAATAGAGCTGACACAATTGTCTATTCTCCATGATCAAAAGAGGAATGTCTGTTCTAGTCAATATATTCTGTGTCTTAGCGTTCTGTAGAGTTGCGCCTCCCTGAGTAAACCAAGTTGGTTTACGCAATGGGTGATGATGTCATTCAGGGTAGTGATGTCATCCAGGAAATGAGTGTCGGCAGGAAATGACCAAATAAAATTATAATAAATTAAAATGCATTTTATTTCCATTTCAGGGAAAACACATGGTTCGGATAGTGTAACACAGTATGAGTAAAAGGAAAAGCATGCCCACGTCACAAAACGAGAACAGAACATTTGAACAGAAGAGCACAGAAGGAGAAGTCATTCATACCAGCAAGCGCATAACAGTGAGCTCCAAAAGTATTGGGACAGTGACAATTGTTGTTGTTGTTTTGTCCCAATAATTTGAGCTCACCGTATTCCAAAAAAATAACAAATCCAATTGATAAACCGTCCATATGGGGATGTCTCATGGTCTGACAAACACCGCTGTAGCTCGGCCACCTTCCACTGCAGAAGGCCACCGTAGGAGGATGCGGTGGATGGAGACGCAGCCCGTGCAATATCGCTAGCTTAAGACGACGGATTTCGACTGGGATTCTTTTATTATGTTACTTAGATTGACGAACGGGTGACTTTTGAGACTCTTAAGGATTAAACTCATAGTCATTGTATCATTTCAAATGCAAAGTGTACACTTGCTGGAGTACAGAGCCAAAACAACAATGGTGTCACTGCCCCAACACTTTGAGCTCGCTGTACATTCCAAAAATATATTCATCCAATTGATAAACCATCCCTGACAAAATCATAAATGCAAGTGGTTCAACATAACAAGGTACGTACTAAAGGGGAGTGAAATAATACACCAAAAATAACTGGGAAACAAGCAGCAAAAAGAGAAATGCCGACAATAACACAACATGCATCTCAGTAAACAACACAATCCTTTAACCATATAAGGGAATGAAGAGGAAGCATGCGGTCCCTGGGTGTCTTGAGGATGAGCCAATAGGAACAGGGCTTCTTTAACCTCAGCTCTGTTCATTGGCCCGTTGCTGAAGCACAGTGACTGGTAGAAGGGGAGGTGGTCACAGGCAGGCAGTGCTGGGGAGAGTCGAGGAGGGAGATGATGGACTGAGGGCTGGTGTGTGTGCTTGTAGTACAAGTGTGTGTATATATAAATGTGTGTGCATGCTCCACCTGCGTTGCCTGGCTCCTCTCCAAAGTCGTTGTTATTGGAGGCATCTGTATGGAGACTGTAAGAGATACTTAGCGGCGACTGTAGCCGCGGTGACGAGCTGTACCCCGTGGGACTCCCGTCGGGGTACGAGGAGCTCGAGGAGGGACCCCCCTTCAGGCTCCCCCTCTGTCCCCGCAACGAGGAGCTCCTCTCGGGCACATCCGGGAGGATCTCAGCCAGTAGCCTCCGGAGGATGCTGTCGTCTGGTAGCCTAGCGCCGCTCCGGCCTCGCTCCGCTTGGATGTGTTCGTAGATATCCCTCAAGGCCGCATCCAAAGCTTCATAGACTGCTTCTTTAGACTTGGGCCTGGTACTTCGACCTCCACTACTCCTTCTCGAAGTGGGTGGAGAATCACCCTTTTTCCTTCGGAAAGGCACGGGACTGATGAGGAAGGCCAGTTTGGACATCCCCTGCTGGGTTTGGGCTGCTTGGGACGAGGGGGGTAGAGCATGGTGGTCCCCTCCGCTCCCTCCCCTTCCCCCATGTCTGGTTTGCTGTGTCTGGGGGGGTTTCTGCCGGAGCTCCTGGCGGGCCTGCTCCCGCTCGTGGCGCAGCATAGTGGTAAAGCGGGTGTTGGAGGCCGGGCAGCGTCCTTTACACGAGCTGATGAGGTGACGGTGCTGGTAGCCCTGACCCTGACCGAGAGACTGATGACTGGGGTTGTGGTGGCTGTGGCTGTGGTGGTGTCGAAGGTGGTGGTGGGAGGAGGGGCCGTAGAAGCTCTCGACTGACGAGGTGAGTGAGCAGTGGTCGAAGTCGCTCTCGCTGCAGAAGGAGGATCCTTCGACTTGGACAAAGTCACTGAGGTCCGAGGCGGCTGCATCCTGCTCTGACCCAGAGTACTCGGCCCCCGGGACAGTGGCGCGTCGATAAACGAGGGGATCGGGGAAATCGCGGTGGTGGGGGTCCAGAGCGAGGCGGGGCTGACCCTCGGGCGGGTTCCTTGCCCCCTGGTGAGCGTGATGGTGGTCAAAAGTGTGATGGGACGTCCCATTACCATTCCCATTGTTAATGTCTTCTTCTAGCAGAGACTCAATGGAGAAACGGCGTTTGGGGTACCCGGGTGTCTCCCTGCCCCCGCCGCCTCCTCCCCCGCTACTACTGGCGCGGGACGATGACCCGCCGGGCGTGGTTGTGCCAGATGGGACCTCGCTATCTCCCAAGTCGGGCATGGACTTGGACTTCTGGATGAGTTGCTCGTACGTGGAGATGCGCATTGGCACCGTATCGCGAGGGACCTCCAGGCCCCACGATGGCCCCCAGGGGGAGAGTTTTCGGGGGAAGAGGTGCGGCTGACGCTCCAGTTCCAGGATGCGGGCACGGACCGAGCGGATGACGTCAGAGGGTAGCAGCTGGGCGCGGTCGATGTGGTGCATCTTGCGGTAGAGCTTCAGGAAGCCTGGCGCGTCGTGGGCACGTCGCCGGTGCGGGCGAGGCAAGGAGCGAGTAGAGGACGATGCGGTTTGCCCCAATGGGTTGTCGAATACCAGTGACCCGGCGCTCTCCGAACGGGTAGCCTTGTGCCCGCCGGTGCCCACTGGGTGCCCGTCGTTGAGCAGGTTGTCACAGCTACGCGACTTCAGCTTTGCGGGCGAGGGCGGCGCGTCTTCTGTGCTGCTCCATGTTTCCGCGTCCTGCCGCCGGGTCTGCCAGCCGTTCTTGAAGCAGATGGCGCGCTTGAGGGGCGAGGAGGGCGAAGAGGCTCCCCCCGGGTTGGCATCGTCATCGTAGCGACGGTGGGCGAGGTTGGAGGGCATGGGGGAGAGAGGGGAGCGGAGGTACGGGCCCGGGGAAGAGCTCAAACGGGGGGAGTAGGTCATTTCGCACGTGTCCCCACCTTTCAGACGATCCCATAAACCAGAGCAGCGTGGTAGAGAGGAAAAGAGGAGGAGGATATTAACCACGCAGAGAGAGGAATACAGAGATAAAGAAATACAGAAGGAGAAATAGAGGCTATAACAGAACACTTGAACATACTGTAGCCTTTATCATGCAATGGTGGAGAGAGGGTGAGAACGAGAGTGAAGCTAAAATGGAGCACTTGAACATCAGTACCATTGTGTCAAACACAGAGGACAATGGTGGAGAGATTCACATTTACACATCTCTCATCCTTTTCACAATATACTATACACAGTGTACAAAACATTAAGAACACCTGCTCTTTCCATGACAGACTGACCAGGTGAAAACTATGATCACTTACTGATGTCACTCATTAAATCCACTTCAGGGTAGTGCTTTTGAAAGAGGTATGGTAGTAGGTGCCAGGAGCATCGGTTTGTTTCAAGAACTGCCACGCTGCTGGGTTTTTCACACTCAACAGTTTCCCTGTGTGTATCAAGAATGGTCCACCGCCCAAAGGACATTCAGTCAACTTGACACAACTGTGGGAAGCATTGGCGTCAACATGGGCCAGCATCCCTGTGGAACACTTTCAACACCTTGTAGAGTCCGTGCCCCCGACCATTTGAGGCTGTTCTAAGGACAAAAAGGGGGGCTGCAACTCAATGTTAGGAAGGTGTTCTTAAATGTTTTGTCAGTGTACATGCAACAGGGACAGATGTACAACTGACAAAGGCAGACAAAAGAAAAGATGACAAAACAGTACCGCTAATCTTTTCTGTGGTCACCCCACTATGAGAGAGGAAACCTGTGGACATAATGAGCGTAATTAGACAACACTACACAACAGACTTTGTTTCCCAATCCATTCCTGGGGGAATCCCAATGGGGTTTTTGCTCCAGCCCAGTACTAACACACCTCATTCGACTAATCAACAGCGTAGTTACATGTTGATTTGCCGATTTGTTCGGGACAAGTGTTAGCGCTCGCCTGGAATCCTAGCGGATTTGCTCTGTTGGTTATGTTAGCGCTGGGCTAGGACAAAAATGTGCAACCCCTGAATTGTAGTGAGAAACACTGAGTTAGAACGTTCCCATTAGCTCGTGGAACATGGCTGTTTGTTTACAGTGTCAACACAAGGCTATTTAGACTGGGTTGGATGCTCCTTGACCTGGAAGAGGCCCTCAGCATAGCGTGAGAAGAGGAAATTAGTCTCTCAGTGGGCTTGTGTACTGTCTGATTGCTGTCGGGTATAGAGTGGGGGAGCGCAGAGAATGTGTGTGTGTGTTTATGAACACTTGTACATCTGCAAGAGAGAGGTTGTTAAGATTGAGATTGTGTGCGTGTGTGTTTTTATGTGGGTTTGCGCGTTTGAGAATGCTTATACATTGGAAGAGAGAGAGGTTGATTGTGTGTGTGTGTGTGTGTGTGTTTATGGATTTTTCATTCATGGCCAGTTTCCTCAGGGTGCAGGCTCTATAGGGATCCAGTGTGTGTATATGCCTATGATTGTGTGAGTGTGCGTGTGTACATACGTCTCTCTGTTTGCATTGTGTGTGTGTACCTTTGACTCTGGAGGGGGAGGAGGGGGAGGAGCGGATGGCAGGTTTCCTCAGTGTGCTGCTGCCTTTGTAAGGGTCCGGTGGTTTTGGGGAGACCTGGTTCTTGCCCTGGTCACCTGACGGCTCCGACTTCCTCCTCTTCCTGTAGTCACTGGCAGCACTGGAACACAGAGTGATAGAACACACGGTTTTAAAGCCACCTTCCACAGTCTGTCACCTGTTCATCCATCATTTCTAAATCAGTCATTACTTTAAGGAAGTACGTTTTCAAATGATTCGAACAGGGCCTGTGTTTCAGCCCAACGACGGCCCCACCACTTGGTTTGGAACAGAATGAGATACATCGATGGGAAATGTATGCCAAATACTCTCACACTTAATTCACATTTCAATTCAAGGAAATATTACAGATTGTTCCTTTGACCCAGTTCATTTAATATCCTGGGTTAAAATTCCCTCTGGTATAATAGCGTTCACCGCCTTTTCGTGGTTCAACAAAGAGACCCTTAAGGAACAAAAGAAAGCAGTAATATAGAGCTTTAAAAGAACAAAGCTCATTTGTTGAACATTACCAACTCAGGAAAAAAAAAAACGTTATCATCGCCATCAATTCAATTCACACTAGGATGATGTAGCATGACCGCTATTGTTCCTTAAAAAACGCCCTAGACCTGCGCCAGAGTCCCGACTCCGGACTACACATGACCGCTGGGGACGAAAGAGTCGAACCCAGGGTCGGCCGACTGGCTGTGCCTTTCCTGTATGTAAACCTCTCCCAATCTAGTTCTTAACTGCCCCGTCAAAAAAAAAAAAATCAAGACTTCTAGTGTGGGTTAACCAGGCTACTAGACTTTCAACTATACTGAATACAATCCCAGTCAGCCTTCCATGAATAACATGGGTTATTCATGACATCCTCTTTTCGACCATCCCATTCACTCCGAGCAAATTGAACCGATTAAGCCTAGCATCTGTGAAAAGGGAATGGGAGGAGGAGGGAAGGAGAAGAGAAGGGCAGAATCAATAGGCTGAGTGGATAATGTATGCAGGGTTGGGGAGGAGGAGGGGGGGGTATGTGTGGAGAGTCACCGTCACACAGAGTTTGGGACACCGCGCCGCAACATGACATGGCCTACTGCTGGTGTGAAAGAAAGAGAGCGAGAGGGAGGAGGGGGAGAGAGCGAGAGGGAGGGAGGAGGGGGAGAGAGCGAGAGGGAGGGAGGAGGGGGAGAGAGCGATGCAGAGAATAAAAGAAAGAGAATTGAAGACTCACCTCGCCGGCCTCTCTGGAACCCGGTCAGCAGTGGGAGTGAAGTACAGCGACGTCTGAAAGAGGGCAGACAACAAAAGGGAGGGAGAGGAAGAGTGAGCACCGCACGAACAAAGACTGGTGGAGGTGGCGGCGGCGGGAGACACAATGCTCAGCTCGCACGCCGCCGCGCCTTCACGCTCAAAACGCTCCCCCGGCTTATGGCGTGACGGAGGTAGCTTCCACATGGCGTGTGTATGGAATCTCGAATGGGCCTACCGGTTGGCGCTGGGAGCTGCGACCGCTGACTCTGTTGATCTCTGACCGTGGTCTGTTTGAGGGGTTCGTTCAGGAGGGAGAAAGGGCATGAGTGAAGTGATGCACTATAAAGGGTAGCGTGAGGGAGGGGCTCTATCACGCTTTCCGTCTTGGAGATGAAGACGCGCCCCTGGAAGACCCAAAACGGACTCTTTGGATCATAGGATTGGCTCCATATGGTAACAAAGCATAAAGCACAGCCGTTTCTACCCTATGATACAGACCTGAGCCCTTTGCTGATCTAGGATCAGGTCCTCCTTGTCCATATCATCTTATTCTTTTTGATTCCAACAGGAAAACTGATCCTAGATCAGCAGATACATATTAAATCCCAAAGCTTACCTACTCAAAAATGAGCTTCACATCTGACATGATATACATGGGTTGATAGCAATTTATACAGTCCTGAGATTCACGTCAATAATAAGCTGCCAATAGATCAACTAGATAGACAGAGAGTGAGATAGCGAGAGCGAGATACATTGATAGACATAATTGATAAGAGCGAGATCATGATTAGAGCTAGATTCTTGTGTAACGGTCATCCATATTGGAAATACACAAGAGCAGTACTGTCTATGCTGTTATATTTAAGAAATAAGGCCAGAGCAGGTGTGCTACTTACTGTACATGGCCAATATACCACGGCTAGGGGCTGTGCTTCTGTACAACACAACGTGAAGTGCCTGGATACAGCCCTTCGCCGCGGTATATTGCCCCCCCCCCTTATAGCTATGATAAACCGGTTACAAATTTAACTAGAACTGCCAATCAGCATTTAGGCCTCGAACCACCCGGTTTACATCTAGTAATAACACACTGAATTGAGTCACTAGCAGAGAGGCCGTTGTAGATGCAGATACACTAAAGAGATGACTGACTGATAAATGACATAGGACTGATACGGATGCTGAAAGATGAGGCCATATGAAAAAGGTCCTGCTATGGTGTACTACACATGGCGACAACCGTCCCCAATCAGTCGTCTAGTTACACGGTTACATTCGGTACTGTGTAATTATGGTGTAGGTACACATTGTGCCTGTGTTGACGTACGGTAGCCTAATAAAATGCATAGTCACAGTACTTCTGGTAGTTTGCATCCAAATCACACAGAGTTTAGTAATAAAGCAATCTAAGACCACAATTGTTTAGCGAGGTTTGCGTTCAACTCTTGCCAGTCCGTTTGTACTCTCTTGCCAACTCCTTATGGAGTTGCCGTGTCTAGGGTTGCAAGATTCCGGGTCTCTTTCCCAAAATCCACTAGTTTCCAGAGATCCTGGTTAAAGGATTCCCGGATTTCCTGCTTATTCCCTCGATATTCCAGGAATCTTCCAACAAAAAATGTTGAATTTTTGGGAAAGTTACCAGGATTTTGCAACCTTAGTCATGCCTAACATGTTTGGCGTGACAAGGAGTTGGCAAAACAGCACAAAACTATCTGGAACCAGGCTATTCAGGCTAACTCCCACCCAATCCTCCCATTCCCACAATGCTCATGAATGCCAACGTTTACCTCCGTGAGTCGGCGAGGGCAGATGTCTGGATTATAATCCAGACGTTTTTTAGGAGGCTTGAGCCCCAAGCAGCGGTGAGGAGGAAGAGGAGGAGGAAGAGGAGGTGGTGAAGATGGAGTGGTGGTGGAGGAGGAGAGGAAGTGGCGTCATGGGGAGAAAAAACAACAAAAAACAAGAGGAAAGTAACATCTGTTAGAGCACACAGAGGAACTGAAGAGTTTGACGCGCTGCACACGCACACACACACACACACACACACATATTGCAGTAATGATTAAGCCAATTTGAACACACATCTAGTACATTATGTTAGCTCCAACACACACTCACTACTGCTAGGCACATCTACACACCCATCACCACAAAGCAACACACACACACACAGATTGTGGGAGCAAGCGGCAGAAAGCAGAACTAAGGACATAAGGCACTAGAGAGCAGTGATTCGGTTGTGGAGACGGACTAGCTAAAACATGACATTGGTGGAACCATCCGTCTCGAAACTAACCTCCAGCCACGTGCATTAAGCAACCTTTTCTATCTTTCTCAGAGTATGTTGTCTTGGGTTTATTCAAGTGGTGGGGTCAGGGTGCAACAGAAAGAATATTACAGCTAGAAATGTGATATATAAAATCGGATCATTCCTTATTCTGCATGACATCAGTGTCGTGTCTTTTCTAGACTGCATATTTCTAGCTGAACATTCGGAATAAGTCCATTTCCTCAACCTAACAACAGACCGACAAAACAGAGTGTTTCTCGCACTTCTCCCCCAAAGTGTGCACTTGTGCACTTCCTCTCGTGGATTTCAAAGGAATGGGACTGGTGCAAGGAATATGGTGGAAAACAGGAACTCAATCCAGCCCAAGTTTACACCAATCCAATACCTTTAATGCCTTAGGTTGCCTAAAGTTGAGGAGGAGTGAATGTCTAAACTGGCTAACAGAAACAAACGACACAAGCTGTAACATACACGAGGAGCATGAAGAACGGTGCAGAACGAGATGCTCTGACCAGATGCTGCGGATTCATTTTGTCGATTTTAATTAGCATGTTATTTCGATTGATTTCTGTTCTGCTCGGTTCTACCGGCTGCTCCACTAGCTTATCAACAGCGGTAAGCACAAACTGCAAAACTGGTGAAAAATAGGAAATTATACAATGTAGGAAGAGAGGTATCCCTTAGTAGGAGGATTTTTGTGGTAAAAGGACCAATCCATGTTAACGTGGGACTTTGTTTTGTTTTGCAGTGTTGAGCTTTCAACGTGTCGCGAGGCCAGCTGATAACAAGACAGCCACACTATACTAAACCAACTCACCAAGATGCAGAGACAGAAGAAGACCAGTCACAAGGAGCTACACAACAGGCGACCACCAGTGTGACCACCACAGCACCCAGCAGCATGCCAAAGCAACTACAACAGGAAGGGCCCCAGACTCCGCTCCTGGTGCGCATGCCTTTGTTCCAACTCAGCACTAACACACCGGATTCGACCAATCTCTGTCCAGACTGAAGACCGTTGACTCATTATGCGTTAGTGTCGGGTTGCGAAACAAAACAAACAGCCTTTCGTTGAATCAGGTGTGTTACTGCTGGGCTGGAAGAAAAGCCTGTACACCCACTAGCTCTCCAGTCCGAGAGTAGAGGGGAGTGGGGTGTACCTAAGGCTGGGGGTGCCTAGGTGGGAGTTACGGACCCTCACTTACCGGACGGCCGAACTCCAGCTCGGAAAAGAACTTATACCAAGGCTCGTTCTCTAAATCTATGTCATCTGGGTTTAGCTTATACGTCTGGAGAGAGCGGAGAGTGACAAAGAAAGAGGGAGGGAGAGAGAGGAGGAAGAGAAAGCACAGAGCGATATGGATCTCGTGGTTAGGATAGGGGTGTGCAGCGCACGGCTGCAGGGGTTGATGGGTAAAGAAGAGTGGGTCCAGATGGAGAGTTTAACACCAGGGCAAAGAGACAAAAACAGTGTTGTTACTGGGGCGCACACATCATTTTTGGGGGATAACTATGGCCCTCGTCATAGAAAGCATTGTTGTGCAATTCATTTTACCTAGCTACTTGTCACATTTCTCATTCAGATACTGGAAAAAGGGATAAAAAAGATGAATGGGTTGTAGGAGAACGGTAAAACTGAGCGATAACGATAGAACATTGGCTCATAAGGTGTCCTGAGGTGAAGAGACTAAACTGCATCACCATCTGTTGAACAGTCCTGTAGGATGAGTCTTTGCTGGCCTTTAGCTTGTGACGCCACAGTCATTCACTATAAAGTGCCAAAGCAGAGCAGAAAGTGTTGTGTAATGTGCAAACTAATCCAGCAGAGGGCAACATCTCCCTGTCATAAAGCCCTGTACAACTCTGGTTCATTTCAGCACACCTGGGCCACGTTCAAGTAGCCAAACACGATCAAACGTTGCAGATAGAAATTCCACGAACAGAGCCAACGCGATTCCTTATTCTACATGTCAGAGAGTCATGTTTGTTCTCCAAAGTACATTTCTATCTGGATGTTTCAAAACGTTAGGAACTGCCGAAACGCGCCCCACAGTTGAGCGCCAAACGGTCTTTCGAGGTTCGTTTGCTCTCGTTTGGTGGGTGTGACCTGATCAATATGGTCGTGACCATTTTGTAATTGTGCAGCACACCATCAGAAATCACCCTCTTGGCAATTACAATCACACCATTCAACTGAATGTTCAGATCAGCACCATATCCGCTGAATTAAACGTCCCACACCACTGCATCCTGCTGAACGTGGTCCTGAGTAAGTAAGTGAGGTAAAAAAGGAACATTGCTTTAACTGTCAATACACTGCTCAAAAAAATAAAGGGAACACTAAAATAACACATCCTAGATCTGAATGAATGAAATATTCTTATTAAATACTTTTTTCTTTACATAGTTGAATGTGTTGACAACGAAATCACACAAATTTATCAATGGAAATCAAATTTCTGGATTTGGAGTCACACTCAAAATTAAAGTGGAAAACCACACTACAGGCTGATCCAACTTTGATGTAATGTCCTTAAAACAAGTCAAAATTAGGCTCAGTAGTGTGTGTGGCCGCCACGTGCCTGTATGACCACCCAACAACGCCTGGGCATGCTCCTGATGAGGTGGCGGATTGTCTCCTGAGGGATCTCCTCCCAGACCTAGACTAAAGGATCCGCCAACTCCTGGACAGTCTGTGGTGCAACTGGCCATGGGTTCCTCCTAATGCAAGACAATGCTAGACCTCATGTGGCTGGAGTGTGTCAGCAGTTCCTCTTGCAGGAACTGCTGACACACTCCAGCCACATGAGGTCTAGCATTGTCTTGCATTAGGAGGAACCCATGGCCAACCGCACCAGCATATGGTCTCACAAGGGGTCTGAGGATCTCATCTCGGTACCTAATGGCAGTCAGTCTACCTCTGGCGAGCACATGGAGGGCTGTGCGGCCCCCCAAAGAAATGCCACCCCACACCATGACTGACCCACCGCCAAACCGGTCATGCTGGAGGATGTTGCAGGCAGCAGAACGTTCTCCACGGCGTCTCCAGACTCTGTCATGTGCTTAGTGTGAACCTGCTTTCATCTGTGAAGAGCACAGGGCACCAGTGGCGAATTTGCCAATCTTGGTGTTCTCTGGCAAATACCAAACGTCCTGCACGGTGTTGGGCTGTAAGCACAACCCTCACCTGTGGACGTCGGGCCCTCATACCACCCTCATGGAGTCTGTTTCTGACCGTTTGAGCAGACACATGCACATTTGTGGCCTGCTGGAGGTCATTTTGCAGGGCTCTGGCAGTGCTCCTCCTTGCACAAAGGCGGAGGTAGCGGTTCTGCTGCTGGGTTGTTGCCCTCCTAAGGCCTCCTCCACGTCTCCTGATGTACTGGCCTGTCTCCTGGTAGTGCCTCCATGCTCTGGACACTACGCTGACAGACACAGCAAACCTTCTTGCCACAGCTCGCATTGATGTGCCATCCTGGATGAGCTGCACTACCTGAGCCACTTGTGTGGGTTGTAGACTCCGTCTCATGCTACCACTAGAGTGAAAGCACCGCCAGCATTCAAAAGTGACCAAAACATCAGCCAGGAAACATAGGAACTGAGAAGTGGTCTGTGGTCACCACCTGCAAAACCACTTCTTTATTGGGGGTGTCTTGCTAATTGCCTATAATTTCAACCTGTTGTCTATTCCATTTGCACAACAGCATGTGAAATTTATTGTCAATCAGTGTTGCTTCCTAAGTGGACAGTTTGATTTCACAGAAGTGTGATTGACTTGGAGTTACATTGTGTTGTTTAAGTGTTCCCTTTATTTTTTGAGCAGTGTAGATTATTTTGCTGGATTCTTTCTTAGTCTCATTTAAACCTTCAACATTTACTCTGCCCAATACTCTGTACTATGAGCTTAATATTAAAAGTTCACTTTGACACCTGGAGCAAAACTCACCATAACTGAACATACAGGAACTCTCGCTCTCCCACCTCCTCTCCCAAAGGACTACAGAGTGCTAGAATGACTCCTACGCACCAGCCCTGGGGCTTATTCCTCAGTCACTTTCCATGAGGTTTACTGTGGAGCGGAGGAGTGATTCACTGCAGTGCCCGGCACACTGCAGACTGGCAGTGACATTTACCACCCGTGTCTACTGGGAAATGTAGTATATGAGCTGCTGGGGGGAAAGGCTTTTTGTATTGGACTTGCAAAACAGCTACTTCAGCTCAGGAAGAGGTGAATTGCACTGTGGAGGGGAGTGTACTCTCATTGCCATCTCTATGTCTAATTGGAGTACGTCTGACCTCCTTAGGCGGTCGATAAAATTAATAGGAAGGAGCTGAACGGGAGGCGCCTCTATGTGGGCCGTGCCCATAAAAAAGTAGAGCGCCTGACGTAGCTGAAGAAAAGGTTTATAGAGGTCAACCAACCACCCCCCTTCCCCTCTGGCTACTTCATGCCACAAGGCTGGCTCAGCTGAGCCCCAGCTCTCGCTGGGTGACCCATGTCCAGGAGCTATTTAAAGAGATACTTTGGGATTTTGGCAATGAGTCAGACGAACACGTGTGATACCATTTTTATGTCTCCGTGTCCAGTATGACGGAAGTTAAGAGGTAGTTTCGCGAGTCAATGGTAACTACCGTTAGCGCACTGACTGGAAGTCTATGGGTACAGTGTCTGCTAGCATGCTAGTAGCTACCCATAGACTTCCAGTCATTGCAGTGATCAGACTACAATCCAAGAAGTGGACCACAAGATGTTAATAATAGCCTTCTTTGTGGAAGGCCATATCCAGGAGGCGTAGATGTGTGTGAACTAGTTTCTCCATCAGCAGCGGAGAGACCCACACCGCGACCAGAAACACACACAAAGGTGATGTGACGAAGGCTAGAAACAGGGTTTAATCGTGGCTTTCTTTAAGAGAAACGGGGAGAGAGACAGCATAGTTGGGATGCATGAGGAAGCCTATAGCTCACCCTGCATTACAGACATCCCTGACTCATTGATATTCCCCACGCCTGCTCCTCTCCCTGTGCTCTACGTGGATTGATTCCCACATTAGGGTGTGCGTCAAATAGCTCCCTATTCCCTACACTATAGGGCAGTTGACCCTGACTTTGAATACCATCGCTATAGGGAATAGGGTGCCCTTTGAGAGGAAGCCATGTTGTTCTGGAGAACTTGTCTAAAGACATTGAAAAAGGTCCAATGCAACCATTTTTTTCTTAATATCAAATCATTTCTGGGTAAGAATGAAGTACGTTACTGTGATTGTTTTCAATTAAAATGATCAAAAATAAACAAAAATAGCTCCTGAGCAAAGAGCAATTTCTCAAGCAAGAATTTAGCTAGTTGTCTGGGAGTGTTCTGAGTGGGGAGGGGAAAACTGAACACTAGCTGTTATAGACAGAGGTTTGGAACTACCTTTCTTATTGGTTTATTAACTCATTTGTCACCAGGCAGGACAAAACTCCATCCCACCAAAACAGGCAGACATTTTCAGGCAGACATTTCAAACAGCTCTTACACTAAAAGAGCGTTATCATCATTTCCACAATTTTACAGTTTTATTCTATAGTGTGGAAATATATATAAAACATAGGAAAATCATGTATACGTTTGCAGAAACTAAACACGCTTTTAAGCTAAACAACGTCCTTAACTTCAGAAGAGTTCTCTTTCACCCCCCTCCTCCTTTACCTCCCTCTCTCTCTCCTAAACGATCACCCTCAAGTCCATGGAGCAGACAGACTAGCACGTGGATGGCCGACCCTCCTCCTGCAAGATGTCGCTCCAACAGGGTTGGAGCAAAACCCTGCATTGCGACAGGCTCTCCAGGAGGATGGTTGACCAGTCCAATACAGGTGATATAATACACAACTATCCCCTCACGTCACCTCTTGCCCTCAATTCCATGGAGCAAATAACCCCAGCCTCACCAATACAATGGGTAACACACAGATAGGAAGTGAAAAGAAGATTCCAACCTTTTGCCTTTGTGGTCCATTACATTTTGTTAAAAAGGTCACTGAAATGCTTTACAACGGGTTGGTCAAAACAAGCATTGTGATTGGTTGAGACGCATTCTAAGCCATACAAAAAAACAAAAACAGTTTAGCATTGGTAAGCATTTGACGCAAAAACGGGCATTTTGTTTTCTGTTCCATCTGAGAAATCCCTACGCATTCACTGTCCCATCAGCCCAGCCAGCCAATTCATTAACCTGATCTCCACTGTAAATGCATCTAGACATTATTTCCCCCTACTTCTAGCCCACACAATTGCTATAATTGGGCACAACACCACAACACAAAACCTCCGCTTCAGTTTTGACGCCCTCCGGAAGGTGATTGCGTGAAAAGGAAACCATTTAAAAAAGGAGTGAACACTGTCCGTTGAATACATTTAAATGGGTACACTTTATGGAAATCCAAATATAAGCTTGCTTCTAGGCCTACAGAGCATTGGGAAAGTATTCAGACCCCTTGACTTTTTCCACATTTTGTTACGTTACAACTTTATTCTAAAATGAATTAAATGGTTAGTTTTTCCCTAATCAATCTACACACAATACCCCGTAATGACAAATCAAATACATTTTATTTTATTTTAAACATGACATTTACATAACTATTCAGACTCTTTACTCGGGACGTTGTTGAAGCACCTTTGGCAGCAAATAAAGCCTCAAGTCTTCTTGGGTATGAGGCTACAAGCTTGGCACACCTGCCTTTGGGGAGTTTCTCCCATTCTCTGCAAATCCTCTCAAGCGCCGTCAGTTTGGATGGGGAGCGTCGTCGCTGCACAGCCATTTTCAGGTCTCTCCAGAGATGCTTGATTGGGTTCAAGTCCGGGCTCTGGTTGGGCAACTCAAGGACATTCAAGAGACTTGTCTCGAAGTCACTCCTGCGTTGTCTTGGCTGTGTGCTTAGGGTTGCTGTCCTGTTGGAAGGTGAACCTACGCCCAAGTCTGAGGTCCTGAGGGCTCTGGAGCAGGTTTTCCATCAAGGACCTCTGTACTTTGCTCCATTCATCTTTCCCTCAATCCTGATTAGTCACCGTAGGTATGGTGCCAGGTTTTCTCCAGACATGCTTGGCATTCAGGCCGAGTTCAATCTATGGTTCATCAGACCAGAGATTCTTGTTTATCATGGTCTGAGATTCCTTTAGGTGCCTTTTGGCAAACTCAAAAGGGGCTGTCATGTGCGGACAGATCTAGATAGAGTCTTTGTGGTTCAAAACTTCTCCCATTTAAGAATGATGGAGGCCACTGTGTTCTAGGGGACCTTCAATCCTGCAGTTATTTTTTGGTACCCTTCCCCAGATCTGTGCCTCGACACAATCTTGTCTCAGAGCTCTACGGACAATTCCTACGACCTCATGGCTTGGTTTTCAACTGTGGGAACGTATATGGACATGATTTGGAAAGGCACACACCTGTCCAATCAAATGCATATACCACAGGTGGACTTCAAGTTCTAGAAACATCTCAAGGATGATCAATAGAAACAGCAAAAAACTAAATAAATAATGACTTGTTTTTGCTTTGTTATCATGGGGTATTGTCTATAGATTGATGAGGGAAAAAAAGTAATTTTATCAATGTTAAAATACAGTGGCTTACGAAAGTATTCACCCCCCTTGGCATTTTTCCTATTTTCTTGCATTACAACCTAGAATTAAAATAGATCATTTGATTTAGACAACATGCCTACCACTGAGGATGCAACATTTTTCTATTGTGAAACAAACAAAACAAAAACAACAGAAAACTTGAGCGTGCATAACTATTCACCCCACAAAGTCAATACTTTGTAGAGCCACCTTTTACAGCAATTACATCTGCAAGTCTCTTGGGGTATGTCTCTATAAGCTTGGCACATCTTGCCACTGGGATTTTTGCCCATTCTTCAAGGCAAAACTGCTTCAGCACCTTCAAGTTGGATGGGTTCCGCTGGTGTACAACAATCTTTAAGTCATACCACAGATTCTCAATTAGATTGAGGTCTTTAAATGTTCCCTTAAACCACTCAAGTGTTGCTTTAGCAGTATGCTTAGGGTCATTGTCCTGCTGGAAGGTGAACTTCTGCCCCAGTCTCAAATCTCTGGAAGACAAACAGGTTTCCTTCAAGAAATTCCCTGTATTTAGCGCCATCATCATTCCTTCAATTCTGACCAGTTTCCCAATCCCTGCTGATGAAAACATCCCCACAGCATGATGCTGCTGCCACCACCATGCTTCACTGTGGGGATAGGGTTCTCGGGGGGATGAAAGGTGTTGGGTTTGCGCCAGACACAGCGCTTTCCTTGATGGCCAAAAAGCTACATTTTAGTCTCATCAAACCAGAGTACCATCTCCTATGTGTTTGGGGAGTCTCCCATATGCCTTTTGGAGAACACCAAACGTGTTTGCTTATTTTCATCTTTAAGCAATGGCCACTCTTCCGTAAAGCCCAGCTCTGTGGAGTGTACAGCTTAAAGTGGTCCTTTGGACAGATACTCCAATCTCCGCTGTGGAGCTTTGCAGATTAATGCCCTCCTTGCCTGGTCTGTGAGTTTGTGGGTGGCCCTCTTGGCAGGTTTGTTGTGGTGCCATATTCTTTACATTTTTTAATAATTGATTTAATGGTGCGCCGTGGGATGTTCAAAGTTTCGGATACTTTTTTATAACCCAACCCTGATCTGTACTCCTTTGGTCGTCATGGTGCCGCTTGCTTAGTGGTGTTGCAGGCTCTGAGACTTTCATTTTACTTCACCAATTTGGACTATTTTGTGTATGTCCACTACATGAAAAACAAATAAGAACCTATTTAAATTACAGGTTGTAATGCAACAAAATAAGAATAACGCCAAGGGGGATGAATACTTTTGCAAAGCACTGTAAGGCTGTAACAAAATGTGTAAAATGTCAAGGGGTCTGAATACTTTCCGGATGCACTGTATATACACTGCTCAAAAAAATAAAGGGAACACTAAAATAACACATCCTAGATCTGAATGAATGAAATATTCTTATTAAATACTTTTTTCTTTACATAGTTGAGTGTGCTGACAACAAAATAACACAAAAATCATCAATGGAAATCAAATTTATCAACCCATGGAGGTTTGGATTTGGAGTCACACTCAAAATTAAAAGTGGAATACCACACTACAGGCTGATCCAACTTTGATGTAATGTCAGTAGTGTGTAATGCTCAGTAGTGTGTGGCCTCCACGTGCCTGTATAACCTCCCTACCATGCCTGGGCATGCTCCTGATGAGGTGGCGGATGGTCTCCTGAGGGATCTCCTCCCAGACCTGGACTAAAGCATTCGCCAACTCCTGGACAGTCTGTGGTGCATGGAGCGAGACATGATGTCCCAGATGTGCTCAATTGGATTCAGGTCTGGGGAATAGGCGGGCCAGTCCATAGCATCAATGCCTTCCTCTTGCAGGAACTGCTGACACACTCCAGCCACATGAGGTCTAGCCTCATGTGATTGACTTGGGAGTTACATTGTGTTGTTGAAGTGTTCCCTTTATTTTTTTGAGCAGTGTACATAAAGGTGCATATAAAGCACATGGGACATTAATACATCTTAAATTAGTTTCATGACTAATTTCAGAATTGACATTATTACGAAACTTAAGTTCACTAACAGAACATCTATATTATTAACACTCAAAGGCCATTACCTTTCTAAAAATACACATTCAAGGATCAGTACCCCCTCAGGCTTAAAAATACCACTATTATATAATTGCTTTCCTACTCAACCTTAACAAGCATATCAGCCCAAAATAGCAGTCAGACAGTTCGACCACTTCAGGACACGTAATAGAAATGCCTTTATCCCCCTAATGGTTGAGGTACAGCACCTCTAAAGGCTTCTTCCTAGAGCATAGGTCAGGGGTCTCCAACTCTGTTCCTGTAGACAGAGCCTTGGTGTTTACAGGGTTTTGTTCCAACCCAGCTCCAAAAACACACCTCTTATTCACTCTGGATCTTAATATCTGGAATCGGGTGTATTCGTGCTGGGTAGGAACAAAAGCCTACACCTAGCTCTCCAGGACCGAGAGTTGGAGATCACTCGCTTATTAGGAAACAAGGACGCTGTAGATTAGAGGGTGATTACGGGGAGTTTTAAATGGCTTAGATAATGACAATGTAGGCCAGGGGTGTCAAACTAAATTCCTGAAGGGCTAAGTGTCAGCGGGTTTTCTCTCCTCCCTTGGATTAGTTAGGAACTCTCCTCACCTGGTTGTTGGGTTCATTTATGGCAGTCTAATTGGACACCAATTGAAAGGGAATAACAAAAACCAGGAAACACATGGCCCTCCGGGAATTGAGTTTGACACCCTGATGTAGGCTAATACAAAAAGTGACAAGACGTGCTTTTGGGCACTCACCGGCCTCTCCTGCTCCAGAATGGATGATTTCCCTGGCTCGTACTCGAATATACTCCTGGGTTCAGCGCGGTACTTTCTAGTGTCCACTTTCCTATCGGGAGGGCCCCACTGATTCCTGGTGAGAAAATAAATGAAAAACATCAGTGTGATCTTGGACCTAGTTTAAGATGAGACCTAGACCTAGGATCTAGGTCTAAGGTATCACCTACAGTGAGGGTCTCAAGTGACTAGGCCTAGGTAAGGACAAAGCCTATGTCTAGGCCTACATTGCAGACTAGGCCTAAGATGTAGACTAACAGGCCATTGGTCTAGGACCAAGTGAAAGAAAACCAGATCGCAGTGTCTTACATGGTGTCGGGAGAGTCTCGCTCCCGGTCGCTGTCTCTGGACCTCAGCTGTAGGAGGGAGGGCTTGGGCGGGGGTGGCGGTGGCACGGGGGAGGGCTCCCTGAAGGTCCCGGGGCCTCCATTGTCCGACGGGCTCTTGGCCAGGGGCCGGTACGTTTGTGTCCTGGGGGGAGGGTAGGCCACGGTGGGGTTGGAGGACTGACCATATGTGTCTATAGATAGATAGGAGAGAGAGATATAGATAGAAAGAGAAATATAGATAGAGATAGAAAGAGAGAGGAGAGAAGAGAGAAAATAGAGAAAGAGGTGGAGGAAGAATAGAGAGAGAGATATATGGTGGGGCGGAAAAAATAGAAAGAGAGCGATAGACAAAGAGTGGAAGGAAAGGAGAAGAAGGGGCTGGTAAACTAAGCATTCTTGTGAGTCAGGTGTTTTCATTGTCCTTGAACACAGGACAACGTGATGAACCAGCGGCATACATTTGAATCTTCAATAAGAGATCTTTGAGACGCTTACCACTGTCACCGCTGACAGTGTATGTGGCGTTGTACGAGTCGGCATAGTCGTCATCTGTAAAAACACGGAAGAAGGTGAGCAGAACACACACACCCTGCCGAGACCACCCTTTTCCCTGCCTCCATTTGTGCGCACACACACACAGATTCCCTACCTCCATTACTGCAGAAATATTCTGCCCATCTCAGGGAAAACATCAGTGGGCACACTAAGGCACCCTAGGTAGCTTATCAGCAGGGTGAATACTGAAGATCAAAGTATAAGGACCCAGGATAATGAAGGGCTGACTATTGACATTATCCTTTGAGAACTACAATATACTTTGTGTGTGTGTGTGTGTGTGTGTTGTTAAGAACAAATATGCCTTGTATTGACTATGTGATTTGGTGACGCACACACAACGGAGCAGCGATCGCGGCAGTGCATCTGTAGGTTTGATTAGACGCCGCTTCTCCCACTCAGTCCCTCCCTCTTCTTTCTCTTTCTATTGCCCTCCCTGTATCCGTCTCAGTCCCTCCCTCTTCTTTCTCTTTCTATTGCCCTCCCTGTATCCGTCTCAGTCCCTCCCTCTTCTTTCTCTTTCTATTGCCCTCCCTGTATCCGTCTCAGTCCCTCCCTCTTCTTTCTCTTTCTATTGCCCTCCCTGTATCCGTCTCAGTCCCTCCCTCTTCTTTCTCTTTCTATTGCCCTCCCTGTATCCGTCTCAGTCCCTCCCTCTTCTTTCTCTTTCTATTGCCCTCCCTGTATCCGTCTCAGTCCCTCCCTCTTCTTTCTCTTTCTATTGCCCTCCCTGTATCCGTCTCAGTCCCTCCCTCTTCTTTCTCTTTCTATTGCCCTCCCTGTATCCGTCTCAGTCTCTCCCTCTTCTTTCTCTTTCTATTGCCCTCCCTGTATCCGTCTCAGTCCCTCCCTCTTCTTTCTCTTTCTATTGCCCTCCCTGTATCCGTCTCAGTCCCTCCCTCTTCTTTCTCTTTCTATTGCCCTCCCTGTATCTGTCTCAGTCCCTCCCTCTTCTTTCTTTCTATTGCCCTCCCTGTATCCATCTCAGTCTCTCCCCCCTTCTCCCACTCAGTCCCTCCCTCTTCTTTCTTTCTATTGCCCTCCCTGTATCCGTCTCAGTCTCTCCCCTTCTTTCTCTTTCTATTGCCCTCCCTGTATCCATCTCAGTCAGTCCCTCCCTCTTCTTTCTCTTTCTATTGCCCTCCTGTATCTGTCTCAGTCCCTCCCTCCTTTCTCTTTCTATTGCCCTCCCTGTATCCATCTTCTCCCCCCTTCTCTCAGTCCCTCCCTCTTCTTTCTCTTTCTATTGCCCTCCCTGTATCTGTCTCAGTCCCTCCCTCTTCTTTCTTTCTATTGCCCTCCCTGTATCCGTCTCAGTCTCTCCCCCCTTCTACACTCTGTCTGTCTAATGAGTTCTGCCTCAACAAGGGCACATAGAGAAACCCACACACACAAACACAACACATGCATGTCCATCCACACACATATACACTACATGACCTAAAAGTATGTGGACACCTGCTGAACATCTCATTCCAAAATCATGGGCATTAATATGGAGTTGGGTCCCCCCTTTGCTGGTATAACAGCCTCCATTCTTCTGGGAAGGCTTTCCATTAGATGGAACATTGCTGCGGGGACTTGCTTCCATTCAGCCACAAGAGCATTAGTGAGGTCAGGCACTGACATTGGCCTGGCTTGCAGTCGGCGATCCAATTAATCCCAACGTATGTTTGATGGGGTTGAGGTCAGGGCTCTATGTGGGCCAGTCAAGTTCTTCCACACCAATCTCGACAACTCATTTCTGTATGGACCTCACTTTGTGCTCGGGGGCATTCTCATGCTGAAACAGGAAAGGGCCTTCCCCAAACATTTGCCACAAAGTTGGAAGTGCAGAATCGTCTAGAATGTCAGTGTATGCTGTAGCGTTAAGATTTCCCTTCACTGGAATTAAGGGGACTAGCCCAAACCATGAAAAACTGCCCACACCATTATTCCTCCTCCACCAAACTTTACAGTTGCCACTATTCATTGGGGCAGGTCCCGTTCTCCTGGCATCCCCCAAACCTAGAGTTGTCCGTCAGACTGCCAGATGGCGAAGCGTGATTCATCACTCCAGAGAACGCATTTCCACTGCTCCAATCGCAAGGAGCTTTACACCACTCCAGCCGACGCTTGGCATTGCGCATGGTGATCTTAGGCTGAAACCCATTTCATGAAGCTCACGACGAACAGTTCTTGTGCTGACGTTGCTTCCAGAAGCAGTTTGGAACTCGTAGAGAGTGTTGCAACGGAGGACAGACAATTTTTTACACCCTATGCGCTCCAACACTCAGCGGACCCGTTCTGTGAGCTTGTGTGGCCTACCACTTCGTGGCCGAGCTGTTGTTGCTCCTAGACGTTTCTACTTCACAATAACAGCACTTACAGTTGACCGGGGGATCTAGCAGGGCAGAAATTTGACAAACTGACTTGTTGGGAAATTGGCATCCTATGACGGTACCACGTTGAAAGTCACTGAGCTCTTCAGTAAGGCCATTCTACAGCCGATGTTTGTCTATGGAGATTGCATGGCTATGCGCTCGATTTTATACACCTGTCAGCAACGGGTGCAGCTGAAATAACCGAATCCACTAATTTGAAGGGATGTCCACATCCTTTTGTATATATAGTGCACACCCCCCACCTGTTGTATTAGACACATGGGACCAATAAAATGGGATTTGACCGTACACATTGCAATGGACACAGTGTACGGTCTCCTCCAGTCTACTGTACATCCACCCCACCTGCTTTGTGAACCATGTGGATCTGCTTGAACATGGTCTTGTACCAGTCCTTCGGCCTATCCACCGTCTGTGGGGAGAGAGAAAACAATCAGAAATCAATGTAGGCTACGGACAGACAGACAGATAGGCAGGCAGACAGACGGGCGGCCAGAGAGGCGGATCGATGGATAGATGGATGGATAGGACACGTGCAAAGAAAAGTCTGTGTGTTTCTGTTTGTCACGCACACACACTCCGACACACTCAGTCATCTGTCATCGGCTGACAGCGGAAGTTCATTTCTTGGCCAGTCGATAGCATTGACGCAACCGCGACCTGACTAGGCAGAAAAGTGTCTGTTTTGATTCCAGAGTGTGTGTGCGTATGTGTGTTTGACCAGACGTACCCAGATGGCCCAAGCCTGGCTACACCCCCGCTAATACCATGGTTACCAGCGAGGGGCCAGAAACATTTTCCGCACAGCGCATCTGTCTCTCTCTCTGCCTCTCTCCCCTTCTCCATGTGCTTCACAATAGAGCGAGGACTAGTGTCTGAAGTACTGTTATAGACGGCTGAGATACATACACACTTGGATACGGGCACACACACACACACACACACACACACACACACACACACACACAGAGAGAGAGACAGAGAGAGAGAGAGAAAAAGACTGCTCATTGCCCTGTAGTACAATAAAGAGGACTTTGACTAAGTCCCTAATTATAGCTAGCGGACATAAAAAGGTAGGGAGAGAGAAAGAGGGCGAGAGAGAGAGAAAGGGCTCTGAATAAGGGGTCTAAAGCTGCTGACATCTCAAAAGCATTCCTCCCACTGGGCCCTGCTCACATATCAGAAGCAGACAGGGATAGTCAGGGCCAGAGGTGCTCCACGTTCCCCAAGGAAAAACACAACGGTGAGTCATGAAACTCCACAACACACATTGAGTGCATCCCAAACGGCCCCCTGTTCCCTACATCGTGCACTACTTTTGGCCAAGCTACATGGGTGTCGTGTGGGACAAAGCCACCTTCAACGACCACCAGATATGGAATACAGGCTTACTGCTCTGTAGCGAAATTCATCCCACTTAAAATGAAACAGAGCTTTTAAGCCTTCTTAAAATGTGTTCTTAAAGTAGGTGTCCAAACAGTTTGTTTTGTTGCACTTGTCTTGTCGTCTGTATGCCTGCGTGTACATGCATGCGTGTGTGTGACTGCGTGGGTCCTCGCCTCACCGTGCGAATGGCGATTGGGATGCCCGTGTCATCCACGGGGCCGATGCCCTCGTAGTGGGGCGCCTTGATGACCGACACCCTCTTCTCTTCCTCTGAAAAGCGGGCGATGGGCACCGTGCTGCTCACGCTGGTGTGGCCCGACATCACCGACTCTGAACCTTCTTTATGGTGTGTGTGTGTGTAGTGTAGAGTAGTATGTGGAAGGGGAGAGAAGAGGAGGAAAAAAAGGGATGAATAGAGGGATGGAGGAAGGAAGAGAGGACAGTGAACTGACGTGAGTGATTTGGATGGGCTGGCCCAGAAAACACACAAACGTACACGCTCTCCTTACATTCTGCATTTCATACAGACGTACACACGCAGTCACACACACACACACACACACAAACTAAACAGCAGCCCCCTCACCACACACACACTCTTATCCACAATGTTGGTTAGCCAAGCACTTCAGAGTAGTGGGGAAACAAGTTTATTAGAGATATCCACTGAGTATACCAAACATTAAGAACAACTTCCTAATATTGAGTTGCACCCCCCCTCCCCCACCATTCTTGATACACACGGGGAAAATGTTGAGCATGAAAAACCCAAGTGTCTCAAGGCTTAAAAATCCTAGTTTAACCCGTCTCTTCCCCTTCATCTACGCTGATTGAAGTGTCATCAACAAGGGATCATAGCTTTCACCTGGTCAGTGTCATGGAAAGAGGTGTTCCTAATGCTTTGTACACTCAGTGTGTATACAGCGTATCCAGTATATCATAGTAAATGTAGGGCTGTGCAACGCTGATGCGAGTTATGAGCCGATAAGCATATTCCCACTGCCAGGTCCACTTTGTCAGCCATTCATTTTCCACTGTGCTCCCCTATCGATTAGGTCCCGTCTGCCTCTAATGGGTGTAAATACATCATATCCTGCAAACCTCAATAGTCCCATTACATCAACTAACTAGACAAGTGCATTAAAGAGCCATTATCTCTGGGCGGTAGTAATAGTGAGGGGATCAACATCGGAACAAAGTCAAAGTTTGGGTTTAGGTAAATCACCACAGTGTCGTGACTACGCGTACATTCACAGACATCAGAATACCGGTAATCAATTGGCTTACTTTGTGTGGAGGCGTACATTGTGGTTCAGGACCGTTCTTAGCGTAAGAGTTCCTGGTTATGTAGTGGTTGATTGAATTTTTTTTTTTGTCAAGCCTTATTCTGTGCTCATTATTTTTTTAAAAGGTAGACTCAGCAATATGGCATTGTGGTTCATAGCAGAACAAATGCCTGCTTGCACAAGACAAAAATTCTAAAATCAGCCCAGGCTGACACAGGTCGGGATACCCGCTCTCACCTGCGCTCCGACTCTGCATGTGAACCACCCCTGGGCTGAACGAGGCGGGGAGAGGGGGGTAGGCCGGGGGTGAGGAGGGTCTCTGGGGGTGGGGCGCACTTCCATTCATAGCCACTTGAATAGCTTGGCCCTGGAGGGGAGAGAGAGTGAGAGAAAAAGAGAGAGCGAGGGGAGATGAAGAGGGAGAGAAGACAGACAGAGACGGGACATCAGAACCAGAGGGTAAACGTTTATAGCTGTCAAAACTGATGAGACAGACACCCGCATGATGTTATCAGCTGGTTAAGAATCAAAGACTCGCTACTAAGAATCGATGAGTCTGTGATAAGAACAGGTTACCAGTAAGACTGAAATAACTATACGAGTAGATTTTAAGGGCCAAAGTGAAATAGGTCAATCTGATTGTTAGGAGAGGAGTGCAACAGACAGTATTGGAAAATCGTGCTGCATCAGAGAGAACATAAACAGGTTAGTTCAAAGGAAGTAGTCGAGTAGCTGGAAATCAACAAACATGGGCTTACTGCAATCAGGGATGTCCTTATTGGTTAGAAACGACACAGTGCAAACATAGAAGACTGTGTCACATCACTGTCACATTGAAAGACCAACAATCAAAACTCCCACAATGATTTAACAGACATAGGAAATAAGTTGTTGTGCCTAAGAGTTAATGGCAGTTGGACAAATCCTCACATCTTGGTACGTGAGAAACACACACAAAAGACACGTTACATAGGTGGGACCACGGCGCACAAAGACGTTGTTAGACTAAACCCTCAGAAGAGTGCGAAGGGAGATGTTATGACCGGGACAAGGGGGTAGGGCATACAAGAGCGCCTCACTCAAAGACGGGTGAGTGGATTAGTTGGAGGAGCTTGTAAACACTGGAATGTCTGGGTGGGTAACAGGTTTGGGGGTTGGGGGCTCAAGCTTCCTTGGTG
This sequence comes from Oncorhynchus tshawytscha, assembly GCF_018296145.1. Taxonomy (NCBI): domain Eukaryota; kingdom Metazoa; phylum Chordata; class Actinopteri; order Salmoniformes; family Salmonidae; genus Oncorhynchus; species Oncorhynchus tshawytscha. The sequence continues at coordinate 7,365,326 of NC_056462.1, read as the reverse complement.
TAGCCAGTAGTTAGCGACGTTGTGGGGGTGCGGGGGGGATAGTTACGTTAGTGGCAGCAGCGGCGGAGGTTAGCGGCGGCGCCTCGTCGTTGCCCGTGGTGGACGCGGAGGTCGACATGTGGCTGAGGGTGGGCGAGGGAGACACGCCGGGGGAGTCTAGGCTGCAGATCTGGAGCTCCTCCAGGAGGCCTGCCGTGGAGGATGAGTACTGGCTGAGCGCTGACACTGTCACTGGGGAGAGCGAGGGTGACATGCCCCCCATACATCCATCAGCACTAACCACGCTTACTCTAACCCCGCCGACTATGCCAATTTTTTGCATTCGGTCCCCCCCACCGCGCTCCAAGGTGGCGTATGGGGATGGGGCGTACGGGGTGGGCGACAGAGCTTTGAAGCCCGCCAGGTAGTCCAGTGAGTCGGCGCTTTGGTTGTAAGGTGAGCGCCGGGCTCTGTGGTCGGGGAAGCAGGGGTGAGAAGGCGAGCCCTGGTAGGATGGAAGGGGGTTATGGAGGAGGAAGAAAGGGAGGGTGAGAGAGTTTAAACTGATGCGGCTGTGCATGGTTGGGTGGTCCAAACAGGACAGGAAGTGACACTGTGTGACAGGAAACGATGTGGTGTTTTGTCACACTGCATTATAGTGGGCAGACTGTTGTTACCTTCACTGTGGGGTAAGAGATTGGATTAGTGCAATCAGATATCTGACACTGAACAAAACACACTGTGCTTCTAAATCTGGCCATCCCCCTGACAAATGCACAAACACACAATCCCAGTTAGTCTGGTTGGTTGGTTGTGCCTGACAAACCACAGTGGTGCAGTTGAAGAATAACTGACGGAGGTTGATTAGGAAACTGGAAGTCAGTTATAGTACCACCACATTCGCTGCAGACGGTAGAGGTGGAACTGGAGGGGGGGCCTTCACCTTCCTGCCCTCCCCATGGTCAGAAGCTGGGGCTGGGGCCTTGGGCTCCAGGGTAGGGGCCTTGGAGCCCGGTGGTTTGGGGTTCCGCGGGGCCATCTGGACGGAGAGGGAGTGTGCTGTGTGCTGGCTTTGGGGGCCGATGGATGAGTCTCTACGGGGGAAGGTTAGGGGGAGGAAGGGAGGTGGTGAGAGTCTCAGGCTGGGGGATGGGTTGGTGGGAGGGGGGATCAGGGATGGTGACGGGGGTGAGTCTGAGGGAGGACACCTTGCGCTCTGCAGCCTGAAGCTGGGTGGTGGTGGAGGAAGTAGCTGTGGAGGCTTTGACCTTGCTGGTGTCATTGGGGATGGGGTTGGCGAGGGGAGACTGAGGGTTTGTTTGTGGGGGCTGGGGGTTGGGTTCGGGTTCAGATTGGGGTGCAGAAGTGGTGGTAGTAGTCTGATGGTGGGAGTAAGAAGACCTGCTCTTGACTGTGTAAGACTCTTTGAGGACGACCTTCTCGTTGGAGAGGGCTAGCATCCCGGGTCCGAGGGTCTCGGCTAGGAGGGAGCTGTAGGAGGGGGGGATAGCACCTGTGGCGGGGGAGGGGTAGCTCTCTCTCCTAGGGGGCGGGAGGGGGACCTGATTGACAGCCTGCGCAGCCAATTCGAATCAGAGAAAACAGCAAACAAACACACATTGTTTACCAATGGAATGATTGAAATAAAGATCTGAGACAAGACAAAATCCAGGCCAAAGTAGAATACAAGAACAATACACCCTTGACCGGAATATATTCATTTTTTCCCTCTCTGTTGTAAACATTTTATGAGGTTGTGGTGCGATTTATTTTCCACTTTGACGCCAACATCATAAAAATGTGGCCTGGAATCAAATAAAGATCATTTTAGAAGATTGAAGAGATGTGTGGAGCCGACTGCTTCCTTGCTGCGTTTATCATCTTCCTCAAATGACGCATAAACACTGAACACACACTCCTCTGGAGAATGAAAGGAATCTTTGATTAGTCTCTTTACAGCCGCTGGGGAAAACAACTTACAACTTGAATCAACAGAAAAACTTCACAGGAAATTATCTGGAGGCACTGGTGGGGAAGGAATGAAGGAATAACACTGTAGGATTTATTCACATTATAAACTCCCTGATAAAGAATGATTCATACTGCTTTAATACTACGGATTCAACAATGGTAGCTTTGCCACCAAAATCAATCAGTGTGGTGTGAATACTCTGGTTAAAATGATTAAACACAGTAAAAATCTGTATAGGAATTCAACAAGGCACAGTATGTGTGTGTGTGCGCGCGTGTGTGTATTCACCTGTGTGGGGGACTTCTTGTCTTGCAGGTTGGGTCTGACGCTGCGGAAGCCCTTGGCGGCCAGGGAAGAAGTGACGTCGTCGCCGTTCCTCAGGCCGTCGGTGCTACGCGACCTCCAAGCATCTGGAACACACACACACGTGACAGGCCTTACATAACAACTAGACCCCTTGATGCCAACACACGGTGCATCCCTTTTCACAACGAACAGTCGAAGATAAGTTGGATATGAGAATTGTGTCAAGACGTACTACATTGAATGGTAGTTACCTGAATCTGACGAGTGAGAATCACTCCCTGTGAGGAGAAAATGAACACACATTAACATGTGACTTTTAGTATGCATGATCCTCAACAATATGCAGCAAAAGAGACATTCGAATGGTGGGTTCAGTAGTTTGAACACATATCCAAATGAATGCGACAGACTGCTGAAAGAGGGTGAGAGGAACATTTAGGGAAGGAAAAGGGGACAACTCAATGATACATAGAAGGGACACAGTTAATATAGAGTGCTGTCAGAGGCATGTCTGTTCTACACAATCGATTTCTATCAGAATGTTCCCCAAGGTTGTGTTCTACACAACCTATTCTCATCTCAACGTTGTGCCCTTCTGAACGCAGCCCTTACAAAAGCCAATGGAGCCAAGAGACAAAGCCAGGACATTATGACCCAGGGCACGCGAGAGAGATAGAAACCAGGGTCGTGCTCATTCAGCACCAAACGCAACACATCAGAGTGAAAGGGGGAGGTACCACCTGAACTTTCCCAATAAGAAATGCTTGTTTTCCGTTGCAAAACGTTTTGCCACGCTGTGCCCTATTGAACATGACCCTGTGTTACCGTCCACAGGGTGTTTCTCTGTGCATGCGTGTTTGTGTGTGCACGCCCCTGTGTGTGTGTGTGTGTGTTGCGAGAGTGTTTCTCTGTGCGCATGTTTGTGTGTGTATGTATGTGTGTGTGTGTGTGTGTGTGTGTGTGTGTGTGTGTGTGTGGCCGGAACGAGCGTTGAAAATTTCATGAGGTGCGGAGGGTGTTTTGATATCCCTGGCAAGGCTTAATAGCTTTCGCCCGCTGCACGCCATCACCCAGGGAATTCTGGGTATCCGGAGATATTTGGCGTTGACAGGATATGTCGTTAATAGCTGATGCCGCCGTGTGTGAAGCCGTTGTTGCCTTGCATTGTAATTTCGGGGGAAATGTCTTTCACTACGTTACCCATGAGCAACGTGGGGTCCATTACTTTTCACGGCAGGGAAATTAAAACGCTGAAGTGTCCTGTCATGTGGTTTCACCCCCTACGGAGCTCTAGCTGGGTTCCTAAAACGAACAGCCTGAGGCAGGCCGCACTTCAATATGTCATCTTGTTCTAAACAGCAGATTTGATGTAGAAGTTGTGCTTAAACACAGTCCTAGGATCAGATTATTGTACATCTCAATCCTGATTTTAGTCATAGGGGATGGCATAATATCTGATCCTGTATCAGTGACTAGTGCACCAGACTAGAGTTTGTCAAATAGGTTTGGCCAGAACATAATTAGCATATAATATTAGCACAGTTAATTGGCCTACACTACAAATTGTAGTGATAATAAATTCAGTGACAATAGCATAATAATTTTGCATCCTAAAAATCACCTTGGCTCTATTCAATGATAATTGTTGCCTATTTCTCTCTGCGTTGATTGGTGGGGAAAACAGCTCTACGTCGCCTACTGTACGATACACTACTCTCTTAACGTCAACATTTGTTCAGAACAATTTCCTTGACAGCAAGATACAATGTCGCTCTCAAAAAGTATTGAAAATGGAAGGGAGGAACGTACACTGGGATACGCATTAATATTACCATATTTTCCCAACGCCAAGCCAGTCTGTCTTATTTGCAATGAAAATGTTGCTGTTTGAAAAGAATTCAAATCGCAGACGTCATTATGAATCTAAGCATGGAACTTTCAAAGTGGCCTTCCTGCCCCACACAGAAGTCCAATGCAGAAACATTGACGCGAGCTGCACCCACGGCTTTTTTTGGCGGACACATTCTGTCACTTAAACCGGGTTAAATCTGCAGTGACAAGGAAGAGGATAAACAGTCGTGGACATGGACAAACTTGAGGCCTTTACTAAGAAGCTTGAGTTGTTGGATTTGGACTTGTCATCTGGAAGGATACTGCACTTCAGCACACTGCAGAAACGACAGGCAGAGGGACCCGGTGGCAGCATTGTCACAGAAGGGATGGAAGGTTTCACCAAGCAGCTGAGGGATCCCTTCTCCACCAGATTTGAAGACTAGAGCATGCCCGAGGATATCGTTGCATTTGTACGTGATCCTCTGATAGTGGAGAATTATCGTCTCTTGCTAAGAAATCCATACCCTCGCGAGATGAGGCCGCAATTCAAACTGAGCTGATTAAATTACAGACGTCGAGTCAAATCAAGGATGCGCTCAGGAGTGCTGAGATTTGGGGGGCATGCTCAGAGGAATACAGCACAAAAATACAGAAACTTACATTTTATGTGCTAACAATGTTTGCGTCACCTTACACCTGCAAGTCCCCATTTTCCTCCATGAACGCACAAGATTGTTTCTGAGGGGAAATTCAACTTTTCCCATTGAGTAAGTCACTTAGTAGCCTATATAAAACTGTACTTAGTAAATACTAACGTTATTGTGAGTGTTTATCCGGGGATATTTAAGTCTCAAGCGGACAGTATTTTATGTTTGTTCTGTCGCTACAGGAGCAGGCTATCCCGATAGACATTCAGACACAGACAGCATCTTTTTTTCCCTTTAAATTATTGTTTTGTATAGGATGCTACATTTTTGGTCAGTTGCCATTGTAAGTAGGCCTCTGGCTGAGGTAGGCCAAGTTATTTGATTTAGGCCTAGGCTCTGAAGAAATAGACTCCAATTATGCCCTCTGGTTGTTTGTGAATTATAAAGATTTTTGTTGAAATCAATTACTCAACTGGTGTAGTTCTTCTCCATCTGTTGCTGTGCAAAACTTGCATAACAACTTAGCTATATTTTCAGTACCAGGTGCTGTTCACCTCCTATTGATTGCGCTGGGGTTGCAGCTTTACGTTTCAGCATCACAAAATGGTCCGTTGCCTGCTTTATTAGTTGACTGTTCTTCATTCTCTCTCCTCATGAATGAAGTTAAATGTAACTATTGCATTATGTCGGTAGCATAAAAGATATTCAGAATTCATTTGTGGGGCCAAATAATATTGCTGGCAGGCAAGATTTGGCCCGCGTGCCGCCAGTTGGGGAACCGTGCTTTACACTGTACAATACAAGCAATATTTGTGTTTGATATCAGTCTATGAATTAATAAACACACAAAATCCCTGTCGGTATCTCACTAGATCCAAGTTCAGAGCAGAAATGGTAAGGGTGAGTCAGGGTTGCTATGGTTTCGAGCCACCACAGTACCATTTTTAGTGGTCACGCCCAACCGTGTACAGTGCACACATCCGCTGCAAAGCAGGTTGGGAATTCCCTCTTAACTCAAACAGAGCCCAGTCTTACCCAATCGCAGCAAAGCTCTGAGAAACTGACATGAGGAAAAGAGAGTGATATTGAGTGATAGCAGAGGAGAAAGGAGACGGAAAGGAGTGACAGATGGTGAGAAGGACGCTGGTCCCGGAGGATGACAAACGACGGTTTGTCACAGGGAGTCAGACAAGTGAAAGCAACAGGAAGTGAATGATGTCAAGGCGGTGGAAGGGATGAGGTGGAAGAAAAGACAACATTTGAACAAAGGGGCCATTTATGTCTTGATAGAACATGAAACCAAGGAATCTATTAAATAGAATGGCATCTTAATAAAATTAACAACTGTTACAGTAATTTACTCAATTACAGTGCATTCTGAAAGTATTCAGAAACCTCGACTTTTTCCACATTTTGTTATGTTACAGCCTTATTCTAAAATGTATTAAGTAGTTTTTGTCCTTCATCAATCTACACACAATAGCCCATAATGACAAAGCAAAAACATGTTTTTAGAAATGTTTGCAAATGTATTAAAAACTGAAATATCACCTTTTCTTATCTTGTAATTAAGTCTATGATTTGCATTTGCCAGCAGCTCTTTGCTGTGCTTCAAGCATCGAGCTGTTTATGACTTCAAGCCTATCAACTCCCGAGATTAGGCGGGAAATACTATAGTGCCTATAAGAACATACAATAGTCAAAGGTATATGAAATACAAATGGTAAAGAGAGAAATAGTCCTATAATAACTACAACCTAAAACTTCTTACCTGGGAATATTGAAGACTCATGTTAAAAGGAACCACCAGCTTTCATATGTTCTCATGTTCTGAGCAAGGAACTTAAACATTAGCTTTTTTGCATGGCACATATTGCACTTTTGCTTTTTTTTAACCTTTATTTTACTAGGCAAGTCAGTTAAGAACAAATTCTTATTTTCAATGACGGCCTAGGAACAGTGGGTTAACTGCCTGTTCAAGGGCAGAACGACAGATTTTGTACCTTGTCAGCTCAGGGATTTGAACTGGCAACCTTTCGGTTACTAGTCCAATGCTCTAACCACTAGGCTACACTTCTCCAACACTTTGTTTTTGCATTATTTAAACCAAATTGAACATGTTTCATTATTTATTTGAGACTAAATTGATTTTAGTGATGTATTATATTAAGTTAAAATAAAAGTGTTCATTCAGTGTTGTTGTAATTGTCATTATTACAAATACATATATATATATATATTATTAAAATCGGCCGATTAATCGGTACCAGCTTTTTTGGTAACAGTATGGCCGTTGAAAAATCATAAATCGGTCGACCTTTAATTTACATAAGTGTTTGGCAGCGATTACAGCCTCGACTTGTCTTTGGAATGACGCTACAAGCAGATCCTCTCAGGCTCTGTCAGGTTGGATGGGGAGTGTCGCTGCACAGCTATTTCCAGGTCTCTCCAGAGATGTTTGATCAGGTTCAAGTCCGGGCTCTGGCTCGGCAACTCGGCATTCATTCTTCGGGACAAGACTTGTCCCGAAGCCACTCCTGTGTTGTCTTGGCTGTGTGGTTAGGGTCGTTGTCCTGTTGGAAGGTGAACCATTGCCCCAGTCTGAGGTCCTGAGTTCTCTGCAACAGGTTTTCATCAAGGATCTCTGTACTTTGCTCCATTCTTTTTTCCCTCAATCCTGACTAGTCTCCCAGTCCCTGCCGCTGAAAAACATCTCCACAGCATGATGCTGCCACCACCATGCTTCACCATAGGGATGGTGCCAGGTTTCCTCTAGACATGGCACTTGGCATTCAGGCCAAAGAGCTCAATCTTGGTTTCATCCGACTAGAGAATCTTGTTTTCCATGGTCTGAGTCCTTTAGGTGCCTTTTGGCAAAGTCCAAGCAGGCTGTGATGTGCCTTTTACTGAGAAGTGGCTTCCGTCTGGCCACTCTACCATAACAGCCTGCTTGGTGGAGTGCTGCAGAGATGGTTGTCCTTCTGGACGGTACTCCCATCTCCACAGAGGAACTCTGGAGTTCTGTCCGAGTGACCATCGGGTTCTTGGTCACCTCCCTGACCAAGGCCCTTCTCCCCTGATTGCTCAGTTTGGCCGGGTGGACAGCTCTCTTTTTTCATTGAAGAATGGTAGAGGCCACTGTGTTCTTGGGGACCTTCAATGCTGCAGAAATGTTTTGGTACCCTTCCCCAGATCTGTGCCTCGACACAATCCTGTCTCGGAGCTCTAAGGACAATTCCATCGACCTCATGGCTTGGTTTTTGATCTGACATGGACTGTCAACTGTGGGACCGTATATACTGTAGACAGGTGTGTGCCTTTACAAATCATGTCCAATCAATTGAATTTACCACAGGTGGACTCCAATGAAGTTGTACAAACACCTCAAGGATAATCAATGGAAACAGAATGCACATAAGCTCAATTTCGAGTCTCATGGAAAAGGGTCTGAATACTTATGTAAATAAGTTTTGTTTTTATACATTTGCAAAAAATTCAAAAAATCTGTTTTCATTATGGTGTATTGTGTGTAGATTGATGAGAAAATGTATATAATTAATCAATTTTAGAATACGGCTGTAACGTAAGAAAATGTGGAAAAAGTCAAGGGGTCTGAATACTTTCCGAACGCACCGCACGTCTTATTTGCGTACAGTCAAAAGTTGCATTGCTCGACTTTGTTAGCATGGCCTTCACTTACCCCCTTCAACATCAGTGTGACTCAATGACACAGTAGTCTGTACAGGCCTGTGTATGTGTGTTTTGTTGGTGTGTGTGTGTGTGTGTGTGTGTGTGTGTGTGTACCTGTAGCCAGATTGGGGACGCTCTGGACCCGCTTCATGTGGGAGAGGGTGAGTAGCAAGGCAGTGCTGCTGCGAGCGCATCCTCCACTGTCTGGGAAAGCACAGCCAGCAGCCACGGCAGCAGAAGCAGCACACACACACATGCACGCACGCACACACACGCCAAAGCCCCCAGGAAAGAGGCAAAGCACATGCATTACAATGGCTCCATTCTCATAAGCAATGGGGACAGGAGAAGGATGACAGCTCATATCAAGATGGATGGAGGGAGTCGACTGTACTGACAAACATCATAGTAACCTATAGTTACCCCAGAACTGTAGACTCAGCAATATGACACAGTCATAGCAGAAAGTTGCCCCACTGGGTATGTTGTGGTTGGTCTGTCAGCAGGAAGTTGCCCACTGCGATGTCATATCGTTGACTACCTTTAAAACCGGCACGTTTGTCTGTTTGTGTCCACTCTCTTAGGTTGTCAATATCAAATCAAAGTTTGTCATGTGCGCCGAACACAACAGGTGTAGACCGTACAGTGATATGCTTACTTACAGGCTCTAACCAATGGTGCGCAAAAAAAGGTGTGTGTGTGTGTAAGTAAAGAAATAAAACAGTAAAAAGACATTTGAAAAAAAAGTGTAGCAAGGCTATATACAGACACCTGTTAGTTAGGCTTATTGAGGTATTATGTACATGTAGGTATCGTTAAAGTGACTATGCATATATGATGAACAGAGAGTAGCAGAAGCGTAAAAAGAGGGGTTGGTGGGACACAATGCAGATAGCCCGGTTAGCCAATGTGCGGGAGCACTGGTTGGTCGGGCCAATTTAGGTAGTATGTACATGAATGTATAGTTAAAGTGACTATGCATATAAGATAAACAGAGAATAGCAGCAGCGTAAAAGAGGGGTTGGGGGGGGGCAATGCAAATAGTCCGGGTAGGAGTCTTATGGCTTGGGGGAAAAAAACTGTTGAGAAGCCTTTTTGTCCTAGACTTGGCACTCCGGTACCGCTTGCCATGCGGTAGTAGAGAGAACAGTCTATGATTGGGGTGGCTGGGGTCTTTGACCATTTTTAGGGCCTTCCTCTGACACAGCCTGGTGTAGAGGTCCTGGATGGCAGGATGTACTGGGCCGTACGCACTACCCTCTGAAGTGGCTTGCGGTCGGAGGCCGAGCAGTTGCCGTACCAGGCAGTGATGCAACCGGTCAGGATGCTCTCGATTTACAGCTGTTGAACCTTTTGAGGATCTCAGGACCCATGCCAAATCATTTTAGTTTCCTGAGGGGGAATATGCTTTGTCGTGCCCTCTTCACGACTGTCTTGGTGTGTTTGAACCAATCTCGTTTGTTGTTGATGTGGACACCAAGGAATTTGAAGCTCTCAACCTGCTCCACTAGAGCCCCGTCGATGAGAATGGGGACGTGCTCGGTGCTCCTTTTCCTGTAGTCCACAATCCTTAGTCTTGGTTACGTTGAGGGATAAGTTGTTATTCTGGTACCACCTGGCCAGGTCTCTGACCTCCTCCCTATAGACTGTCTCGTCGTTGTCGGTGATCAGGACTACCACTGTTGTGTCGTCAGCAAATTTAATGATGGTGTTGGAGTCGTGCCTGGCCATGCAGTCATGGGTGAACAGGGACTACAGGAGGGGACTGAGCACGCACCCCTGGGGAGCTCCAGTGTTGAGGATCAGCGTGGCAGATGTGTTGCTACCTACCCTCACCACCTGGGGGCAGCCTGTCAGGAGGTCCCGGATCCAGTTGCAGAGGGAGGTGTTTAGTCCCAGGATCCTTAGCTAGGTGATGAGCTTTGAGGGTACTATGGTGTTGAACGCTGAGCTGTAGTCAATGAACAGCATTCTCACATAGGTGTTCCTTTTGTCCAGGTGGGAAAGGGCAGTGTGGAGTGCAATAGAGATTGTATCATCTGTGGATCTGTTTGGGCGGTATGCAAATTGGAGTGTGTCTAGGGTTTCTGGGATAATGGTGTTGATGTGAGCCATTACCAGCCTTTCAAAGCACTTCATGGCTACGATCGTGAGTGCTGTAGTCATTTAGGCAGGTTGCCTTTGTGTTCTTGGGCACAGGGACTATGGTGGTCTGCTTGAAGCATGTCGGTATTACAGACTCAATCAGGGACATGTTGAAAATGTCAGTGAAGACACCTGCCAGTTGGTCAGCACATGCCCGGAGCACACGTCCTGGTAATCAGTCTGGCCCTGCAGCCTTGTATATGTTGACCTGTTTAAAGGTCTTACTTACGTCGGCTACGGAGAGCGTGATCACACAGTCGTCCGGAACAGCTGAGGGTCTCATGCATGCCTCAGTGTTGCTTGCCTCGAAGCGAGCATAGAAGTGATTTAGCTCGTCTGGTAGGCTCGTATCACTGGGCAGCTCGCGGCTGTGCTTCCCTTTGTAGTCTGTAATAGTTTGCAAGCCCTGCCACATCTGACGAGCGTCGGAGCCGATGTAGTATGATTCAATCTTAGCCCTGTATTGACACTTTGCCTGTTTGATGGTTCATCGCAGGGCATAGAGGGATTCCTTGTAAGCTTCCGGGTTAGAGTCCCTCACCTTGAAAGCGGCAGCTCTACCCTTTAGCTCAATGTGAATGTTGCCTGTAATCAATGGCTTCTGGTTGGGGTATGTACGTACAGTCACTGTGGGGACGACGTCCTCAATGCACTTATTGATAAAGCCAGTGACTGATGTGGTGTATTCCTCAATGTTATCGGAAGAATCCCGGAACATGTTCCAGTCTGTGATAGCAAAGCAGTCCTGTAGTTTAGCATCTGCTTCATCTGACCATTTTTTATAGACCGAGTCACTGGTGCTTCCTGCTTTAATCTTTGCTTGTAAGCAGGAATCAGGAGGAGTTGTGGTCGAATTTACCAAATGGGGGGCGAGGGAGAGCTTTGTACGCGTCTCTGTGTGTGGAGTACAGGTGATCTAGAATTGTTTTGCCTCTGATTGCACGTTGGCGAATAATATTGACGGTAACGGCAGCTTTCCTAGTTGTCTTCTGCGGGTCTGGACGAGGCATCCGGCTCTTCGTCCTCTGCGTCGCTTCCTTTTGCGAATAATTGGGATGTCTGTCCTGTAGGGTGTTTGGAGAATATAATATCGTGTGAGTCCTGATTGTTGTTGTTGAAGAAGAAATCTTCTAATCCGAGGTGAGTGATCGCTGTCCTGATATCCAGAAGCGCTTTTCTTCCATAAGATAGTTGCAGAAACATTATGTACAAAATCATTTACAAATATTGCAGATAAAAAAAACACATAATAGCACAATTGGTTAGGAGACCGTAAAACGGCGGCCATCCCCCCCGCGCCATTTTTCACACCCGAATATTTCCGAATATTACCAAAACTATAAACAAGACTCTAGAACAATCATCGGCAAAAACCTATCTGAACCGATTTTGTGTTTGTTTACATTCTAGTTGATTCAGGCATGCAGTAAACACACAGCAATTAAAAAGTCCCCCTTCCTACTTCATATGAACTGTGACCTCAGCGCAGATTAACGTTCATGCTTGCTTGGTCATCGACGTAGGAGTAATGAAACGCTGTTCATTTCTCCAGGAGGGCACAGAATCCGTCCGCATGCAAAACGTTTCAGCACACCCTGCCATTACGAAGGTAAGGGAATCAAAAAGAAATCACCCCAACGGGGCAATGTTCCGTACGCAAACACCGTGGAATGTTCCGTGACTCAATAACCCGTGATGTAAACATTTACCAAAGCTGGAGCAAAACTCTGATTGCAATGTCATGGAAACTTAATGAGAGCATATGCCTGGTGGACTTTGATAAGAGCATTCTAGATTGTGCGGAGGATATTGGCACTTCGATAGATCTTGTGCTGTAAACAATTACCATAGCAGGAACAAATCAAGACTTTCATTGGCAGAGTAACAGAGGGCGTAGGAGTGTAATAACACTAAGTGAATGATTCGTCATCATAGCTACTGTAGTGAAATACTCTATACATTTTGGGATGCGGGCCAAGTTTAAGATGGAGCTTTGGAGGCCGATTTATGAATGAGAGGAATTACGTGGGTGTATAAGAAGACCATAAAGCAATGCAATATGTGTAATGCCTCTATGCCTCTACATTATAGAGCAGGGGAGGCCATCCCTTCTCCTATATAGCTTTTTTGTGTGTGTGTGTGTGGGGGGGGTTTGCTTCAACCCCATTGTAACAAGGTCCTGTGAGCAGCTGATTTGTTGGGTTTGTTACAGCAGGGTTGGAGCGAAACCCTACAGGAGAGTAGCTCTCCATTAAGAAAGTGTACTCCCTTGCTAAATAATGTTGAATTGATCAAGACCGGAATCGCCCGTCCTTCACAAGATGTCCACACCAACAGCTCGAAAAGCCTTCAAACAGATCATTTGTTATTTTCTGAAACAAGTGGAGGTCCTGTTGCGAACTTACTTCAATCTGAATCGTCAAATCAAATGAGTTGGTTGAAATAAAAAAAAACTATGAATTAAATGTTAAATTTTGCTTAGCTATGCAACTGCGGCAGCAAGCAATATTCAACAGCTGGCAAATGTTAAAAAAAAGTTTTTTAAAACATGGATATGGATGGTCAAAATGATTCAGATCAGACACAGCGGAATGCCTCGAGTTCAACATCCTAGTGTGTGTGTGTGTGTGTGTGTACATGTGTTGCGTAGTGTTTAAAGAGTCATATCACATACCTGTATTCATGTTGAAGAGGTCTCCTAACAGTTCTACCGTAGCTGGGTACACTTTCCTGGAATAAAGGAATCAGAGATAGAGGTTAGATTATTACCTACTGTAATGCCCTCAGAGAAACAGAAATCCTACTTCTCTTTCACATTACCTGGTGCAAGTCAGTTTGACATGCCATGTAAACTGCCAATGTGGATTTGTGAATAACAAATCAATTCCATCAGGAATAACTTGAGAATCTACTCAATCTAAAATCTTTAAGGGGGAGATTGTTATTACCAAAAGCAGTGCGGTTCTAAAAATAAACAATTTCCTCAAATAGTTCCAACATTCATTCCTTCCATTGGCGTTATGGCAGCAGTTTTAGTTCAGGCTCAATAGTGCTTGTAGTTTAAAATGAACATTAAATCTTGGTTCTTTGTGTTTGTCTTGACTTCTGAATCAGGTTGATTACTGCTTGGCTGGACACCAGTCCACTCAGTCATACCGTAGCTAGGGAAGCAGTATATTTCTGTGTGTTTGTGTGTATATGTACAGTGCCTTCAGAAAGTATTCACACACCCCATAATGTCAAAATGGAATTTAGAAATAAATGAAAAATTAAAAGCTGAAATGTCTTGAGTGAATAAGTATTCAACCCCTTTGTTATTGCAAGCCTAAATAAGATCAGGAGTAAAAATGTGCTTAAATTGCATAAATGAAGTTGCTTGGACTCATTCAGTGTTCAATAATAGTGGTTAACATTTTTTAATGATTACCCCATCTCTGTATTCACATATAGTTATCTGTAAGGTGCCTCAATCGAGTAGTTCATTTCAAAACACAAGATTAATCCACTGACCAGCGAGGTTTTTCAAGAAGGGCACTAATTGGTAGATGTGAAGAAAATAAATTAAAAAAGACAGAATATATTTTTGAGCACGGTGAAGTTATTAATTAGACTTTGGCTGGTGCATAAATACACCCAGTCACTACAAATATACAGGCGTTCTTCCTAACTCAGTTGCCAGAGAGGAAGAAAACTGCTCAGAGATTCACCATGAGGAAAATGTTGATTTTAAAACAGAGTTGAATGGCTGTGATAGGAGAAAACTGAAGATGGATCCCCAACATTACCAACCTAAATGACAAACTGAAAACAAGGAAGCCTGTCCAAAAACATGCATCCTGTTTGCAACAAGGCACTTAAGTAATACTGCTGCAAAAAATGTGGCAAAAAAACTATTTGTCCGGAATACATTTGGGGCAAATCCAACACAGCACATCACTGAGTACCACTCTCCATATTGTCAAGCATGGTGGTGGCTGCATCCCGTTATGCGTATGCTTGTTATCAGCAAGGACTAGGGAGTTTTTAAAAGATAAAAATGAAAGTAATACAGCTATAAGCAGAGGCAAAATCCTAGAGGAATACCTGGTTCAGCCTGCTGTTGAACAGACACGGAGACAAATTCCCCTTTCAGCAGGCCAATAACCTAAAAACACAAGGCCAAATCTATACGGGAGTTTGCTTACCAAAACTACATTTTGACTTAAAAATCGTCTAGAAAATCTGTCAAGACTTGAAAACGGTTGTCTAGCAATGATCAATAATCAATTTGACAATTTTTTTTAAATAACAAAAATGGGCTAATATTGTACAATCCAGGTGTGGAAAGCTCTTAGAGACTTACCCAGAAAGATCTACAGCTTTAAAATCGCTGCCAAATGTGCTTCTACAAAGTATTGACTCAGGGGTGTGAAAACTTACGTAAAAATGTGTCATTCTTTTTCAATAAATTGGAGAATATTTTTTTTTTGGTCATTATGGGTTTTTGTGGGTGTGAAAAACCGGTGTGAAAAAAAATCTTTTGAATTCAGGTTGTAACAACAAAATGTGGAATAAGTCAAGGGGTATGAATACTTTCTGAAGGCACAGTATGTGCATATGCGTTTCATTACTGAGGCTTTGGGCGTGACAGATCCAGCTAGTGTCAGCTCACAGGGGCTGTGGCGGCGATCATACGTGTCTGATATGTAGATGGCTGCAACACACGGGCGTGAATCCTGCTAATGACACTCGCATGTGTTCAGAGATTAGCCTGGGCTTTTGTTCCAAGATGTGTTCAAGCGCATGTCCCCATGTTTGAAAGGTAGAATCTGTACAATGATCTGCTCTTCAATGGCCATTTCAAATGATGTGAACCTTGACTCATAATGATAGGCTTGTACACCAATTGATTCTAGAAGAATAGAATTTGTAAATGCCTTATGACAAACACCTAATTCAGCTACTTAACTATTCACCCAGACCCACTATTAGTTTAAATGAGAACGTGTTAGTGCTGGGTTAGAACTAAAATGTGCAACCTGGAGGGTACCCCTAAACCGGAGTTGAAAAACACTGTACTATGAAACCATCACTCCGTTATTTATAGCCAACCATTTACAGTAAAGCATGGTTCACAAAGACGCTAAACAAAAGGCAATGCACAGTAATGTCTTAAATCATAAACGTTTTGTTTACAAATGCACAAGTTAGCAGTCGTGACATAGATGATTAGGTTAGCCACAGATAGATGTTACTAGGCAGAGGGCACAGAATTGGCAAGAGGAAAGCCGCTACGGAACCATTTAGTGCACTCAAAGTTTGCCAATCAAAATAAAGTGTTTTTTTCTCCCCGAGCTAAATTTGAGAAAAATCTTTATGTGCCAATAGAATATAGCCAAAATGACAACCCTCAACCATTTGGCACTCCAGTCAGGCGAGAGCAAATGTTCAAGCTCAAATTATTTGAAAGATCTAGGTCTGCATGCTGGTCCTTTTCATCAGTATGACAGTATTGTAACCTACTGTAGGTCTGCATGCTGGTCCTTTTCATCAGTATGACAGTATTGTAACCTACTGTAGGTCTGCATGCTGGTCCTTTTCATCAGTATGACAGTATTGTAACCTACTGTAGGTCTGCATGCTGGTCCTTTTCATCAGTATGACAGTATTGTAACCTACTGTAGGTCTGCATGCTGGTCCTTTTCATCAGTTTGACAGTATTCTAACCTAGGTCTGCACGCTGGTCCTTTTCATCAGTATGACAGTATTGTAACCTAGGTCTGCATGCTGGTCCTTTTCATCAGTTTGACAGTATTCTAACCTAGGTCTGCATGCTGGTCCAGTTCATCAGTTTGAAAGCTGAGAGGCTCAGTAAAGGTTTCCCCCCAAATGCTGATAATTGCCCTCTTATTAGCATGCTTATAGGGGTACGTTGTAAACAAACTCCTTTTGAAGTAAATGGTGATATGGCCTTGTGTGGTGACTCGAGTAATGGTTGGGGTCACATGCACACTCTTTACAGCAATGCCTCAAGACGGCTGTCAACACAGATCCTCCCCACCATAGCGCTGCTTCTTGAATCTAGTCTGCTTGAATAGAATGTGAGCCATAGAGTAATGTCATTGAGGCTGTAAACAGCAATTTTCTAGTAGATCACTATTTCAAACGGTTTACTTAAGCTAGGGCCACAGACCAGTCCAGTTGAGTTGGATCATCTCAGGAGGTCTGTGTGGCCTACCATACAAGCAATGGTGGTTTAGTTCAGATACAGGAAGATACGTTTTCAGGGGATTGCCTTGAAAAGTGGTAGCCATTATTTAAACATTAGGGCAATTACATGATAATGGAATAACGCTTTGACTCCGATTTTTCACTTTTAAATGTGTGCCAAACAAAAAACAAAAGGTGAACAAAATCATGTAAAACTCTATGCACAAGGACTAATTTGAACAATTTCCACTGAACATTCACGCAAAAGCACATTCACGGAAAGAACTATGCAGATGCAAAGTTTGGAAACTTTTGAAAAATACATGTAAAAATCTCCCTCAGTTCTTTGTGTGACCATGTTTTCCAAAAACTCATATATCTGCTCTGAAATAAGACTCAAAGATGTCAGCAGAAATAATGGTGTGTGTCAGCTATGACATGACACCTGGACTTTGAACACATCTTTTTTGGTTATTGAACTACAGTAAGTGAAGTGGATTTACATCTGGTAACGGAATTACATCATGGGTCCCTGATTTGTACAGAAATGCAAAATTATGAATTTTCCTCCTTTTGCATATTTGGGTATTATTCTACACATTGGCTAATGGTGTAATGAGCTCCGCTCTCAAACGAGACCACATTTGGTTGTGACTGCCCATACCATAACCCCACCTCCACCATGGGGCACTGTCAATACACTCAGTCTGCGGTTGTGAGGCCGGTTGGACGTACTGCCAAATTCTCTAAAACAACTTTAAAGGCGGCTTATGGTAGAGAATTGAACATTCAAGTCTCTGGCAACAGCTCTGGTGGACATTCCTGCTGTCAGAATGCCAATTGCACGATCCCTCAAAACTTGAGACATCGGTGGCATTGTGTTGTGATATAACTGCACATTTTAGAGTGGCTTTTTATTGTCCCCAGCACAAGTTGCACCTGTGTAATGGCCATGCTGTTTAATCAGCTTCTTGATATGCCATACCTGTGGTGGATGGATTATTTTGGCAAAGGAGAAATGCTCACTAACAGGGATGTAAACACATTTGTGTACTTTTATTTCACCTCATGACATGTTTATATTGACATGTTGCGTTTATAACACTTGACATGTTGCGTGTATATTTTTGTTCAGTGTAGTTGGCAGAGGTCTTTACTTCAGCATTAGTGTGTTTCTAATCCCTTTGAAATACTTTTTCCTGGCAGATGTTGTCAAAGACCCCTTTTCCATCTGGTTGACTAGAAATCAAAACCTTTGCTCATTCTAGGATGGAAAATGGTTGAAAATTGTATGTATATATGCATTCATTTCTCAAAAATATTGACTCGTAGCTTTCATTTGACACCCACTTTGACATGCTCCTATGAACTTCACATATTGGTTCTCATGGGTCCTTTACATGGAAATGCCCATTACCCACAATCCTTTCCTGGCAGCCAGTACAGTACATGGCAAACCACTTAGCCTCTATGCAGCATTGAAAATAGGCAAAAGGTGGCTAAAAATACAGCAGGTGAAAATGGACCCGGGAGGTTGAGAACATATTACAGCAGGAAGATGATGACTATACCAACACCCTGTCTGACTGACTGGCTGACTGGCTGACAGGGGAAGTGTTGCATTCTGGTTACGGCAGGAGCCAGGAGGACATCTCAATATACCAAAGATGGTCTCCACATCTGCACTGGCATTAAAGAGTTGAACAAGTGAAAGACACTTACAATAGCAGGCATCCTCCACACTGCCTTGACCTATCCTGTGTTTTCAGAACATCGCAGAGGATGAGGAGATGAGGGGAGGAAGTCACTTTCGAAAAAGGTTTATGTCCAGACACCGTTTGTTTGCTGCTCCCACAAGTGATGTTTAACTAAAAGCTACAGAAACAGCGTCTCCTCTGACATGGTTGTCATCGGGTAACCAAACCCACATGACACACAGGGAGGAAGCCATTTTTAGACTTTTTGAGATATGTGGGAAAGAGCCATCACCGGGTGACGACTCCTCCACACATCATGTCTACAAGTTAGTGACACACCACACCACACTTGTCACACGGAGGGGACTGGAAATAGAACAATCTTTTACATCCATAGGAAGACGTGAAATGACAGTAAATACTCTCACAGTTCAATATAAGCGTGTTAATATACAAAACCTCCAACTAACTTTCAGGTGTCTCAACTTACCCTAATTAACATATACAGTAGGATTAGGCTGTTCGTGGACAACACTTTAGACAGTTGACTACAAACGTATATTTTCGACATCTGATACAAAGTTGCTCTGCTAAAACCACAGCAGCTCAGAAATCCCCAAATGCACCATCATGGATGGATTAAAACAAAGGGTACTCTCAATAATCATTTAATGGCTGAAAAAGAGAACCTATCGATTTTGGTCCTTTTAGAACGCTAACAGATAAACAAGCTCACAGACGGACGATAAAGCCCATCCAACAACCGAGGCCACCTCTGCTTGAACAGCGAACTGGAAAATTAATTTCTCTCCGTTTTAAAGAATGTGCGAGAGAAGCACTTAGGACTCTATTGATTTTTTTTAAAAACACACGCCATATGTCTTGCCAACACAGCCAGTGTTGGTGGTGTTAGCCAAGGGGCTAGCACTGTGATGGGTTTCTATAGAGCGCCAATGATACTAGATGGTAAATGCTGCTATAAAATGGCTAGCTGTCTGTCCATTTAGAAATCTTACAGGGCCACACACACACACGGCCACACACACTGGGGTAAATCACGGCACCGGCGTCGTGGCTTGTCACCATCCAAACCAGGGCCAGATTAAAAGGATCATGTTTCCGGGGGACAGACCAGCGGCGACACAGCAGCTGTGGCCACCACGGCCCACAGGGGAAGTGTTATGGTGGGACACTGGATCCGAGCACACGTTCTCGTTCTCTCCCCCTCCCTCTCTGAATGTAAATAATGGTATTCAAACTTTTTCAGCTATAACACTTTTTTTTTAGAAACTTGTGTCCAAAAGGAAGACATTTTTGTCTAACCCTTAATTCACAACGCGAGTTGACTGAGAGAACAACTATAATTCACAACTTGTGTCCAATTGGAATCTGGGAATACGCAGGTACACCTAAAATGTCTTTCCACACCGAGCCCCATATCCACCTGCAATTCCACTGAGTCCCCTTTGGGGGGGCAGTGTCCTACACTTTGCCTACCCTACCTCTGACCCAGAACCAGCATGGAGCCATTCCAGTGTCGAAAGCTTTAATACCTATAAAACAAGTCACAGTCTTCGTATCAGACGGTCATGGGGACGGTTGTGACAGTGGCTGTAAATATTGAGGCCTGGCGCGTACCGCTGTGATTAATCGGCGAGTGCGGCAGCGCTGTTTACGAGGCATTAGCTGCCAGCACCTGATGAATCCCCAGACGAGCACATCACCACACATCAACGGAATCATTTATCGAACAGGAAACGAGTAAGCCGGATGGGAGGATAAAAAGAGGGAGAGAGAGGGATGTGGGATAACTGCTTGATGCTCTCACCAGAGCTCCTTATTGCATGGATACATACATACATGGATACATACATACATACATACATACATACATACATGGATACATACATACATACATGGATACATACATACATACATACATACATACATACATACATACATACATGGATACATACATACATACATGGATACATACATACATACATACATGGATACATACATACATACATGGATACATACATACATACATGGATACATACATACATACATGGATACATACATACATACATGGATACATACATACATACATGGATACATACATACATACATAGATACATACATACATACATACATACATGGATACATACATACATGGATACATACATACATACATGGATACATACATACATACATACATACATGGATACATACATACATACATGGATACATACATACATACATGGATACATACATACATGGATACATACATACATACATAGATACATACATACATACATGGATACATACATACATACATGGATACATACATACATACATGGATACATACATACATACATACATACATGGATACATACATACATACATGGATACATGGATACATACATACATACATACATACATGGATACATGGATACATGGATACATACATACATGGATACATACATACATGGATACATACATACATACATACATGGATACATACATACATACATACATGGATACATACATACATACATGGATACATACATACATACATGGATACATACATACATACATGGATACATACATACATGGATACATACATACATACATGGATACATACATACATACATGGATACATACATACATACATGGATACATACATACATACATGGATACATACATACATACATGGATACATACATACATACATGGATACATACATACATACATGGATACATACATACATACATGGATACATACATACATACATGGATACATACATACATACATACATGGATACATACATACATACATGGATACATACATGGATACATACATACATACATGGATACATACATACATACATGGATACATACATGGATACATACATACATACATACATACATACATACATACATACATACATACATACATACATACATACATACATACATACATACATACATGGATACATACATGGATACATACATGGATACATGGATACATACATGGATACATGGATACATACATGGATACATGGATACATACATGGATACATGGATACATGGATACATACATGGATACATGGATACATGGATACATGGATACATACATGGATACATACACGGATACATGGATACATACATACATACATGGATACATACATACATACATGGATACATACATACATACATGGATACATACATACATACATGGATACATACATACATACATGGATACATACATACATACATGGATACATACATACATACATGGATACATACATGGATACATACATACATACATACATACATACATACATACATACATACATACATACATACATGGATACATACATGGATACATGGATACATACATGGATACATGGATACATACATGGATACATGGATACATACATGGATACATGGATACATACATACATGGACACATGGATACATGGATACATGGATACATACATGGATACATACATACATACATGGATACATACATACATACATGGATACATACATACATACATGGATACATACATACATACATGGATACATACATACATACATGGATACATACATACATACATGGATACATACATATACATACATACATGGATACATACATACATATACATACATACATACATACATACATACATACATACATACATACATACATACATACATACATACATACATACATACATACATGGATACATACATGGATACATGGATACATACATGGATACATGGATACATACATGGACACATGGATACATGGATACATACATGGACACATGGATACATGGATACATACATGGATACATACATACATACATGGATACATACATACATACATGGATACATGGATACATACATACATACATACATACATGGATACATGGATACATACATACATACATACATACATACATACATACATACATACATACATACATGGATACATACATGGATACATACATACATACATGGATACATACATGGATACATGGATACATACATACATACATGGATACATACATACATGGATACATACATACATACATGGATACATACATACATACATGGATACATACATACATACATGGATACATACATACATACATACATACATACATACATACATGGATACATACATACATACATGGATACATACATACATACATACATACATGGATACATACATACATACATACATGGATACATACATACATACATACATACATACATGGATACATACATACATACATACATACATACATACATACATACATACATACATACATACATACATACATACATGGATACATACATACATACATACATACATGGATACATACATACATACATGGATACATACATACATACATGGATACATACATACATACATGGATACATACATACATACATGGATACATACATACATACATGGATACATACATACATACATGGATACATACATACATACATACATGGATACATACATACATACATGGATACATACATACATACATGGATACATACATACATACATGGATACATACATACATACATGGATACATACATACATACATGGATACATACATACATACATGGATACATACATGGATACATACATACATACATACATGGATACATACATGGATACATGGATACATGGATACATACATACATACATACATACATACATGGATACATACATGGATACATGGATACATACATGGATACATGGATACATACATGGATACATGGATACATGGATACATACATGGATACATACATGGATACATACATACATACATGGATACATACATACATACATGGATACATGGATACATACATACATGGATACATGGATACATACATACATACATACATACATACATGGATACATACATACATACATGGATACATGGATACATACATACATACATACATGGATACATACATACATACATACATACATACATACATACATGGATACATACATACATACATACATGGATACATACATACATACATACATACATGGATACATACATACATACATACATGGATACATACATACATACATACATGGATACATACATACATACATACATGGATACATACATACATACATACATGGATACATACATAGATACATACACGGATACATACATACATACATACATGGATACATACATACATACATACATGGATACATACATACATACATACATGGATACATACATACATACATACATGGATACATACATACATACATACATACATGGATACATACATACATACATGGATACATACATACATACATGGATACATACATACATACATGGATACATACATACATACATGGATACATACATACATACATGGATACATACATACATACATGGATACATACATACATACATGGATACATACATACATACATGGATACATACATACATACATGGATACATGGATACATACATGGATACATGGATACATACATGGATACATGGATACATACATGGATACATGGATACATACATGGATACATGGATACATACATGGATACATGGATACATACATGGATACATGGATACATACATACATACATGGATACATACATACATACATACATGGATACATACATACATACATACATGGATACATACATACATACATACATGGATACATACATACATACATGGATACATACATACATGGATACATACATACATACATGGATACATACATACATACATGGATACATACATACATACATACATACATACATACATGGATACATACATACATGGATACATACATGGATACATACATGGATACATACATGGATACATACATGGATACATGGATACATACATGGATACATACATGGATACATACATACATACATGGATACATACATACATACATGGATACATACATGGATACATACATGGATAGATGGATACATAAATGGATACATGGATACATACATGGATACATGGATACATACATGGATACATGGATACATACATGGATACATGGATACATACATGGATACATGGATACATACATGGATACATGGATACATACATGGATACATGGATACATACATACATACATGGATACATACATACATACATACATGGATACATACATACATACATACATGGATACATACATACATACATGGATACATACATACATACATGGATACATACATACATACATGGATACATACATGGATACATACATACATACATACATACATACATACATACATACATACATACATACATGGATACATACATGGATACATACATGGATACATGGATACATACATGGATACATGGATACATACATGGATACATGGATACATACATGGATACATGGATACATACATGGATACATACACGGATACATACATACATACATACATACATGGATACATACATACATACATGGATACATACATGGATACATACATACATACATGGATACATACATACATACATGGATACATACATACATACATACATGGATACATACATACATGGATACATACATACATGGATACATACATACATACATGGATACATACATACATGGATACATGGATACATACATGGATACATGGATACATGGATACATACATGGATACATGGATACATGGATACATACATGGATACATACACGGATACATACATACATACATACATACATGGATACATACATACATACATGGATACATACATGGATACATACATACATACATGGATACATACATACATACATACATACATACATGGATACATACATACATACATGGATACATACATACATGGATACATACATACATGGATACATACATACATGGATACATACATACATACATGGATACATACATACATACATGGATACATACATACATACATGGATACATACATACATACATACATACATACATACATACATACATACATACATACATACATGGATACATACATGGATACATACATGGATACATACATACATGGATACATACATGGATACATACATGGATACATACATGGATACATACATGGATACATACATACATACATACATGGATACATACATGGATACATACATGGATACATACATGGATACATACATGGATACATACATGGATACATACATGGATACATACATGGATACATACATGGATACATACATGGATACATACATACATGGATACATACATGGATACATACATGGATACATACATACATGGATACATACATACATGGATACATACATGGATACATACATGGATACATACATGGATACATACATGGATACATACATGGATACATACATGGATACATACATGGATACATACATGGATACATACATACATGGATACATACATACATACATACATACATACATGGATACATACATACATGGATACATACATGGATACATAGATACATACATGGATACATACATGGATACATACATGGATACATACATGGATACATACATGGATACATACATGGATACATACATGGATACATACATGGATACATACATGGATACATACATGGATACATACATGGATACATGGATACATACATGGATACATACATGGATACATACATACATGGATACATACATGGATACATACATGGATACATACATGGATACATACATGGATACATACATGGATACATACATGGATACATACATGGATACATACATGGATACATACATGGATACATGGGTACATACATGGATACATACATACATACATGGATACATGGATACATACATACATACATGGATACATGGATACATACATGGATACATACATGGATACATACATGGATACATGGATACATACATGGATACATACATGCATACATACAATGTCTGAACCATTACACTCGTAAAATGAGACTACCATGGTCGAATCGTGCCATTCTCTGCCACTGCAGTGACCACATAACTTTGCGTCACGTGAACAGATATGCTCAGCCTCAGTGTTGCATTTCGCCTGGTCATCACTATACAAATCTCTTCGCTTTGCGTCGACAACCAACCGAGCACCCACGCTGTTCTCCTGTGCACTTCTCATGACAAAAGGAAGACACTCCAGCACACCGCTGATCATTGATGACCCACAAACAATGTCTCTCAATGCGACATTTTGGGAACTTCTCAAAAGAAAACCCTCTGAGCTTCTCGGATGTCCAATGCATCACACCCCTTGGGAGGATTGGCGTACTCAGTCACACACATATGCGAACAAGTGGGGGGGTGGGGGGGATTTCCCTATACAAGATGTCTTCGTCCCAGGTGATGTGCGTTTGACTATGTAAGCTAGTAGGTCTTGGGCAAAAAACGTATACCTTTTGCAGACTCTTACTCAATTTCAAATGGACCCCTTTTACCCATAACCCTGAATGTTTTGGTCCGGTTTCCGAGACACAGATCAAGCCTAGTCCAAGAACAAACAAAATAACACATTCCAAATGGAATTTCCAGGACTAGACAATTTGTGCCAGCGAAACCACCCCATAGGCCTGGGGTCCCACTGGGTGCATGTTTAGTTTGTTGCCCTAGTCCTACACAGCTGATTCAAATAACCAACTCATCATCAAGCTTTGACTATTTCAACCAACTGTGGAGTGCTAGGGCAGACATGGGCAATTATTTTCCATGGAGGGCCACAATAGAATATATTTTTGCCATCACGGGCCAGAATAATATTACATGTGTATGACTGTGTTGACCGATATATCTACTGTAAATCACATCCAGATATGCTACTTATTTTACTTGCTTAACATGCACAGAAATAAACCACATCCATGTGCTCCTTTTGCTCAGTATTTTCATTATTAAACATGCAATGAACTACACGGAGGGAAAAGTACACAGTGCATTCAGCACCACGGACAGAACTCTTGTTAACGGGTATGCACAAAAACACTAGGAAGAGAGAGAGCTCAACATTACATTTCAACTCCTCAGTGTGAGGAGTGATGTCTCTGATGGGCATTGACTAGAGCAGTGAAGTCGGGTATAGTTTCGGAAGTCGCTAGGAGTAGGATTGCTGAGAGGTGAGAGTCAGTAAGAGATCTATGCCTTGACTTGTTATATTTCATCCCTGAAAATGTCTGTTGACCCAAAAAGTTCATCTTTGGAAAGTGTTGTTCATTAAGAGATGCATAGAACCTCAGTGATATTGTTTTGAATAGTTCTCCAATCACTGCATCAGAGTAAAGATCGATAAGCTCAAGTTGCAACTCAGCATTACAGAATGTCATTTTCCAACACTTTGAAATCCTCAAAATGATGAGAAAACTCCCCGTTCAAAGCACGCAGCAGTGATGTATACTTCTCCTGCTGGTCTACTGATAGGGAACAGACTAGTAGTGTCGGAAGCTGGGTGAGATTGTTGTCTTTTATTTGGCCGGTCAGGATGAGTCATTTTCATTTGAAGGCTTTGACAAGCCTGTACATCTGATGTACAAAAAGGCCCTTCCCTTGTAGTTTGGAATTCAGTTTATTCATGAGGGCCATGATATCCACGGTGAAGGCAAAATCTGCCAACCATTCTTTATCTTGCATTTGAGGGAAATCCACATATTTTCCATTCATTTGTAAAAACTCAGCAATCTCTGACTTCAGGTCCCACACCCTTTTAAGCACCTTCCCCAAACTCAGCCATCTCACGTTTGTGTGATAGAGTCGGGTCATGAAAATCTCCCCTGTCTCTTCCAACTGTGAGACAAACTGCCTGTGATTTAAATATTTTTCTGTTATGAAGTTTACCACTTTACTATCGCAAATTCATTATGTAATCTGAGCATAATTCTGCGGGCCTTATTGAAATCAGGTTGCGGGCAGCATACGGCCCCCGGGCCAGCCTTTGCATCAAAATTCCATTAAGAATGATTTCTTTGTCCTGGACTAGGCTTAATCTGTGCCTAGTCCGGGCGGGGGCAAAACAGTTTGGGAAACCTTGGTGTAGAGGATATATTGCATGGATCGGATAGTTGTCAGGCTAAGAGAGCAATGTGGAGCTATTAAAATGTTGCTTAGTAGCAATGTTCCCTCAAATTTTCTTCAGCACAGAGCAAATTTCACGTCTGCTGAACTCAAACCAACATTTGTGAAAATTCTGTGCAACTTTCTGTGCTCGCTTACTGTGAACACTGAGGCTGTACCGGCTTGAAGTTACAGTTTCAGACTGTGGTCAAGTAGGCTACTGTGGATGATAATGTAGGCTTACCAGAGAAAACACATCCCATAACATTGTCATGAAGCTGGCCTGGGGGTAGGTTTATGATAGTCATAAATACCTCTTCCACCCCTTTTTTCCCCTCTTTCTACCCTACTGATGTGACTATTGAAAATCCCTTGGTTAACGTCTGGGAACATCAGAAGGTGGGGGAAAATTAACCATATTTTGGTAATCCGACCAGTTGGACATATGCGTTGGTACTTAATGAATATGATGTCAGTTCGGTTGTCATCTGAGACATTCTCATCAATGATAGGATGACATAAACGGTACAGTGGAAAGTCTACACATTATAGTTATCAGATGGAATTGTTGTGCAATTTAAATGTTTGAATATAAAATTATTGGTGAAAAGATGAAATGTAATTTTAGCTTCCAAATGAGAGATTTGGGTTTTCATAAGATTAGGGCTCAGCTCAATCAGAGGCCCGCCCCTGTGAAGAGACATGGGTTATGAAACTATGAAAACACACCCTTCTCCCTCCACTATATAAGCCCTTGACAAAAATGTAACCTCCTGTTCCGAGGACGTGAGGACGATGGTCCATACCTTAAAAAGGACTAACATGTCAACTACAGAACTAAGCCAACCTCAGCGTGAGCTTTGGTTGTGAATGGTCTGAACTTTGAACTGTTATTCACTAAAGTGAGACATCCTAGCCGTTGAGCTAGCAACAGCAGCTGTAAACGTGGGCTAGGAAAGGACAGACAGAGTATCCCGTCTACCACACAACGACGACACTACAACGTATCCCGTTCACCATCAGAGACACTCTTCAAAGGACAAAAGGACTCTGTCGGGCAACACGGCCTTCCATCTACCACCAACCTATTGAAGCGCAGCTCAGAGTAAATATTTATTGCATTTTCCTTTTCCAAATGGGCGGTAATTTAGAATGCATAGGATATTGTATTTACGATAGAGTAGCTGCCTACGGCCCGATAGAGACATCGTTTCTCCCTTTGTTCTTCAGTCTTCCCACTCAAACCCAACCCCCTTTTCTTTGTGTAACCAGCTGTCATATCTGTTCCGCCCGCTAGGGATGTTTTCCTTTATGACATAATTTGTAATCAAGGTATGATTCATTCTGTGTATATGTAATTCTGTGTGATTAGTTAGGTATTTAGTAAATAAATAATTAAAGCCAATTTTGTATTGCTGATACAACTTGTTAGCCAGGGTTATTTCAGATGAGACTGAAATAAGGTGACGATTAATATTGACTGCTGTTGATGTAAAATATTACTAGGTCTTTCAGAGTTTATTCGGAAGATAACAGCTCTATAAGTATTATTTCGTGGTGCCCCGACTTTCTAGTTAATTACATTTACATGATTAGCTCAATCAGGTAATATTAATTACAGAGAAAGGATTTTATAGAAAAGCATGTCATATCACTTAATCTGGCATAGCCAAAGACACGACAACATGGAATAGCTGTTCATTCAGCCTACAGTAGCAGCCAATGTGGGCCTATATTCCTTGAGACTTTTGAAAAACAAAAATGCAGGGCTTGAAATTAACCTGTTAATCGACTTGTCCTTCAGACAAGGAGGTGACTGAAAATGTTGATGTGTAGCTTGATGCAAGAAACCACTTTACAAAATAAAATGCATTATTCCCATACCATAATTAGAGGATCAGACAAATTATGCTACCCTCTGTCTACTTAGCTTATTCAAGTCTGTCTTAAAATACACACTGCTCCTTTAAGACAAAAAAAAGCACTTTACCTGACTCGCTTTTCAAAGATGTCTAGAAATGTACACGTTTTGTGCTCTTGTAGGAAGAAAATCACTCCCCCATTGCAGACTATAAATGATCTATAACTCACATACTAGCAAAGGCTATGAACAAAATGTGCACACATGGCTTCAAGCAGCTTTCATATTGATCTCATAACAAGCGCATCTACTCATGACCGAGCATGCTGTAAACACAGTCCAGTTCAAAATAAATGGCACAGATCCATTATGGCAATGGTCTATTTGCATATAGGCCTACTGCAGCTCTGATTGTTTATGGCGCACCGGTCTGTGTCGAGGAGGGGCCTGAGTCATGCAATAGGATCCTACTCCATGCATTCTGAGGGAACTTTGCTTACGCCTCGATCACAACGACAGAGTCGATGCATTTTGGTACAGCAGAAGAACATTTCCAATGGAACGTTGCCTTGAAGCATTGCGTTGCAGAGGCAGTCGGAGTGTGATCTGTGTGGTGCATACGTTGGATTCATCAAAAGTATGAGTCAAACTGTCTGCGTAGAGAGGGCTTGACAGAAATGGTAGCAGAAGGTGAATGTTGAACTTTTGTTGCACACATACCCAGGTGATGCCGCGTACTATTTTGCACAATGGCGCTGTAGGTGTGATCACGGAGTTTAAAAGGTGTTTCATACTTCCAAAAGTGGATGTGAAACGATCCGTTAGAGATGGTAATTTAAGCCCTCCGAGTATTGTGAAATCACTCTAACCAGGTGGTTCCTTTCAGTCGGGTACCCATCAGACTCTTCCTTAAGGGATAAGAAATTATGCCTTTGCCATGAAGTCATTTGATTAATGGCATTAAAAAGGTAGATTAGCCATGAGTTTTATTGGTTTAGTCAGAGTCTAGTGGGGCACATTATCAGCCGATTGACAATGCACAGTTTAATTAAAAAAGGGACTATTTCAGTTTTTTAAATTGAGTTATATTTTGTAGCCTTAAGAAAACAGATGCTCTGAATCAGGATGGTGGTTTAAGTTATGGTTTATGATGTACTGAAGTTTATGGCAAAATGTTATATTTCTATAAAGATTCACAGCCCCAGTCCTAGGAACGTCAGTCTACCTTTATCGGAGGGCAATAAAAACACTAAACCTCATATCAAGGGACCTACTGTACACAGAGCCACTATCAAAACGTTGACAACAAAAATAATGTCCATAATAACTTCCAATTGTACTCCGGGGCAAACAATGGGACTGTAGTTCCTTCCGAAAGTTAAGATATAAAATGCTAGACTCCTACTCGCATAAATATATAGATTTCTTTACTTCTCTGGAGTTTTTGTTGGCTTGTTCTTGGGGAAAAACTCATAACTTTCAGAAGTCTATTGACATAGCAGCACTATGCGCTACTCCCATACTCCCGTGCCCTTTGAGGATAGAGTAAAATCTAATTTTGACGAAAATGTCTAGAGTAGGCTCATAAATCATATCCAGCTGACACTTGTGGTGCCACCGAGCATGTTATGAGTCTAACTTCGCTCTTTTTATACCACAGATATTTTGAATGACCTAAAAGGTGATTCAATCTGAGCCTGATGTAGAAGCTCTGTATGGATAAATAATGCATTTCCTTTATTTTCCCACATGGAGTTTCTCTCTCATACTTGAATTTCTTCAGTTCTCAGCTTTGCAATTTATTGAATCCTCCCCCAAGAGTTAAAATAAACTAAGCTAACTGCAAAATCTGTGGCTAATGCCGAGCAAAAAGCCTGGAGAGGAGGAACTCCAAATCTCCAAGAAGTACGATTCCCTTCTTCCTCGGTTTACAAGCCCTAAAAACATACATTGAGATTGCCTAGAGTCGTTATATTGTATTGAGTCACAGTGGTTTATCCGTAGCTTGTAATTTAGGTGTCGGTGGAGACCTCTGGAGAGTTGTGTATATAATTACTGAACAAAGATATAAAACCACAACATGCAACAATTCCAGCAATTTTACTGAGTTACAGTTCACTGAAGGAACTCAGTCAATTGAAAAAGTCATTAGGCGTAATCTACGGATTTCACATGACTGGGCAGGGGTGCAGCCTTGGGTGGGCTTGGGAGGGCATAGGCCCAACTACTTGGGAGCCAATCAGAATGAGTTTTTCCCCACAAAAGGGGGTGGCTCCTCAGTTTCATCAGCTGTCCAGGTGGCTGGTCTCAGACAATCCCACAGGTAAAGAAGCCAAATGTGGAGTTCCTGGCTGGCGTGGTCACACGTGGTCTGTGGTTGTGAGGCTGGTTTGACGTACTGCCAAATTCTTTAAAAACAACTTTAGAGGCAGCTTATGGTATAAAAAAATAACATTAAATTATCTGGCAACAGCTTTGGTGGACATTCCTGCTGTCAACATAGCAACTGCACGCTCCCTCAAAACTTGAGACATCTGTGGCACTGTGTTGTGTGACAAAACAGCACATTTTAGAGTGGCCTTTTGTCCCCAACACAAGTTGCACCTGTGTAATGATCATGCTGTTTAATTAGCTTCTTGATATGCCACACCTGACAGGTGGATGGATTATCTGGCAAAGGAGAAATGCTCACTAACAAGGATGTAAACAAATTTGTGCACACATTTTGAGAGATATGTTTTTGTGCACATGGGACACGTTTCAAACATTTTCCATGTTGTGTTAATATTTTTGTTCAGTATAGTTTCACTGGGTCTCCAGAGACACAGCCCAGAGCTAGCAATGTCTAAGCCACAGAAAGGCCCCCGGTTCGCCCCCACAAGACCCACGAGATTTATTAGTCTGTTGAATTAAAATAGTCTGTTGATGAAAATAGTCATGGCCTCTAAACCTTCAATCTGCATACTGGACCCTATTCCAACTAAACTACTGAAAAAGCTGCTTCCTATGCTTGGCCCTCCTATGTTGAACATAATAAACGGCTCCATATCCAACGGATGTGTACCAAACTCATTAAAAATAGGCAGTATAAAGCCTCTCTTGAAAAAGCCAAACCTTGACCCAGAAAAAAAGATTGGCTTATATCAAAATCTCCCATTCCTCTCAAACATTTTAGAAAAAGCATTTTAGAATGCAGAAAAATCTGTTGCGCAGCAACTCACTGCCTTCCTGAAGACTAACAATGTATACGAAACACTTCACTCTGGTTTTAGACCCCATCATAGCACTGAGACTACACTTGTGAAGGTGGCAAATTACCTTTTAATGGCGTCAGGTCAAGGCTCTTCATCTGTCCTCGTGCTCCTAGACCTAAGTGCTGCTTTTGATACCATTGATCACCACTTTCTTTTGGCGAGACTGGAAACCCAAATTGGTCTACAAGTTCTGGCCTGGTTTAGATCTTATCTGTCGGAAATATATTGGTTCTTCTCTGGATGGTTTGTCCTCTTACAAATCACCTGTAATTTTCGGTGTTCTTCAAGGTTCCGTTTTAGGACCTCTATTGTTTACACATATATAATATATAACCTCTTGGTGATGTCATACGGAAAAATAATGTTAACTTTCACTGCTATACGGACAATACACAGCTGTATATTTCAATGAAACACGATGCTGCCCCAAAATTGCCCTCCCTGGAAGCCTGTGTTTCAGACATAAGGAAGTAGATGGCGGCAAATGTTTTACTTTTAAAAACTCTGACAAAACAGAGATGCTAGTTCTAGGTCCCAAGAAACAAAGATCTTCTGTCGGATCTGACAATTAATCTTGATGGTTGCACAGTCGTCTCAAATAAAACTGCAAAGGACCTT
The DNA here is from genome assembly GCF_018296145.1 of Oncorhynchus tshawytscha. Classification (NCBI taxonomy): domain Eukaryota; kingdom Metazoa; phylum Chordata; class Actinopteri; order Salmoniformes; family Salmonidae; genus Oncorhynchus; species Oncorhynchus tshawytscha. The sequence goes on along the minus strand of NC_056462.1, from coordinate 7,331,050 downwards.
GGCATTACTTTGGACCATGATCTCTTTTGATGAACATGTCCTTGAAACAGTCTTGATAGCTTTTTTCCATCTACGTAACATTGCAAAAATGTGAAACTTTCTGTCCAAAGATTATGCAGAAAAATGTATCCATGCTTTTGTAACTTCTAGGTTGGACCACTGCAATGCTCTAATTTCCGGCTACTCGGATAAAGCACAAAATAAACTTCAGTTAGTGCTAAACACGTCTGCTAGAATCTTAACTAGAACCAACACATTTGATATTACTCCAGTGCTAGCCTCCTGTTAAGGCTAGGGCTAATTTCAAGGTTTTACTGCCAACATACAAAACATTACATGGGCTTGCTCCTATCTATCTTTCCGATTTGGTCCTGCCGTACATACCTTATTCTACAGTCACAAGACACAGGCCTCCTTATTGTCCCTAGAATTTCTAAGCAAACAGCTGGAGGCAGGGCTTTCTCCCATAGAGCTCCATTTTTATGGAATGGTCTGCCTATCCAAATCAAATCAAATTTTATTGGTCACATACACATGGTTAGCAGATGTTAATGCGAGTGTAGTGAAATGCTTGTGCTTCTAGTTCAGACCATGCAGTAATATCTAACAAGTAATCTAACCTAACAATTTCATAACAACTACCTTATACACACACAAGTGTAAAGGAATGAATAAGAATATGCACATAAAAATATATGAATGAGTGATGACCGCAGACTCGGTCTTGACCTTTAAGTCTTTATTAAAGACTCATATCTTCAGTGGGTCCTATGATTGAGTGTAGTCTTGCCCAGGAGTGTGAACAGAAAGGCACTGGAGGGGCGAACCACCGTCTCTGCCTGGCCCGGTTCCCCTCTCTCCACTGGGATGCTCTGCCTCTAACCCTATTACGGTGGCTGAGGCACTGGCTTACTGGTGCTCTTCCATGCCAACCCTAGGAGGGGTGCATCACTTGAGTGGGTGGAGTCACTGATCTTCCTTTCCAGGTTGGCACCCCCCTTGGGTTCATGCCGTGGGGGAGATCTTTGTGGGCTATACTCGGCCTGGTCTCACGGTAGTAAGTTGGTGGTTGAAGATATCCCTCAAGTGGTGTGGGGGCTGTGCTTTGGCAAAGTAGGTGGGGTTATATCCTGCCTGGTTGGCCCTGTTCGGGGTATAGTCAGATGGGGCCATAGTGTCTCCCGACCCATCCTGTCTCAGCCTCCAGTAATTATGCTGCAAAAGTTTGTCACGTTTATTCAAAGTTTATTTGTCACGTGCGCCGAATACAACAGGTGTAGACCTTACAGTGAAATGCTTACTTACAGGCTCTAACCAATAGTGAAAAAAATGGTATTAGGTGAACAATAGGTAAGTAAAGAATTATTATTTTTTAAACAGTAAAAAATAAGTAGCGAGGCTACATACAGACACCTGTTAGTCAAGCTGATTGAGGTAGTATGTACATGTAGGTATGGTTAAAGTGACTATGCATACATGAACAGAGAGTAGCAGTAACGTAAAAGAGGGATTGGCGGGACAATGCAGATAGCCCAGTAAGCCAATGTGCGGGAGCACTGGTTCGTCGGGCCAATGGAGGAAGTATGTACATGAATGTATAGTTAAAGTGACTATGCATATATGATAAACAGAGAGTAGCAGCAGCGTAAAAGAGGGGTTGGGGGGGCACACAATGCAAATAGTCCGGGTAGCCATTTGGTTACCTGTTCAGGAGTCTTATGGCTTGTGGGTAAAAACTGTTGAGAAGCCTTTTTGTCCTAGACTGGCACTACGGTACTGCTTGCAGTCTATGACTGGGGTGGCTGGGGTCTTTGACAATTTTTAGGGCCTTCCTCTGACACCGCCTGGTGTAGAGGTCCTGGATGGCAGGCAGCTTAGCCCCAGTGATGTACTGGGCCGTACGCACTACCCTCTGTAGTGCCTTGCGGTTGGAGGCCGAGCAATTGCCGTAACCAGTCAAGATGCTCTCGATGTTGCAGCTGTAGAACCTTTTGAACCTTTTGAAGATCTCAGGACCCATGCCAAATCTTTTTAGTTTCCTGAGGGGGAATAGGCTTTGTCGTGCCCTCTTCACGGCGGTCTTGGTGTGTTTGGACCATTCTAGTCCGTCTTATCCGGTGTCCTGTGTGAGTTTAAGTATGCTCCCTCTAATTCTCTCTCTCTTGCCTTCTCTTCTCTCAGAGGACCTGAGCCCTAGGAGCATGTCTCAGGACTACCTGGCCTGATGACTCCTTGCTGTCCTCAGTCCACCTGGTCGTGCTGCTGCTCCAGTTTAAACTGTTCTGCCTGCGGCTATGGAACCCTGACCTGTTTACTGGACGTGCTAACTTGTCCCGCACCTGCGGTCTCTAACTCGGAATGCTCGGCTATGAAAAGCCAACTGACATTTACTCCTGACCTGTTGCACCCTGTACAACCACGGATTATTATTTGACCCTGCTGGTCATCTATGAACGTTTTAACATCTTGGCCATGTTCTGTTATAATCTCCACCTGGCACAACCAGAAGAGGACTGGCCACTCCTCAGAGCCTGGTTCCTCTCTAGGTTTCTTCCTAAGTTCCTGCCTTTCTAGGTTCTAGGGAGGTTTTCACTAGCCACCGTGCTTCTACATCTGCATTGCTTGCGGTTTGGGGTTTTAGGCTGGGTTTCTGTATAGCACTTTGTGACATTGGCTGATGTAAAAACGCCTTATAAATAAATTTGATTGATTGATTGATTGATTGAATGACCTCCAGGGATCACCAGTCACTTTCTGTCAGTGGATCGAACCACTCCTGACACGGAGGGGTGTTAAAATGCACTCAAGAGATTAGATAGTGACTTGTGTGAAGAGCGTCCTCCCACAGTTCTCCACTTTAGAGAGTCCTTGTCGGCGTGTGCTGATAACTGGGGAGAGAGGTGGTGACTATTAAAGCGTTCTCTTCCATCTGTGGCCATTTGAGGTGTTCCCTCTCCATCTCCCCCGATGACTTGGCACTTTTCCCGACCTGTCGGAGCTAGCGTTATAATAATGATGACCTCAACAAAACTTATTGGCCACAAATTTTTATTTGAGTAGGAGAGAAAGCGAGAGTGATCGCAGATGCTTTACATGGGTCCCTCAAATGCATTTAAGCGAGCTTGGCTGCAGCCTTTGAGGTAAATAACACAGAGCAGAAACTGAAGCTAAGCTTAGGGCCATCCGCTAGCATCACTCAGTGACAGTAAATATAGGGGAAGTCTATTGGAAACAGACTCAGATTGTGTCCCAAAAATGGCACCTATTGGCCCTGGTCAAAAGTACTGCACTAACGGCAAATAGGGTGCCATTTGGGACGCATCCTTATATACATCAAGGAAAATCTCGGCAGAGGCTGAGGGGGAAAAGCATTGCCAATATCTCCAATCTCTGCCTCTCCAAATACAGACTTTTCAAATCAAAGACCTAATCATACTAGAGGCGAGGGTTATGTCTCAAAAGGAACTGGTTGGTGTATTTTAGTGGAAAGGCCTGATGAAATAATGGATGCAAATGAGACATGCTATATGCCATCTGACGTTCGTGACCAAGGTAATACACTGCAGTTGCGCTCAGTGTAATTTTCATATAAAAAAGTCAAAAAAACAGAGGCATAATGTTTGCCATTGGAAAAAAGCCAGGTGCAGATGGTGGTTTCGATCTCTGTGTTCCTTGATACACATGCATGTACACACACATTCAAACATACAGCGTTTAAAAAGAGGATTGATTGTGCGTCTGGTTATGTTTTCAGGTTGGTTAGTGTACATGGAAGGTTCCTGTGTGTGTGTGTGTGTGTGTGTGTGTGGTGTGTGTGTGTGTGTAGGTGAATATATATATCAGTTCAGGTTAGTTGGTGAACATGGCCAGACTGTTTGAATTCGTACAGTATGCGTGAGTGTCTGTACGCGTTTGTGTGTACGCAGACACATGAGCGACTCGGACGGCCGCTGTTAGATAGCTGACTATGGTCTCCTCTACAAGGGGGCCATGACCCCACAGTGGCCACACACGCTAGCAAGAGGTCAGCAAATCCTAAGGGGGTGGGGGAAGGGCTATTTAAAGACGCACACCAAAAACGCAGCAGATAGCCTTTTTTGGGTCGAGTCTATTTTTAGGCACGCATAAGAATTACTTAAACTGTCTGTGAAAAATGTTTTTGGTTCTGGTGCTAATGGAGGTTGACTAAGTGCAATATCCGGAGGTAAATGTGAAATTAGTTCATTTTATTATTACCGGTAATTGAAGCCCCAGAGATAGTTTCAAAGTCCCAGTTAATGTACTGTGGGGTTGAGAATAAACCATAGCCTGGCAATTTGGTGAGGATCTCTACGACAGAGAATGAGAGATGGAGACCAGAAATGTAAAAGCAAAGGAATGTCCGTCAAATCCAAAGTAAATCTCAGTCACGACATGGTGAGTCGTGAGACTCAACCATAAAATTGTCCGATGCCGACGGGGCACCTCAACGCTACGGCCAAAAAAGGATAGAATCCACAATTACTCTCTTCCACAATTAACTGAATTGGGGCCAAGTTATTTTAGTGGTGTATTTTTGGTGGGAAATATGTGGGGAACTCAGGCTGGTGGCACAGGAAAAGAGGTGCTTGGGAAACAAAATAAGACCTTGAGAAGGCTAGTGTGCTTTTGGTGGAGACGGCCCATTTTATGGGTTGCTTGGGGTTTTAGCTGCCGGTATTTTGGTGCGTTACTTCAAAGCAGTGTTGTCAGAGAAAAATCGTGATTTGCATTCAGCCTTGAAATATAAATCAATAAACCCAAAACAATGAACAAAACAAAATACAAAAGCAAAGAGAAGGTAAAAAAGGTCCAATTGTGGTTTCAGATGTGGGTATTTTAGTGCGGCACTTCTAAGCGGTATTGTCCGAGCAAAAGCATGATTCCCATTAAGCTTTGAAATTTAAAAAAAAAAAAAATCAGATAAACCCAAAACAATAAACAAAACATCATACAAAAGCTCCTCTGCTGTACTGAACAATTCCTGAGAAGGAAATAGATGAAAATGTGGGTCGTAATCCAGGATTAGAACAGTTTATTCTGTTAACTGATCCAAGGTCAGTAAAACCCACTGTTGTCCACACAGTCAGCACGTTCTCTAAGAGCAACATCTGATCTAGAAATGTGTCAATTAAAATGTGCCCATCAGCTAGCGCCTGTCATTCAAATGGCTGCAAGTGGATTTCCTTCGTATAATATATCGGTCAGATACAATGCATTCTGAAAGTATTCAGACCCCTTGACTATTTCCACATTTTGCCTTATTCTAAAATGTATTAAATCGTTTTTTGCCGAAGCAAAAATAGGATTAGACATTTTTGTAAATTATTTAGAAATAGCACTAGAGTAGGTTTTCATCAAGGACCTCTCTATACTTTGCACCGTTCATCTTTCCTGTGATCCTGACTAGTCTCCCAGTCTCTGCCGCTGAAAAACATCTCCACAACATTATGCTGCCACCACCATGCTTCACCGTAGGGATGGTGCCAGATTTCCTCCAGGCATGACGCATGGCAATCAGGCTAAAGAGTTCAATCTTGGTTTCATCAGACCAGAGAATCTTGTTTCTCATGGTCTGAGCGTCCTTTAGGGTCACCTCCCTGACCAAGGCCCTTCTGGCCCGATTGCGAAGTTTGGCCGGTCAGCTAGCTCAAACTTTTTCCATTTAAGAATGATAGAGGCCACTGTGTTCTCGGGGACCTTCAATGCTGTTTAGGTACCCTTCCCCCATATCTGTGCCTCGACACAATCCTGTCTCGGAGCTCTACGGGCAATTCCTTCAACCTCATGGCTTAGTTTTTGCTCTGACGTGCTGTGTCAACTGTGGGACCTTACATAGACAGGTGTGCCTTTCTAAATCATGTCCAATCAATTGGATTTACGAGGTGGACTCCAATCAAGTTGCAGAAACATCAAGGATGATCAACGGAAACCATTTAGAGTATCATAGCAAAGGGTCTGAATACTTATGTAAATAAGGTATCTGTTTATGAATGCACTGTAAATCAGCTCTGACTTTTTATTTAGCCTTTTAAAATCAGGAAGTGCCGTTGTGATAAGGAATACCTTTTCCCAGAATTCTCAATATTTAGTAGCTTGTATTACTACACTGAACAAAAATAAAATGCAACATGCAACAATTTCAATGATTTTACTGAGTTAGTTCGTATAAGGAAATCAGTCAATTTAAATAAATGCATTAGGCCCTAATCTATGGAGTTCACCTAATACCTTTTTTGCACTATTGGTTAGAGCCTGTAAGTAAGCATTTCACTGTAAGGTCTACACCTGTTGTATTCAGCACATGTGACAAAAACTTTGATTTGACTGGGAATAAAGTAGTAGCGTGGATCAGAAAACCAGTCAGTATCTGGTGTGAACACAATTTGCCTTATGCAATGCGACACATCTCCTTTACATATAGTTGATTAGGCTTTTGATTGTGGCCTGTGCAATGTTGTCTCACTCCTCTTCAATGGCTCTGCAAAGTCGCTGGATATTGTCAGGAACTGGAACACGCTGTCGTACACATCAAACCAGAGCATACCACACATGCTCAATGGGTGCCATGTCTGGTGAGTAGTCAGGCCGGGGATATTTTCAGCTTCCAGGAATTGTGTACAGATCCTCACGACATGTGACCGTGCATTATCACGCTGAAACATGAGGTGATGAAGGAGGATGAACGGCACGACAATGGGTCTCAGCATCTCGTCATGGTGTCTCTGTGCATTCAATTTGGCATCGCTAAAATGCAATTGTGTTCCTTGTCCGTAGCTTATGCCTGCCCATACTATAACCCCACCAGCACCGGGCACTCTGTTACAACTACGTCAACAAGCCGCACAACCACACGACACCATGCATGGCGTCTGCCATCTGCTCGGTACAGTTGAAACCAGGATTCATCTGTGAAGAGCACTCTTCTCCAGCGTGCCAGTGGCCATCGAGCATTTGCCCACTGAAGTCAGTTACGACACCGAACTGGAGTCGGGTCACGACCCTGGTGTGGACGGTGAGCACACAGTTGATTTTCCCTGAGATGGTTTCTGACAGTTTGTGCAGAAATCCTTTGGTTGTTAAGACCCACAATTTGAAAATCCACAAACCTCTGCACAAAATGTGAGAGAAATAAGCTTTTTGTGCGTGTGGAAAATTTCTGGGATCTTTTATTTCAGCTCATGAAACCAACACTTTACATGTTAACGTTTATATTTTTGTTCAGTATACATAGTACATTTATGATAAGGCCTAGCCAAATAGGCAACTACTATTTATGTACTTAATCCTAAAGTAGTATTCACTAAACAGTATGTAGTATTACAATTCAGTCACATCCCCGGCCAAATAGACAACTGGAGTGTAGAAGACTTGAGAACACCTTTAGCCCACGCTTCTTTACTAAAAGGAGCTATAAGCTGCTTTGGGATAGTAAAATCTGCCCACGTGCCCTTGAGCAAGACACTTCACCCTTATTGCTCCTGTAAGTCACTCTGGATAAGAGCGTCTGCTAAATGACTAAAATGGAAATATCAAACTGCTTAGACCCCATATCACAATTGATCCCCAACAAGCCCTCGACTGGACTTAACAGTTTTAAATCAAATAATATCTCCCCGTTACATGGGATCTGTTTGTTCAACCTCTCCACTCATTAGCAGACCCCCTCTGTGTGAACGAATGAGCCCGGGGGAGGGGGAGGGGAGTGGAGGGGGAGACAATACGCTGACAGAGCCGGTGTTGTCCAGCAGGGTTGCATCACATCATTGCCATGGCGGCTAACCGCCAACGAGCAGTAGCCACTGCCCTGAGAGCGCTAATGTAAGCTAATGCAATTACGCAACACAAGGCCCTGCTCTGTGGCTGGGGGCAAAAGCAATTGGATATGACAACCTGCGGTGTTGCTTCTGTCCAGTGTGGGTCCGGGATTACACTGTGCTACTGGTATTGTTATAGAGCAGCAGTAGAAACTTCTGGAGGCACAGGATGATGATTAGAAGAGTGAGGAGAGAAAGACAGAAAAAGAGTGAGAAAGAAAATGGAAAACAGGGACAGAGGCAGAGGGAGCAAAGTGACAGTTCGAAAAAAAACATGACGACAGAACGAGAGATAGAAATAGAGACGGGGAGCAGAATAGGACTCGTTCAGGTCACCACTTCATCCCGTCAGGCAGAAACAGAGAAAGGGCATTAGCGTTAGCAATAGCGCTAGCTACGATTAGCATGGTAGCATTATGTAAGATGTACGGCAGAATGGTCCTCTAGCAGTGAACAATACCTCAAGAGTTGCCTCTGCGGTCTCCTCCACCCCACTGGACCATGGCCATAACGATTAACAATTAGCGCTAACGGGAAGTAATTGCAGTATAGAGATGGACTGCTATCCAAAACCAGATTGAACCGGTTCATCAGAAAAGTAAGGAATTATCATACAAGTAATTTGTATGCATTCAAAATGTGGTTCCCTACCAATGTGTGGATAGGGATAAACAAGTCAAGGTAGCCTGGAGTAAAAGGACTGCCCATAAATCTTGCTCAATTTGGCACTCTTTCTGATGTTCTGTCTGCCCGTCTCTGTCATTCTGTCTACCTGTGGTCCTGTCAGTTCCTCGGTCTGTCCCTCCATCGCTGTAGACCTGCAAAGTCTGCAGTCTGGCAGGACTCCCTCTCTCTGTGTGTGTGTGTGTGTGTGGACATGCTGGAGGAGCCTCGTCAGCGGTGGTATTTCAGCTCACATCTTTATTCTACTGAGGGACTGTCTGTCCACAGGCCATCATGTCCATATTGCATACCCTGATGAATAGACCTGGCAGACGTTGGCACCATGTGACCTCACAAACAAAACAGAAAAGAGTGGAGTCAGTGGACTGATAGTATTACGGAACCCCAATGTTGACCACTGTCTCGCGATCATATTTCACGTGTCAAGTGCCATGCTCAGTCCTATGGAGTCTCGTGGAATCATCTAATTGAATGCTGCAGAAATGGCAAAACAGTTCATTTCAGATACAATAGTCAACAATTCTCTGTCAACTATATTCAAAACCATACTTCTCATTTTCAACCCATCTTGGAATGTGACAGGGCCTTCGATCCCTCTGTGTGACACACAGCATGGGCTGACTGTCAAAGCAGTTTTGTTATCTGCCCTGCCAGATAGTGTCTTTATGGAAACTTTCTCAGTAAAACAGCAGGCATTCCTGACAGGCCAAGGTTGGTAAGTCAAATCAGTGAAAAGTCACTGCTAAGCATCTGAGAAGGGTCCTAAAACATCCCACTGCTGAGAAGGGTTCTAGGTTCTGAAGTCCTAGGAAGGCATAGGGCACAGAACTTGTCAACTCCATGCTTGGAGGGCTAAGCCCCAAACACTGCCGGTGTTCCTCATCTACGCTTTAAATCGCGACACGAATCAATCCATTGGCGAGCAACTAGGTCGAAAAGGAAACGGAAGCTCTGCAGGCCTGCGATTAAAAAGCCTTGGTGAGGGCTTCTATACCGTCTTTCCATCTCTGTGAAGCCGACCCGACATACATTTTAATAGGCCTGACATTTCCTATTCGCGGCTATAGGCGGTGTGGAGGAGACAGACGTTATGGGGGAGTTGGGAGCGAGAGCACCGTCTGTTAACTGTGTGTTTAGCCTTGGAAAGAAGACCTTTCGTGATGTGCGAAAAGCTAAATAGCCCCACAGGGGACCTGCAGAGTCTTTGGACAGCAGGCTAGAGAGCCTCGTTATTCTAAAACACTCCTATGCTAATGCTAACACTAATGACTTTGAAGTTGGAGGGAATGTGGTAGTAAGAGTGAAGCAGCTAGCCTAGCACTGAAGGAAAGAAGGATAGAGAGGATCATTATTCAGGCAGGCTCAATGCTAATGCTACATCACTAATGATAATAGCTAACTGCTAAATGTTTTGAAGGCGAAGGTGGAATGTGGAATGAGGGGTGAAGCAGCTGGCGCAAAGAGAATTGCTCTTCCAGTGCAGAGAATTGAGACACGTATGAATTCAAACTTTCTGGCTCAATGCTAATGGTTTTGAAGGTGAATGTGGCTATCTGCGGGAATGAACCAGTAGGGGTAATGTCATGCTAAGACAATTGCTCTTCAACTGCAAAGGGGGACAGCATTCCCTGCATCCTTGCAAAAGACAATTTCGCGGTACGGCTAATGAATTACCCCACTCAATGAATACATGGTGGATATAACATTGATATTCATTTAACCTACAATCAGGCTACTAGACAAGCATGATTAAAAAGAGAAGTAGACGTCAACACAACAAGATTGACTATCAGCTGTAGCTTATACAGTATTACCTCCCCATAGATGGACTGAATTCCCCAAGTGCCAGCGTGAACTGTGTGGAGTAGGATAAGGTGGTCTTTAAACAAGGGGCGAGTGGGTTATACTTACGTCCCTTAGACAGGCCCTTTGCCCTCCAGAGGGCTCTGAAGCAGAGAGAGAAGTCTATTTACATTCTAGTCATTTAGCAGACGCTCCTATCCAGAGCGACTTACAGGAGCAATTAGGGTTTAGCGCCTTGCTCTATCAGGAGGGGACTTTACAAGATCCGTGTCGGAGAGGGTAACACTAACCTCTGCGAGTTAAGATATTCCCGGACCAGGATGCTTTACTGTCGGATAGGCACTCTGTAATGATGCCGCATTTAACTTTGAGTTTCGAGTCGTTGTCCTTAGACACTGATCTAAGCTCAGCGTATCACCCCCAACCTTCGGAGGTGAGGGTGGAGTAGGGGATGGGGGGGGTAATGCAAAATTGTCTTCTGATCAGCTTCAAGGGGCAACTTCATAACACTCCGAAAGTTCCCCGCGAGATCGTAGAGCAAGTGGCTCAGAAAAGGTCACCGGTGCGAACAACGTTTATAGACTCAGAGGTTAAAGTATCTGGGAAAGGGGACAAAGTCAACGGCTTGACATGTAAAGAAAGTCAAAGACAAACTCTTGGTGTGTATAGTTGGACTGGAGAGCCCTTGTTTTGGTACCAGTCTCAATCTTGTGGGGTAGGACTGTGTACCAGAAAAATACTTTAAGTACCCTCCTGGTGTTTTGGGCTCTTGTTACAGACAATTATACTTCTATTTTCATCGCCGTCATCAAATAGCAACAGGCCTCAAGAGTTTCGCTGTGACACAACCCTGACACACTACTCGCCCAGCTAACGGTAAGCAATAGCAGACATTACATAGCACTGAAAATGAGTGTGTGTGTGTGTGTGTTATTGTCTGTGCAGGTCTGTGGGTGTCTTTGCTGACCTCCGTGTGTGTGTGTGTGTGTGTGTGTGAGCATGCAACTGTTTGTATGCGTGTGGTTGTCGTTATGCACGCGTGTTGGTGTAACTGTGCATACGTGTTTGCCGAGTTTCACTTTCTTACACGGCATTGTAACTCAAGAAGCTTGTTTTTCACTGCTTGCTGCAAAGCAATCTTTGTCTTTGTGTACGACAGGGCCTTTTAACAAATGACCCTAAACGGCATGGTATGAGGAAGATAAAAATAAAAAACAAGAGTTGCCAAACCAGACACATTTATCTTCAACATTTTTCAACCTAACCCGAAATCTGCTAATACTTCAACTGAGACCTCTTGCCGAATCAAGCCCTCATCTTCCTGAACTAAATTGAAATCCTTTTCCTGTAAATAAAACTGAACCACATTCCATCCATTAACGCCCTATCGATTGATCACTGTGGACACTGTGCGTACACAACCCTGTGAGGGGAAATCGTCAACCGAAAGTGTGGTGGTGGTGGTGGGGGGGGTAAAAATGTCCTTGTCCCATTCGCCAATGGGCATGCAACAAAGCGTCCCTGTGTGTGTGTGAGGTCAGGGGGAACAAGGGCCAAGGGAGCCGTGCTCTCTCTGCATGTGAGAGTGTGGACTCAAGGGGTGGGTGGGGTCAAGGTGGCATTCCACAACACCTTAGAGACTGGCCTAATGGACAGATAATTGTGGAGGGGAAAAAGAGCAGGATGAAAAAGTGAAATGGGTAGAATGAAGTAGGAGGGAGAGAGAGGGAGAGAAAAGGCAGGGGAGGGTTTGGGGAATTGGTTGGTTTCGGTTGTCTTTCAATATGGGTTCAAATTAGAGTTATGGAAACCTTCCGGATACTGCACAAAATTCAATCCATGTCACTCTCTCTCTCTCTGCCTCCATCTTCCCTCCGTTCTCCAGCTCTTTCATTATTTTAGCCATGTTGTATTTGCAATATGATGACACATCAGGGTTCAAGACAGACAAGTGGCACGGGACCAGCGATTCTGTGTAAACATGATGAGCATTGACAAGACTGCAGAGGCGAAAGCCCTAAAGGCCATACACCATTTTGACAGGCAGCCGACATGTTAAGAGTTGAAAATGCAAGCAACGTATTGTTTTTTGTGGCTGTATTGTAGACTATTTGAAGAGCCTGGTTTGGGTTAGATGTTCCCATGTTCCAAATGAAAGCAGAGTACGGTTTTTTGTCTGGCTTTTTCCTGAGGTTAGAGGTTCGGGAAGAAAAACCCTGGTTTTAATTGAAACCATTTTTGTCCTGTCCACTGTTGGGTTTGGCTATGGTGTAGTGCTGGGATGTAGTGGTACTGTTCTGTTCCAACAGACAATGAGTATCCGATCTAATCATATTACAAAAACATTTTTAAAGTGCAGATTCTCAATCAAAAACAAATGACTAAAATAAAATACTATAATGCCAAAAGCAAATAGACAGCAAAAAAAAAAAAATAGTAAAAAATAAATACTTGTGTATTATTAATATTCATAATTTTGGAGTGCCTGGTAAAATAACAGATAAATAAATAAAAAATAAAAAATTACTGCTGGACTATTCCATTCACTTTGCCCTCATTGTTGATCTTATGAAAACTTATGAATTGTTATCAAAATCATACATCCAGTCCACTGATACGCAAGTGCTCGACTCCCAATGGTTTGTGAGGCATGTCCGTTCAAACAAAGCCTACTCTGACTGACATTACACCTGCAAACACAGCAAAAAGTCATTACCTTTCACGTACAGACAGCTAGTGCAAGAGTGGCAAAAAGAAAAACCTTACCGTCATAAAAATCAAAAGCTGGGAGACTTATTCGGGAGAGACGGGCATCGGTGATCTCAATTCTTCACTCGTTCCGGAAAATTCTGCACTCCTCCTCAGGCTTTAAATCCAGAGCCTAGTCTGTCCGTTCCTGGGAAGCACCCAGATGCAACAGAGAGAAGAGGAAAACAGAGTTAGAGAGAGAGAGCGAGAGAGTTCCCTGTTTAGGTGAAGCAGTGATGAGAGAGGGCTATTTTGAGACACAGACATGCTGCAACTACAGGACTGGAAAGTTACCCCTAGAGTAGGTGGGTCAGAGTGTGTGGGAATGTGTATGGGGGGGTGGATAAAGTGACAGGATCTGCTTCTGCCTACATACATACAATACACGTAGCCATCACGCAGTTACAAACCCACAAGCTCACACACACACACACACACACACCTCCCCATCCCAGGCATGAGCTATGTCAGCGGGGCGGTAGCAGACAGGCATTCCTCTGTCAGGATAAGCAGCAGAGTCAAAATAAATGATGGATAGACTAGAAGGGGGACGGAATGGGCAGACTGCGCGGAGTGAGGTGTCAAATAGGTAATGCACACCCAACTCTCCCCAGCGTCGCTATTTGAACGATTATGTGTGTGCCATTAACTTATTGGGCGCCATGTAAAGTGGAGTTCCCACACAGAAATAATGTTGAGCAACAAGCCACATTTGATATAGCCCATGCAGGACACAAGCTTTTGCTCTCTGCTGTTGACGGTTTGATCATCTGTCAGAAAAGTTGGCCCGGATCAGTGTGATGATCCGCGAGCACATAAACATTAAGCACACACACACACACACCGTCCCCTCCACCCTATCCCGACCAGCTACTCGCAGGCAAGTGATGTAACTAGAGCTATATTCACCTTGCATTTAGAGGCTGGTCATCCCATAACGTAACACAGCTACTGGACAACTTCCACCTCTCTAAACGCAGCAGTAAACCAAACAGACACAAATAGATGCAGCAAGGGACATACACAACATAACATAAGCTTCATCCGCCTGGTCCCTGAGATGTTCATTAAGTTCCTTTAATGATCCCCTTTGGATGAGTCAAATTAAACTCACTGGTGGTCACTGATGAGGTAGCCAAGACTGATAAATTATTCAACATATTTAACAAAAGGAGTTAGTTATCGTGGACGAACCTCAATTCATTACTGCAATTTCTCTGGTGAACTTCACCGGCTCACACTCCAGTGCTCTCTCATGGGCTTCGCCCCAATATACTGTAATACATCATTACTTACTCATACTTCATTTCCTACTTTCCAATCAAAACAGATGGATGACAAGACTGGATAGGTTTTCAATTACATTTTTTCATCAAGATGAGTAATTTAAAAATCAGTGGCCATGAAGGAAATGAGATGAGGAAGCTTTCAAGGAAATAGTGGAATAAAGAGAGAGATTGATGTTTTACTTTTTACCATTTTGAGGCAGAGGCTTCCATAACAAACATGCCTACAGAAACTGCTGTGCCAACCACTCCCTTTTCTTGTGGATTTTGGGTGACTCCTACAATTGCCAACCACAAGAGCTACTTTGGCCATTTGGGGTGTAGCTTTGTGTGTTGTGAGGTCTGCGATGCATTTATGCTGTCTGCAGAAAGGCACAATGACGTACAGCACAGTGTCTATTATGGGGTTCCCACTGTGAACATGCTAAGGGAAATGGAGAGTTTCATGTTGTTGGAGAGATGAGGACAATGCTATCACTATCTGTGATGGGAGAGGAAAAAGAAGTTGTATTCCATCCACTGCTAGAACTTCCTCTTGCGTTCAAATGGCTCCAATGGTCTGCAAAGATTACTTCCGAACTTTACGTAACATCATGTATTATTGAGCTTTAAATATGGATGCCTCGCATGTGAATGTACCGTACAATATATAGACAAATATACTTTGTGTGAAATGAGTAGTCTAATTGTAAAGTTAAGGTCATGCAACCTGAATTGCAAGTCTTTATCATCCACATGCTTCGGGACACAGAAATCCAAGTTAATCGAATAGGTGTTGAAATGAGTCTGACGTTAACTAACTAATGTGATGCTAACTAACACCACATAGTTTCTAAACCCAGTAGCGCGAAATCGCAAAACTTCCGGGAACATTTGTGAAGCCAACCAAGCAGACCAGGGTTTGTGGTTTGAGAAGTCAATGTGAGAAGTGAACAATTCTTAAGTTGTTCATTTTCTCGAAATCTAAAAAAGGCACAACCTAGATTGGTGCCAATGTCTTAACTTCTTATGGCTGCAGGGGCAGTATTGAGTAGCTTGGATGAAAGGTGCCCAGCCTGCTCCTCAGTCCCAGTTGCTAATATATGCATATTATTATTAGTATTGGATAGAAAACACTCTGAAGTTTCTAAAACTGTTTGAATTATGTCTGTATAACAGAAATCATATGGCAGGCAAAAACCTGAGAAGAAATCCAAACAGGAAGTGAGAAATCTGAGGTTGGTCGATTTTCAACCCAGCTGCTATTGAATTCACAGTGGGATATGGATGAAGTTGCACTTCCCAGGGCTTCCACTAGATGTCAACTGTTTTTAGAAACTTGAATGAGGCTTCTACTGTGTTGTGGGGCTGAATGGGAGCTGAATGAGCCAGGTGTCTGGCAGAGAGCCAAGGGCTGGTCAAGCGCATTTCACATGATAGAAAATAAATACAATTTTCTGTCTTCGCTGAGTGCCGTCTCAGATTATTGAATGGTTTGCTTTTTCCGTAAAGTTTTTTAAAAATCTGACACAGCGGTTGCATTAAGGAGAGGTATATCTATAATTCCATGTGTATAACTTGTATTTTCATCTACATTTATGATGCAAAATCACTGGATGTTTTTGGAACTAGTGAACGTAACGTGCCAATGTAAACTCAGATTTTTTTATATAAATATGAACTTTATCAAACAAAACATACATGTATTGTGTAACATGAAGTCCTATGAGTGTCATCTGATGAAGATCATCAAAGGTTAGTGATTAATTTCCTCTCTATTTGTGACTCCTCTCTTTGGCTGGAAAAATGGCTGGGTTTTTCTGTGAGTTGGTGGTCACCTATTTGAAATTGGACACTGTGGTGGGATTAACAACAAGATTACCTTTAAAACGGTATAAGATACATGCATGTTTGAGGAATTTTAATTATGAGTTTTCTGTTGTTTTAAATTTGGCGCCCTGCACTTTCACTGGCTGTTGTCATATCATCCCGTTAACGGGATTGCAGCCCTAAGAAGTCGTACATGTTATTACTCCAACTTCGTGAAGTGGCAAACTGGCATGTTTTTATTCTCGTGAAGTTCGGCGCGAGACGACCGTTAGACCCGATGACGTGTTTCTGCACATGAGCTTAGCTAGCCAATGTCACACTGAGAAGCAATTACAGCCTGTCTTCATACTGCGCAGTCTTTGCTCATACTTTCAACTAGTTAGCTTGATGCTAACGGATACTAACAACAAGCTAACTCCTAGCAATAGAGCTAGCAACAAGTCAACCGCGAACTGTGCTAACAACAACAACCTGGTGCTAACTGATGCTAACAACAAACTAAGTCCTAGCAATAGAGCTACCGACAGTTGAGCCGCTACCGCTAGCTAGCTAGCTCAGTGCTAACAAGCAGGCCCAGAGAAACTCTCAACCACCTGCATGTCCAGCAACTATGCAGTGTGACAAAAAGGTAAATGGAGCATCGATTCAGCCAGCTGCCCGTCCTGGATCAACACAGTCCGAGTCCCTGTCACCCTGCCAATGATGAAGTGGTAACGCTCAAATCCCCTCTAAAAAAACCAAAGGCCACTATGGAAATAAGCAGCGCTGACGACATGATAACATGTCTCCTGCCACTGAAGTAGTCCCATTCTAAGCCTGGCACCTTGAGGACCCCAGCGATTGGGGTGTCAGCTGTCATGATTAAGCGGCAACTGGCAGCGCTAGCTGCGGTATCTCGACGAGCAGAGAATTGACATGTGCTAATGATGTAACTTATTCAGACAGATCATGGACCTAAAAGGAACGGTCTGAAATTCTGTTATTCTGAGGGCCAGAAAGAGAGCAATTTTCAGCCTGTTCCATTTCAGTTCTAGTCATGAAGAAAGATCAAATGGGACGTTTTCATCCAACCTGGTACTGACCAGTCTTACGGCATTTGAACACAAATTGGGCATTGTCGCTGATTGCTGTTCAGGTAGAGACTTCAGTAATACATGATTGTTAAAGGGAGAAACTACTGAACCAAATATGTTGCACCAACAGCTCTGGAATTATTACATTAAAGTACCAGAGACGAAAAGCTGGCGCACACACAAACCTATGAGCCAATCAGGACTAGACGGGGCACGTCAACATTGTCTCACCGGCCTGATTTCAACACCCAATCCATTATCAGCACCAATATGGGTCCAGCCATTCCCAGCTAAGTAAGTGACAGGTTATAAAAAGCAGAGAGGAGCAGGATAAACACACATTACAGTGGCACAATGTCTGCATCCCAAATTACACTTTTCCCTATAGAGTGTACTACTTTTGAACAGGGACCCTATAGGGCTCTGGTCAAAGTAATGCACTATCCCTGGAATAGAGCGCCATTTGGGGCACATATGAACTCAGTTTAGGGGTGGACCAAAAATATAAAAACGGGGACCAAGGCCTATATTTCATCCCACTAGCAAACAGCCCAGATAATAACCTTAAGCCCAGTGACTTATGTTTGGGTGGTTGGCTTCATACAAATACTCTATGGTTGGCTTAATGTATGTCACCTACGGATAACAAGGAACACTGTCCTGGTATGTTGTTTATATAAAACCTGTTATAATAGTCTATTTAAACTAGGCCTAAGTTAAATCATATAGAGAGCTACAGTATACAGGTAGCAGGTTGTGTGACCTTTGCCATGTAAAGGCTAGATGCAGCCCTATAAGATTAATGCCAAAATGGCCCCAAATAGAATTCAAAGTAGGCTGTGGCTAAAGTTAACATACCCTTCACATATAAAATAAACTGCATCCCACTGTTGAGCCTGAACCTTATCAAACATTTTGGGACGTGAAGTGTTGGGAGATCGATGTCATAACTGGGAACATTATTCTCCTATGATAGAGTGCCGTAAGAATGTTATGAACATTATGACACGAGTCATCAATCAACCCAGCTCAACCTCTCCCAGACTCCCTCACACCTCTGCCCTGGGACCCACTGACGGTCCCATTTCCTACCACCTCGCCCGGCAGCCAATCGGGCACCCATGCTCACTACTTCCCTCGCATTCTGCCCGGTAACGGGATCCAAACTGTTGACGGCGGCGCCCAGCCATTTTGGCTTAGGACGTGTCGACCCCAGGATTTACACATACTTGACTGGTGCAAGGTTTAGAGACAGGAGGGCTTTCTTTAGCGCTATACCTCTCATCAAACCGGAGAGACAGAAGCAAGGGAAGGAAAGAGAGAGGTGGTGTGTGTGTGTGTGTGTGTGTAGCCCTTACTTCCTCTACATACCCCAACGCCAGTTCCGCCATATCGGCATTTATTGCAGAGTTGTTGGCGCAAACTACTCTCACATTTGATGCACCGTCTGGTAGCGTATGTCATCGCCACAATAGAATACACAGAGAGAATGAGAGAGAGCGCGCGCGAGAGAGAGAAAAAGAGTGAAACGGATGTAGGATTGTCATTAATACTTTCCTCCTCCGTAATCCTTACCGCTCATTTTCACAGCTTATCCCGGGCCCACAGAAAGGTCACAGAGGAACAAGCCTTGGGCCAGGGCCAGAGGGGTACCACCACTGTGCCTTTTCAGAGAGTTTGACCTTTGACCACCATGAATCACTGCACACTTTTTCCACCGCTCGCAACAAACAGGACGTAAACAAACGAGACCCGGGAAGGGAGTGGCTGGTTTGACACTATAAAAACATAACGGTCTTATGAAGAAACGTAGGCTTCGTACATTTAACAACCACAGAAAGAACTCCTACATTTGAAAACACTGCAGGCTTAAGCTTTCAGTACTTTATGTTGATATCTACAATATTCTACAGCGCCCTAAAGCGTTACAGAGGATTTGCTTAACTCAGCGATAGCGGTTTCTAGAGAGAGGGGGGGGGTCAATTCAAACTAACTGTAACTTTGTTCCCCACTGAAGCACTTTAGAAAAAAGTACAATAGTCCTGCTGAAAATAGCTTGTTTGTGTGTCCTCTTTCACACAGAGAAGATCTGTTGGTGTTCCAGTGACATCGACCCCTCTTAATGCTGTGAAAATAACGCCTGGCTCCCAAATGCCACCCTAACCCCTATATAATGCACTACTTCCAACCATAGCTCTATGAACAGGGTGCCATTTGGGACACTCAACGTGTCATATCCCGCTGCCTAAGGGTAAAGGTCAATGGGGTCCTTTGTCACAAAGAACTCAGCCGTGGGACTTCCTTATCCAGGTCATTTCCATGTAAAGGACTCATGAGCACCAACATGTGAATTTCATAGGAGCATGTACAATTGGGTGCCGGATGAAAGCTAAGAGTCTATGAAGGCATATACACTGAGGCACATTGACTGACCAGGTGAATCCAGGTGAACGCTATAACCCCTTATTGGTGTCACCTGTTAAATCCACTTCAATCCGTGTAGATGAACTGGAGGAGACGGGTTAAAGAAGGATTTTTAAGCCTTGAGACAATTGAGACATGGATTGTGTATGTGTGCCATTCAGAGGGTGAATGGGCAAGACAAAATATTTAAGTGCCTTTGAACGGGGTATGGTCGTAGGGGCCAGGCACACCGGTTTGAGTGTGTTAAGAACTGCAACGCTCCTGGGTTTTTCACACTCAACAGTTCCCCGTAAGTATCAAGAATGGTCCACCACCCAAAGGACATCCAGCCAACTTGACAACTGTGGGAAGCATTGGAGTCAACATGGGTTAGCATCCCTGTGGAATGCTTTTGACACTGTGTAGAGTCCATGCCCTGACAAATTGAGAGTGTTCTGAGGGTCAAAAGGGATTGCAACTCAATATTAGGAAGAAGTGAATACTTTTTTTTTATAGCTACTGTTTACAGGCTTCCTGGGCCGTATACAACATTCCTCGCTGAGTTCCCTGAATTTTATATCACACCTTGTAGTCATGGCAGATAATATTGCAATTGTTGGTGACTTCAATATACACATGGAAAAGTCCACAGATCCACTCCAAAAGGATTTCGGAGCTATTATTGACTCAGTGGGTTTTGTCCAACATGTCTCTGGACTCATTGTCACAGTCTTACCCTGAATCTAGTTTTGTCCCGTGGAATAAATATTGTGCATCTAAATGTTTTTCCTCATAATCCTGGACTTTCGGACCACCATTTTATTACGTTTTCAAATCGCAACAAATAATCTGTTAAGACCCCAACAAAGGATCATCAAAAGCTGTCCTATAAATTCTCAGACAACCCAACGATTCCTAGATGCCCTTCCAGACTACCTCCACCTACCCAAGGATGTCGGAGTAAAAAGATAATTGAACCACCTAATTGGGGATCTTAATTTAACCTTGCGTAATACCCTAGATGCAGACACACCCCTAAAAACTAAAACATTTGTCACAAGAAATTTGCGCCCTGGTATACAGAAAATACCCGAGCCCTGAAGCAAGCTTCCAGAAAATTGGAAAAGAAATGGCGCTCCACCAAACTGGAAGTCTTTCGACTAGCTTGTAAAGACAGTAACATGCAATATCGAAGAGCCCTCACTGCAGCTCAATCATCCTATTTTTCCAAACTAATTGAGGAGAAAGAGACATCCAAAATGTATTTTTGATACTGTCGCAAAGCTAACTAAAAAACAGCATTGAACAAGAGAGGATAGCTTTCACTTCGGCAGTGATAAACGTCTTTGATGAAAAGATCATGATCATTAGAAAGCAAATTACGGACTCCACTTTGAATCTGCGTATTTCTCCAAAGCTCAGTTGTCCGGAGTCTGCTCAGAACTGCCAGGACCTAGGAAAAATGGAGACACTCAAGTTTTTAGATCCTGTATCTCTTGATACATTCATGAAAATAGTCATGGCCTCTAAACCGTCAAGCTGCATACTGGACCCTATTCCAACTAAACTACTGAAGGAGCTACTTCCTGTGCTTGGTCCTCCTATGTTGAACATAATAAATGGCTCCCTATACTAGAGGTCGACCGATTAATCGGAATGGCCGATTAATTAGGTCCTATTTCAAGTTTTCATAACAATCGGAAATCTGTATTTTTGGGCGCCGATTTTTTACCTATCAACTCCCGAGATGAGGCTGGTGTGACCGAAGTGAAATGGCTGGCTAGTTAGCTTGCGCTAACAGCGTTTCAAACGTCACTCGCTCTGAGCCTTGGGGTGGTTGTTTCCCTTGCTCTGCATGGGTAACGCTGCTTCGATGTGGTGGCTGTTGTAGTTGTGTTGCTGGTTCGAGCCCAGGGAGGAGCGAGGAGAGGGACGGAAGCTATACTGTTACACTGGCAATACTAAAGTGCCTATAAGAACATCCAATAGTCAAAGGGTAATGAAATACAAATGGTATAGAGGGAAATTGTCCTATAATAACTACAACCTAAAACTTCTTACCTAGGATTATTGAAGACTCATGTTAAAAGGAACCACCAGCTTTCATATGTTCTCATGTTCTGAGCAAGGAACTGAAATGTTGGCTTTCATATTGCACTTTTATGTTCTTCTCTAACACTTTGCTTTTGCATTATTTAAACCAAATTGAACATGTTTCAATATTTACTTGAGGCTAAATTGATTTTATTGATGTATTATATTAAGTTAAAATAAGTGTTAATTCAGTATTGTTGTAATTGTCATTATTACAGAAAATCTCTACATTGGCTTCCTGTTAAGGTTATGGCTGATTTTAAGGTTTTACTGCTAACCTGCCGTACGTACCTGCTACAGTCACAAGACGCAGGCCTCCTTACTGTCCCTAGAATTGCTAAGCAAACAGCTGGAGGCAGGGCAGGCTTTCTCCTATAGAGCTCCATTTTAATGGAATAATCTGCCTATCCATGAGAGCGATGCACTCGGACTTGACCTTTAAGTCTTTACTGAAGACTCATCTCTTCAGTAGGTCCGATAATTGAGTATAGTCTGGCCCAGGGGTGCAAAGGTGAACGGCAAGGCACTGAAGCAACAAACTGCCCTTGCTGTCTCTGCATGGCTGGCTCCCCTCTCTCCACTGGGATTCTCTGCCTCTGACCCTATTACGGGGGATAAGTCACTGGCTGTCTAGTGCCCTTTCATGCCGTGAATCACTTGAGTGGGTTGAGTCACAGACGTGATCTTCCTGTCCGGTTTTTCCACCCCTCAAGCTCATGCGGTGGAGATCTTAGCGGGCTATACTCGGCCTTGTCTCAGGGTAGTAAGTTGTGGTTGAAGATATCCCTCAAGTGGGTGGGGTTATATCCTGCCTGGTTGGCCCTGTCCACGGGTATCGTCGGACAGTGCCACAGTGTGCCCCCGACCCACCCGTTTCAGTATCTATGCTGCAATAGTCTATGTGCCGGAGGGATAGGGTCAGTCTGTTATATCTGGTGTCATTACCCTGTCTTATCTGGTGTCCTGTGCGAATTTAAGTATGCGCCCTCTAATTCTCTCTCCCCCTCCCCTCCAGAAGCACCTGAGCCCAAGGATCATGCCTCAGGACTACTTAGCCTGATGACTCCTTGCTGTTCCCACTCCATCTGGTTGTGCTGCTTCTCCAGTTGCAACTGTTCTGCCTGCGGCTAGGGAAACCTGACCTGTTCACCATACGTGCTACGTTGTTTCAACGCGCTCTCTACCGCACCTGCAGTCTCTACCTCTGAATGCTCGGCTATGAAAAGCCAACTGACATTTACTCCTCAGGTTCTGACCCGTTCCACGCTCTACAACCACTGATTATTATTTGAACCTGCTGGTCATCTTTGAACATCTTGAAGAACAATCTGGCCTTTTAATGGCCATGTACTCTTGTAGTCTCTACCCGGCACAGCCAGAAGAGGACTGGCCACCCGTCAGAACCTGGTTCCTCTCTAGGTTTCTTCCTAGGTTCCTGCTTTTCTATTAAGTTTTTCCTAGCCACTGTGCTTCTACATCTGCATTGCTGTTGTTTGGAGTTTTAGGCTGGATTTCTGTACAGCACTTTGTGACATAGGCTGATGTAAAAAGGGCTTTATAAATACATTTGATTGATTGATTGTATATACAGTCCCAATCAAACGTTTGGATACACTCATTCAAGATTTTTTCTTAATTGTACTATTTTCTACATTGTAGAATAAAAGTGAAGACATCAAATCTATGAAATAAAATATATGGAATCATGTAGTAACCCAAAAATATTTTTGATTATTCAATGTAGCCACCCTTTGCCTTGATGACAGCATTGCACACTCTTGGCATTCTCTCAACCAGCTCCACCTGGAATGCTTTTCAATTAACAGGTGTGCCTTGATAAAAAAAAGTTAATTTGTGGAATTTATTTCCTTCTTAATGCATTTCAGCCAATCAGTTGTGTTGTGACAAGGTAGGGGTGGTATACAGAAGATGGTCTTTTACCAAATAGGGTTAAGTCCATACTATGGCAAGAACAGCTCAAACATGCAAAGAACAATGACAGTCCATCATTACTTTTAGACATGATGGTCAGGCAATGTGGAAAATTAAGAAATTTTAAAGTTTATTCAAGTGCAGTCGCAAAAACCATGAAGCGCTATGATGAAACTGGTGCTCATGAGGACTGCCACAGGAAATAGTTACCTCTGCTGCAGAGGATATGTTAGAGTTACCAGCCTCAGAAATTGCAACCCAAATAAATGCTTCGGAGTTCAAGTAACAGACTCATCTCAACACCAACTGTCCAGAGGAGACTGCGTGAATCAGGCCTTCATGGTTGAATTGCTTCAAAGAAACCACTACTAAAAAGGACACCAATAAGAAGATTTTATTGAATTTCCAAAACATAATATACTTGCAGTAAAGCCGCTCAACAACTACATCACATCAATCATCCAACAGACTCCCATTTAGAGCGACACACAGAAGCATCCAAGGTCAACGCCCTAACCAAGGGCACATTGACAGATCTCCCACCAGGCCAAAAGACGTTAACCCTAACCTTCCAAGATCCCCCCCCCACAGTTCCCCAATAGCTGTCACTCAACCATCTGAGACCCCTCTCACAGTCCCCCCATGATGTAATACAATTCATTCCATTCCCCACCCCAAAGAACCCCACCCCCCAAAGCACTCCCCCAAAGTACAGATCCCTCTGTACTTTGTTTCGTTCCTGCTGAAAAACTTCCCCACTGCATGATGCTGCTAAAAAACAATCAATCTTAACATAATCAATAGTTAAACTAGTAATATCATCAACTATGTGTAGTTATCTAGCTTGTCCTGCGTTACATATAATCGATGCGGTGCCTGTTAATTTTTCATCGAATTTAACGAGCGCATTTGTGAAAAAAGCACTGTCGTTGCACAAATGTGTACCTAACCATAAACATCAATGCCTTTCTTAAAATCAACACACAAGTATATATTTTTAAACCTGCAATTTAGTTAATATTGCCTGCTAACATGAATTGTGTCACTTCTCTTACGTTCTGTGCAAGCAGAGTCGGGGTATATGCAGCAGTTTGGACTGCCTGGCTCGTTGCGAACTGTGTGAAGACCATTTCTTCCTAACAAAGACCGTAATTAATTTGCCAGAATTGTACATGATTATGACATAACATTGAAGGTTGTGCAATGTAACAGCAATATTTAGACTTAGGGATGCCACGTGTTAGATAAAATACGGAACGGTTCCGTATTTCACTGAAAGAATAAACGTTTATTCTTTCGAAATTATAGTTTCTGGATTTGACCATATTAATGACCTAAGGCTGGTATTTCCGTGTGTTCTTATATTATAATTAAGTCTATGATTTGATAGAGCAGTCTGACTGAGCCGTGGTAGGCAGCAGCAGGTTCGTAAGCATTCATTCAAACAGCACTTTCCTGCATTTGCCAGCAGCTCTTTGCTGTGCTTCAAGCATTCCGCTGTTTATGACTTCAAGCCTATCAACTCCCGAGATTAGGCTGGAAATACTATAGTGCAACCTAAAACTTCTTACCTGGGAATATTGAAGACTCATGTTAAGAAACACCAGCTTTCATATGTTCTCATGTTCTGAGCAAGGAACTTAAACGTTAGCTTTCTTACATGGCAAATATTGCACTTTTGCTTTCTTCTCCAACACTTTGTTTTTGCATTATTTAAATCAAATTGAACATGTTTCATTATTTATTTGAGACTAAATTGATGTATTATATTAAGATAAATAAAAGTGTTCATTCAGTATTGCTGTAATTGTCATTATTACAAATATATATATATATTTTTTTTTAAATCGGCAGATTAATTGGTATCGGCCTTTTTTGGTCCTCCAATAATCGGTATCGGTGTTGAAAAATCATAATCGGTCGACCTCTAGTCCTGGTGCATATTGTTTGTTAAACTTTTAAATTAACGTGGCCTCCGGAGTGCCGCAGTGGTCTACGGCACTGCATTGCTGTACTAGCTGTTCCACTATAGATTCTGTGTTCAAGTCCAGGCTCTGTAGCAGCCGACCGGGAGACCCATGGGGTGGGCGCACAATTGGCACAGCGTCGTCCGGGTTAGGGGAGGGTTTGACCAGCAGGGATGTCCTTGTCTCATCGCACACTAGCGACTCCTGTGGCGAGCCGGGCGCAGTGCACGCTGACATGGTCCTCTGACATATTGGTGTGTCTCGCTTCCGGGTTAAGTGGGCATTGTGTCAAGAAGCAGTGCGGCTTGGTTGGGTTGTGTTTCAGAGGACGCACGGCTCTCGAACTTGGTCTCTCTCGAATCCATACGAGAGTCGCAGCGATGAGACAATTGGATACCTCAAAATTGGGGAGAAAGGGGGGTAAAAAGCTGATTGGACGGATCCCTGCTTCCTCTGTCACGCCACCTCAATTCACATTTCTCAAATCCTAGCCTCCCATCTCCTAACGCAGTCAGTTATGATTCTTATAAGAAACGGCAGCCATTCTTCCTGGGGTCCACACAAAACACTAATGGAAAAGAACAGCAACACAAATTTAAACTAAGAACACTATGACTTAAGAACAATATGACTATTTAAAAACCAGACAAGATCTAGCCTTTTGTGACTGTAATCCCACTATAGTTAAATCAGGCTAAGGGCAAAAGGGCAACTGAGCCGCTTACTATGAGGGAAGCCCTGAAGTCCACGGCATGCAACCTTCAGTTTCACTTCTCCATCATTTCGAACAATTAACAATTACCGTGATATGCAGTCGTTTAACTTACTTCAGTTAAATTCACTGACTAAATCTCTGTAAAATAAGAGTGTCTGCTAAATGACTAAAATGTCCATTTAAACTGATAGCAAACACAGTAGATAGTTGGAAGGGCTACTAAGATGAACGTTTCTGTGGAAAACTGTCATGGGAAAACTACAGTATGTCTGAATAAAAGGTAATTGAGTTGCTGTATTGGAGACCAGCAAATATCCTCCACAGCACTTTAATCAAAAGGGTTCTGAGAAACAGGTCAGGCAAGCTTTTCAAAGACAAACCACTTGAGCCATGACATCAGCTCTTCTTCTAAAGCAGGAGAGAGAGAGAGAGAGAGAGAGAGACACACAAAGGAAGAGTGAATGGGCAAGAAAGGGACATAGAAAGGAAGAGAGTTGGAGAGAAGAGGTCATAAAATAGAGAGCAAGTGAAAGAGGGAGAGAGAGAATGTGCAACCCCTGTTCTGTACTTTTGGGAGAAACCGTATCGCATTCTCCAAATCCCAGATGGCCCGCCTAGATCCTGCACCACTCCCCTCAGTAACTCTAACTGGCAGGTAGCAGGTGCAGCCACATAGCTGTAGAGGCAGGACACTAACGCCATCCCTCCCTGGGAAATCAATCAAGTGAAAATGCGATGATTGTCTCATTAATGTATGGTTATATTTAAGCCATCCCTCCGGACTGTTTATTGGCTAGCTCGTCTTAGTGACATCCATTCAAAACGCCAAGTTGCCAACTGTTGATTCCCATTATGAGTTTCATTGGACTAGGATGGATTTCTCTCTTGTTTACACACAAACACACATTACAAAGTAGTTTCCAAATACACACGACTACTTCCAGAATTACACACAAACCCACACCCCAGACTCGCTCGCAGGTACCACGGTATGCGGTTCCCGTAGTGATAGCATTACACAGTATTCATTCAAAACAAAACACATCGGAACTGAAGAGGAAGAAGGTAAGGCATTAAAATGAGTGTGTGTGTGTGTACGTGCATGTGTGGGTCTAAATGACTAGACTGACAACAGGAAGTCACCACCGGCCTTTCACTTTTTCTCATTATGTCATCCCTTTATTTGTGGGTGGGACTGAGTTACAGTAAAAAAAAAAAAAGGGACTCAATCCTCTTAAACATTTCCTGTCAGATCGCTGGGCATGAGTGAGCTCACTGAGCTACTGTATGCCAGACACTGTAGTCTTTTTCACAGCCACCGTATCGTGTCTGACTTAAATAGCCTACATGACAGTTCAGCTGTTCTATGTGACAGAACTCATTTCACCAATTGAATAGGCCATGAAATGCCATCAACTTTCTTCAAAATAAAAAATTCTAATGTAAAACAAGTAATTTATTTTGTGCTACTGCATATAACAAATACAATTGATCAACTAATGTGATGCAAAACACCTTGAGGCACAGTGATGCTGAAACGTTGGTAAATACCCATTAAATTGCTGGGAGTTTATACATGGAGTGTGCGACTTAATTTTGATGGTTATGTTTTGCATAAACTGACATCATATACGACCACCTTCTGGCTGATAATTATTATAATTTTAAGACTAATCAATAATTGCCTACTATGGCAAATGTTAAGACTGATTGCCATTGTTGAAGGGCATAGCAGTGAGTGAAGGAAGTAAAACCCCAGTAATGCTGCAACAATTGGCCAGGGTAATCTTCTTAATGTGCACTAAGCCTTTTATGCCCATGCAGTGGGGATGGTGTAATAACGCGAGTCCATTCTGCTAGAGCCCAGTGAGTGAAGGGAGGTTAATGAGCATTTGAATCCAAAGAAAGGGATTTTCTTCAGTGAAAGTGAATGGGTGATAACAAATTAAAATCAATTGTATCACTGTATTAATTTTAAAATGTTCAAAGGAAGAGGGAAGAAGAGGGCATTATTTTGGTAAGTATGAAAACTGGAGAAAACATAACTTAATTTACTCAATGTCCAGTTTTCCAAATAGGCTATAAGCATTTCACTCAATATCTCCTACACAACTTACAAAGTAAACATGGATGGTGTTGATTGCTGGCTTGGCTAACGATCACCTAGTCCAGGGTTTCCCAAACTCAGGCCTGGGCACTCCAGCACCCTGGGTGCATGGATTGGTTTTTGCCCTAGCACTAATACCACCGATTCAAATAACCAACTCATCATCAAGCTTTGGCAACTTGGGGTTCAACAGGGGTTATTCTAATAGCTTTAAAGTTCTTTGAAGAACCTTAGGGTTCTTGGCACTGAAAATTGCCCCCAAAAGGTTCTTCCATGGGAGGTGGGATTCATCGAGGAACCTCCTTAGTTGGTGGGGGTTCTTGGGGGAAACTAACACACTAGAGGATATACCCATTATATTTGGGGCTCTGTGGGAGTTTCTCATATTTAGATTTTTTAATTCTGCTTTGCCACTAAAAAAAACACTGACAACTCAAATGTTATTGTTATGCGTAGTATTATTATTAAGGGGTAGTTAAAACATTTTTACCCAAAAAGGTTATTCGAGGAACCATTAAAAGGGGTTCACCCACAGTTTTAATTTGAAGAACCCCTAAAGGATACTCCAGGAACCTTTTCTTTTTAGAGTGTAGGGCAAAAATATAAACATTTACACCAAGGGGCAACATGGTCTCAGAGCATTTTGTAATATTCTGTATGCAAATCTGAGACCTTTCAATAGTATGATACCATACAAAAAGCATTATATGTATTAATTTGTGGATGTTCATCCCCCACCCCATTATGTTACGAAATATAATACAAATTGTATGTTACGAATTTGCAAACGTATGATATCTTCAGAACTCTAGCTAGGTGGCTAACGTTAGCTAGCTGGCTAACACTAGCTAGGCTAGGGTTAAGTTATGCGCTCACCCATCCAACATACTTTCAATTTTGCCTTAAGTAACCATATGTTTTATGTAACCATAACAAACGTAACATATTACACTAATTTAGGTGTGCCGGATTTACATTTACTATGTTACGTCTAGTCTATGAGACCAGGCTGCCAGCGGGTGCACCGGGACCGAGTTAGGGAAACACACAAGCAAGAACAGTGCAACAATGTAATTATTGTATTCAACAAGAAACCCACTTTTCTACTCACAACCCCCTGGGCCCGTCTCCACTAATGACAGTTTAACGATGGTCCTTGTCTAATTGTTATGTTAATTAACGTGGAAAAATATTGGCACATTAACTCGAGAGCATCCTTTCTTGTTCAAGAAGGTCACGCTAGACTGGGTTACCGTAAACCTTCTTATTCATTGCCAAGAACTGGCAACACCGGTCCATTGGAATGTGGTCAAACCCACTTACATCGAATTGAAGTCGAGTCGTGTTATCGAGAAGTTGACAAGGAGAAACTCGCCATAATAAAAGCTCCAATTTGTTGTTCAAATTATGTTTTATAAATATGCTACAATATAGAAAATGTGTTGGGATACGTAACAACAACTATTCCGCTATGGCAGAGGACATTTAGGCTAAGCATCCGCACTGTTGTTTTCGTGAATGCATTCCCAAATAAACAAAACCGCAAAACACGATGTTCCATTAATGTTGCCTTAATTTGAACATTGGCAACATTGTAGACTTTTCTCAGGATATTGGATAATGTTTTGTCTATGATATGAAACTATGTATACAACCTAGCTACAATATCAGATGTGCGTTAATTGCAGTAGCGGTAGCTTGCAGTGGCCGTTGCGACATTGCTTACCTCAAAGCGAACACGGAGACATCTGAAAGAAATTCGCTCCGCAACAAAATACTGTATCAACCTCGTCGACAGGAGCCTGCTTGGCCGGTATTAAAGTCCATACACATCTGAGATGAGACGGGAAAATGGACCGCGTATACGCTTTTGGCCAGCAGAATTACGAATGACACCGCACACCTGCCTCGACGTCCTCAATTGGCTCCGTCCAATTTCAATTTAGCAAACGGCGCATGGACGTTGCTACTACACCGTGCACGGGCAGGCAAAAGCAAGGCAACACCCTTTCTCCCGGGTCACTTGCTCTCATTCGGAGCTATGGAGATAGCGTTGCAGTAAAACTGTCCCTTTACTCCTGACAAAACGCCGTCTCACCACGACAACACCTCTTGACTGAAGAGAGGCTAGCTGAAGAGGAGGAGACGAGAGCTCACATTGTTCCCGCATGATCGGTGCGCGTAGCGACGCGGCTGGGTGCCGCCAATCTGACAGCCCAGGAACAGTTCGCGTTTATCAGATATCATCCAATGGCTCGAGCCTGCCTCCTTGTTTCCCAGGGAAAGGGCGGTTGTATGCGAGGATGATGCTGTGTTCTCCTCCACGTGTAAAATGGCCTAGTGCAGTAGCCTATGGTGCAGTTCATTGGTCCCTCCCGTAGTCATGGCAACGACCCAGGTTCAATTATGTGCTCTTCTGGGAGGATGGGGTGGAGATGAGCGATGTGCAGGTCACCTATAACAGAGCAAAATGTCATTCCCCTACCTCTGCATATAGTTTGCAAAAGACCTTCACATGTGCTTACAATGCAGTGGAGCCTTGTTGGAGCCTGTAGCCTATATGGCCTGTTTCTCTGCACTGCTAGTTAGGATGCACAATAAGCCTGCAGTGTATGATCCATTGTTAGGCAAATATATAACTTATCTTCTGTAGGTGCGCTATCAAGATTTGCATTTTATCAGGCATTGCAAACACACACCCATATCGTATCACCATAGCCATCAAAGTATACCAACAATATCACATGTTGTACACACAGTGAGTATTGAAAGCATGATATAGCCTAACACACACACACACACACACACACACACACACACACACACACACACCACTGAATTATTCAGATGAAGTGTAAGGGGGTTGCCCATGACCCATATAGATGTCCTCTGTGGTTCCAGGGGAAAGCACATTGCTTTGAGAGCAGGATTGACACATGCTGCATACACACAGTGGAAGCTTCACACTCACTACCATAACCTTGGTCACGGTCCAAATGTCTTTGAAAGCTATATGCTCTGAATTCAAATAGATACGATACTCCCTGTGAAACATTGGGCATAAGTTGTGTGAAGTGTTTCACAAAGTGAAATTGTACATTTCAGAAAACATTTTGTGGATACGAGTGTCTGTGACCAAATAGCTATCGAAGCCCAGGCTTCCCAACCAGCTCAAGAAGGTAAGATGACAACTTTATCCGTCACTATGCTCTGCCAGCCTTCGATACATCAGTCTGGGCCATTCAAGTGATAGAGATGACCTCAACTCCACAGTGATTATTATTTGACACTGGTGGTCATCTATGAACATTTGAAGAACGATCTTGCCTTAATGGCCATGTACTCTTATAATCTCCACCCGGCACAGCCAGAAAAGGACTGGCCACCGCCCAGAACCTGGTTCCTCTCTAGGTTTCTTCCTACACTGTAAAACTTTTCCCTGTAAATGTACAGCATTATACTGGCACCACAGTTGCCAGTTTAATATGGTAATTTTGCTTTACAGCAGTGATTCTGTAATAGTTTACAGTATTTTCCATAATATAAAGAAATATTACAGCATTCCTGCTGTAGATTTACAGCAAGGATGCTGTAATATGTTTTACAATGAGGAAAATCATGCTATAAACTATATTACAGCATCACTGCTGTAAAGCAAAATGACAGTATTAAACTGGCAACTGTGGTGCCAGTATAATACTGTACATTTACAGTGAAATACATACAGTAATATACAATTATTTGACAGTACTAAGCAGCATTGCAGGTTGTCTTTAGAAGACAGCTCGCTGAAATGTAATATTGTAAGACAAACAATACGTGTACAAATATATATTTATCCAATTTCATCACATGAATTGCACTTAAACCACAAAGAACAACATTTGGAAAGAGCAACATTACAACTCCAGATAGTAGGGGAGAGAGAGATAGTGATAAGAACATTGACAAATACTAGCAAATAATGTACTTCACCATACACAAACCAAGACATCCGAAGAGGTCATTCTTGAAAATACAGGATTATGTAAGAAAAAAGTAAAATCTAAACAGATCAATGAAAAATAGGAAAACAGTTGAACAGAAATTATTACAAAAAGCTATAACAAGAACTGCTTGCCTGCCTGTCTTTGAGAGAGAAATGAGAAAAAGAGATAGAGAAAGAAAGAGGCTGAGAGAGAAGGATGGATAGAGAGGAGCGAGCAGGGCTAGACTGGAGCCAGAGTAGCATGCTACCGCAAGCCAACACGGGATCCGGGATGGCACAAGCAGGTCATTTGCTGACCCAACCCGCATGGCAGGATTTCTGAGAGAATGAGAGCTGCAAACAAGTCTCAAATAAATCTCGGTGGCGTGCAGGTTATCACCCCAATCTTCGAAACTCTGATCCTCCTTAGAGAGAGAGATTGCTATTACTATCACTACTACTATCAATACTACTGCTATTACTACCACTATCAATACTACTACTACCACTACTATTACTACTACTAATATTACCATCACTACTATCAATATTATCACTACTACTGCTACTACTATCAATACTACTACTATTATCAATACTACCACTATTAATACTACTATCAATAATACTACTACTACTACTTCTACTACTATCACTACTACTACTACTACTTCTACTCGCTAGGTAAAAAGGCTATTACAACTGACAAATAAAGTTTGTGTTCATCAGGTGTGTGTGTTTGTGTACTTACATGTTGGAGTTTTTCCACTCAGACTCCGCCAGGTCTGCGAGAAAGCGTGTAACACGTGGCTCAATTGGCAACTGCTTCCTCGGAGCGACCTTTCCGGTCTTGCGGATCACTCCTGCTTTCACTGTGCATTTGGTTCCTTCAGGGTTTATTCGAACCAGGAACCTGTACAACCAAATATAGAATAGATTAAATCAGTTGAGGCATTGAAAAAAATAACAAAAATAAATATCATTGCAATGTAACTAAGAAATGCTGTAAATGTAAGTGTTGGATCAATGAATGTTCAATGCTTACCTCTGTATCAGCTCCAAGGTTGCAGAGGCTGACTCCTGGTATTCTATGTTAAAAACCTAGAAAGTGCTGAAGAGCACAGAGAAGGCAGCAGCAAAGTTAGACTCACTGTCCAAAACACAGACCACGTTCCCCTCGATCGAAACAATCCATTGAGGAAACCAATAGAGTATTTCCTGAAATACACAAAAGGAAGGTTGTTAGTGTATACTTACGAGACATCTCTAGTAGAGGTCGACCGATTATAATTTTTCAACGCTGATACTGATACCGATTATTGGAGGACCAAAAAAGCCGATACCGATTAAATCGGCCAATTTTTATTTTTTTATTTGTAATAATGACAATTACAACAACACTGAATGAACACATATTTTAACTTAATATCAATAAATAAATAAAAATCAATAAAAATCAATTTAGCCTCAAATAAATAATGAAACATGTTCAATTTGTTTTAAATAATGCAAAAACAAAGTGTTGGAGAAGTAAAAGTGCAATATGTGCCATGTAAAAAAGCTAACGTTTGAGTTCCTTGCTCAGAACATGAGAACATATGAAGGTTGGTGGTTCCTTTACACGAGACTTCAATATAAGAGGTTTAAGATTATAGTTAATATAGTATTTATAGGACTATTTCTCTCTGTACCATTTGTATTTCATATACCTTTGACTATTGGATGTTCTTATAGGCACTATAGTATTGCCAGTGTAACAGTATAGCTTCCGTCCCTCTCCTCGCCCCTACCTGGGCTCGAACCAGGAACACATCAACAACAGCCACACTCGAAGCAGTGTTACCCATCGCTCCACAAAAGCCGCTGCTCTTGCAGAGCAAGGGGAATAACTACTCCAAACGAGTCGCGTTTGAAACGTTATTAGCGCACACCCAGCTAACTAGCTAGCCATTTCACATCGGTTACACCAGCCATTAGGCTGATAGGCCTGAAGTCATAAACAGCGTTATGCATGCGAAGAGCTGCTGGCAAAACACACAAAAGTGCTGTTTGAATGAATGCTTACGAGCCTGCTGCTGCCTACCATCGCTCAGTCAGACTGCTCTATCAAATCATAGACTTAATTATAACATAATAACACGCAGAAATACGAGCCTTTGGTCATTAATATGGTTGAATCCGGAAACTATAATTTCGAAAACAAAACGTTTATTCTTTCAGTGAAATGCGGAACCGTTCGGTATTTTATCTAATGGGTGGCATCCCTAAGTCTAAATATTCTTGTTACATTGCACAACCTTCAATGTTATGTCATAATTACGTAAAATTCTGGCAAATTAGTTTGCAATGAGCCAGGCTGCCCAAACTGTTGCATTTACCCTGACTCTGCGTGCAATGAACGCAAGAGAAATGACTCAATTTCACCTGATTAATATTGCCTGCAACCTGGATTTCTTTTAGCTAAATATGCAGGTTTAAAAATATATACTTCTGTGTATTGATTTTAAGAAAGGCATTGGTGTTTATGGTTAGGTACAGTCGTCCAACGATTGTGCTTTTTTCGCAAATGTGCTTTTGTTTAATCATCCCCCAGCGTTGCATCGATTATATGCAAAGCAGGACACGCTAGATAAACGAGTAATATCATTAACCATGTGTAGTTATAACTAGTGATTATGATTGATTGATAAGATAAGTTTAATGCTAGCTAGCAACTTACCTTGGCTTCTACTGCATTCGCGTAACAGGCAGGCTCCTCGTGGCGTGCAATGAGAGGCAGGTGGTTAGAGCGTTGGACAAGTTAACTGTAAGGTTGCAAGATTGAATCCCCCGAGCTGACAAGGTGAAAAGCTGTCGTTCTGCCCCTGAACAAGGCAGTTAACCCATCGTTCCTAGGCCGTCACTGAAAATAAGAATGTGTTCTTAACTGACTTGCCTAGTTAAATAAAGATGTAATTTTTAAAAATCCGCGCCCAAAAATACAGATTTCCGATTGTTATGAAAACTTGAAATCGGCCCTGATTAATCGGCCATTCAGATTAATCGGTCGACCTCTAATCTCTAGATAGGTACCACAATATTATACACAGTTGAAGTCGAAAGTTTACATACACCTTAGCCAAATACATTTAAACTCAGTTTTCCCACAATTCCTGACACTTAATCCAGGTAAAAATTCCCTGTCTTAGGTCAGTTAGGATCACCACTTTATTTTAAGAATATGAAATGTCAGAATAATAGTAGAGAGAATGATTTATTTCAGCTTTTATTTCTTTCATCACATTCTCAGTGGGTCAGAAGTTGACATACACTAGATTAGTATTTGGTAGCATTGCCTTTAAATTGTTTAACTTGTGCAGGGATAGGTAACAGAAGGCTACCACACTAACTTGTATTTCAAACGTTACTGGTAGCCTTCCACAAGCTTCCCAAAATAAACTGGGTGAATT
The DNA here is from genome assembly GCF_018296145.1 of Oncorhynchus tshawytscha. Lineage (NCBI taxonomy): Eukaryota > Metazoa > Chordata > Actinopteri > Salmoniformes > Salmonidae > Oncorhynchus > Oncorhynchus tshawytscha. The sequence continues at coordinate 7,295,178 of NC_056462.1, read as the reverse complement.
TTGGCCAATTCCTCCTGACAGTGCTGTTGTAACTGAGTCAGGTTTGTAGGCCTCCTTGCTCGCACATGCTTTTTCAGGTCTGTGCACACATTTTTTATAGGATTGAGGTCAGGGCTTTGTGATGGCCACTCCAATACCTTGACTTTGTTGTCCTTAAGCCATTTTGCCACAACTTTGGAAGTATGCTTGGCATCATTGTCCATTTGGAAGACCCATTTGCGACCAAGCTTTAACTTCCTGACTGATGTCTTGAGATGTTGCTTCAATATATCCACATAATTTTCCTTCCTATAATGATGCCATCAATTTTGTGAAGTGCACCAGTCCCTCCTGCAGCAAAGCACACCCACAAAATGATACTGCCACCCCCGTGTTTCACAGTTGGGATGGTGTTCTTCGGCTTGCAAGCCTACCCCTTTTTCCTCCAAACATAATGATGGTCATTATGGCCAAACAGTTATATTTTTGTTTCATCAGACCTGAGGACATTTCTCCAAAAAGTACGATCTTTGTCCCGATGTGCAGTTGCAAACCGTAGACTGGATTTTTTTATGGCGGTTTTGGAGCAGTGGCTTCTTCCTTGCTGAGTGCTCTTTCAGATTATGTCAATATAGGACTCGTTTTACTGTGGATATAGATACTTTTGTACCGGTTTCATCCAGCATCTTCACAAGGTCCTTTGCTGTTGTTCTGGGATAGATTGCACTTTTCGCACGAAAGTACGTTCATCTCTAGGAGACAGAACGCGTCTCCTTCCTGAGCGGTATGACGGCTGTGCGGTTTCATGGTGTTTATACTTGCGTACTATTGCTTCTACAGATGAACGTGGTACCTTCAGGCGTTTGGGAATTGCTCCCAAGGATGAACCAGACTTGTGGAGGTCTACGATGTTATTGCTGAGGTCTTGGCTGATTTATTTTGATTTTCCCATGATGTCAAGCAAAGAGGCACTGAGTTTGAAGGTAGGCTTTGAAATACATCCACAGGTACACCTCCAATTGACTCAAATGATGTCAATCAGCCTATCAGAAGCTTCTAAAGCCATGACATAATTTTCTGGAATTTTCAAGTTGTTTAAAGGCATAGTCAACTTAGTGTATGTAAACTTCTGACCCACTAGAATTATGATACAGTGAATTATAGGTGAAATAATCTGCCTGTAAACAATTGTTGGAAAAATTACTTGTGTCATGCACAAAGTAGATGTCCTAACCGACTTGCCAAAACTATAGTTTGTTAACAAGAAATGTGTGGAGTGGTTGAAAAAAAAAAGAGTTTAATTGACTCCTACCTAAGTGCATGTAAACTTCCGACTTCAACCGTACATATATAAAAAATATTCAAATCATGTGTAATAGTACAGTATAAACACCATTAATCATTTCAACTTTATAAGTATAAAAACACTATTCCTTACATCTGCCAAGAGGAACAGAGATGTGTCCTTCTCTTTGAAGTGGGTCATCAACAGAAGAATGGCAGCAGTGGCTGTTGGACCGTCATTGCCTTTTATGTAACCCGCCGATTTCATTCAGCAGAGGCACTGGAACACTCTCAACTTGGTCTTTTGTCTTTTAGAAAAGTTGACAATTCTCTTACCCTTGTTCAGGAGAGCTTGAGTCAGGTGACTGTCAATCACGAGTATTGAAGTGGTTGCAGAGCCATAACTTGGTGAAAAGGAAAGGCCACGGAAAGGCCACTGTTCCTGGAGGTCACTGATGCTTGAAGGACAAGTGTCCTATCCATTGTTACAAATCCTATCCATTCTTCATTTTCTTTAAAAAATAATAGAAAGCCTAAAAGTTGTTTTTCTATGTGCTGCACTCCATATCAGCACAAGAGAACAAACAAACAATTCACAGAAACATTTGTATTTTTTGTACTTTTTTATTGCATATGCCTCGCTCCCTCATAACATAAACCATTTATTTTGAGGGCAAACAAACTAACTATTTACAGAACCTTTTTTAATCTTGTGTGTGTACACTCTTAGAAAAAAAGGGGTTCCCGAAAGGGTTCTTTGGCTGTCCCCATAGGAGAACCCTTTTTGATTCCAGGTAGAACCCCTTTGGGTTCCATGTAGAACCCTCTGTGGAAAGGGTTCTCCACGGAACCCAGAAGAGTTCTACCTGGAACAAAAAGGGTTATACATGTGCCTGGAATCAAAAAGGGATCTTCAAAGGGTTCTCTTATGGGGACAGCCAAATAACCATTTTAGGTTCTAGACAGCACCTTTTTTCATAACAATGACATAAATATGTTACATTTATCAATCAAGATCACACCTCTTTGGTGTCAAATTGTATTTTATGTCCTCGGGCTGAACATATTCAAGGTCGTCAGTGTTCTCCACTCCAACATTTGCCCTCAGAGGCTCCAACAAAGATCTCACCATCTCAGTCTCCAACTCGGGGAATTGGTGTTTAATTGCATCTTGAAGACCCTCTATGCCTACACTGGTTTAAGGAGAACACACAGTGATGCAGGGACACAGAGAAACCTGACACTTTAGAAACTGATAGTGGGTGAGTAATTATTAGACAATCTTCATTAAACACACACATAATTCATCTGAATACCTGGTATAAAATGAACCCCGAGATCGACCAGTGACACAGACCGATACACTCCAACAATTAAATGAACCTGTGATTCTGTGACCAGAATCGGTGAGATCTTTCCAAATGTGTATCCGTCATCATTTTCTCCCATTTACAACAAGGCCTTTAGTGTACGTTTTTTTGACACCTCTGCACCTCTGCATTTTTGACACCTCTGCAGTGCTTTGCTTTGTGAACCCTTTTGACTGTACAGCTCCCTGAATGCCGTTGTTATATAATTGCTCCTCACATTAATTCATGACACCAACAACTTCAATGCTATGTGGAAACAATTGGCAGCTGCATAAGTAAGATTGGAGTAACTGGTGGCTCTCAGACAAGTTTTCTGGCACACTCCTTGAAGCAGGAGTGCTTGCTCTTAAACCTCGGTGTCCACAAACAAATGAGTCGCCCAAATTGCAGGATGAGGTCAGGTAGTGTAACAAGTAGTGATGCTTAGGTGCAAGGGCACTCTACCCCACAAGCAAAACTGTAGTTCGCCACGTTGTTTTTTTTGCATGAGTAATGAATGCTTTAATATTTAGGAAACAGAAATTGCAGGATTTACACCGGTACATTCCCAATACAGCTACTTCCAGCTACCAGCCAGCCTGCAATATCAAAATTACTGTCGGTCCCTCTCCTTGTTCAGGCGGCGTTCGGCGGTCAACGTCACAGGCTTTCTAGCCACCGTCGATCCACTTTTCATTTTCCATTTGTTCTGTCTTTGTCATCACACCTGGCTTCACTCACCAATCACTTGTTTATTATTTAACCCTCTGTTCCCCATGTTGTATTTGTGAGTGATTGTTATTTGTTACGTGGATAATTGTCAGGCATTGCACTTTTGTTTTAGACTGTGTTTTTGGCACTTGTATGTGTTATGTGCTGTCATTTGGTAACCGGTATTAAAGTGTGCCTGTTTATTATACTCCGCTCTCCTGCACTTGACTTCGCCTCCCATATACACGCATTACAATTACACTACCCCCCAGCCACCAAATTGCATGGACACTCGAAGAGAGCTATCAAGCTATACGCTACCCTGCAACTCATGCAACCACACTATCTAAAACATTTTTTTTATAGACTACAAGGCTAAATAAAATATCAGTCTGTGCCTGATGTTTCAGAAATCATTCATTTAAGTTGCCTAATTAATGGTTGGATAAGGATCACTTCTCAAAGATTAGCAAAACCACATGGGAAAATGGAACGACCATCGCCCTAAATAATGCTAACAAGCTAACCCCACAATCTGAAGAAAACGAAAATAAAAGATAACATGAATACCCTGCAGGGTAAAATATCAGTCTGTGCCTGTTGTTTCTGAATTAATTAATTTAATGGACTAATAAGGGCAACAAAAGCATAGAGGGAATATTCCAGTACACTTTTGCTAAATCACACTATTCAGTCTCGGGGTTCAAGTTAACGTTAACCAGAGATATTTAGAGAAAGGTGTCCAATGGAGTTCCTCTTCTCTGAACTATAGCTAACGTTAGCAAGCACAATTCCCATTTCATCTGAGAGCTTCCATTCCTCTCATCGTAACTGCAGAATCACCCATCACCCAAAAAGTATACATCCCAATGCAACATGTCCGTCCGTGCCTGCTGACAAACTGAAGGCGTATTGGACATAGCTAAACTCTCGCTCCGAACTGTATTTTTGTCCGGTGAAGCCTACGACCACTTTGCCACTAATACCATAGCGTTAGCACCATGTGTTACGTTCCCCAGATTATGTGTTGTAGTTTGTGTATTTGCATGTGTTTATTTCAGGAAATGGCTTCCTGAAATCCCTCAAGCAGCTGATTGGTCGACTCCAGGGCTAATTGGAGAGCTGACTCCGCCCCCTCGTCAAGACACAGCTGTCTCCAATTACCCATTCCTTCAGAAGCTATATAAAAGCCAGTGTTCTGTTCAGGAGATCTTTGTTTTGTAGAGGATTTTGCTGGAGGTAGATTTGTTAGAGAGATTTGCTGGGAGGTCATTGTAGAGATTTTGCTAGAGGTTGATTTTGCTGGGAGTTCATTGCTGAGAGTTGGTATGTTTTGTGAGTTTGTTGCTCAGATAGAACTTATTTGATGTCCTTTGTCTCTTAGTTTGTTTGTGAAATTGTTTAATATTCTGTTTCATTTGTTCCCGAAGGGGAAGGCACCAAGGGAGTGCTTAGGCAAGAGGCCCGTAGCATATTCGCTGTCTAGGCACACTAGGTAAGACCTGGGCGGACCACCCCTTGTATTTTGGTTAGGGCACCAGGTGGTGCTAAATTAGGTAAGTAGTGGGTAGGCAGGTAAGATAGGAGAGGGGGGGGGGCTTTGAGATTTACTTTCTTTGCTTTGGTTCCGTCCAGCCCCTTTTCCCCATATTACCGTATAAAGGAATAAAGTCCTTGTAAACGGTACCACATTCTGCTTGTTGTCATTTTTACTCGCACCTACAGTCCATACCTTTTTCGCTTCACAGAGTTTAGTTGTAGCAGGGTGTTGCGTTCCCTCTTCATAGAGGCGTGCATAACACCATGTCACCCATGTCATGCACCCACCGGTTAAGTAACCTATCCAAGGAAACACACATGGCTTTCTGCACGTTAATACTAAAATGATTTGCTCTATAGTTACAATATCACTGATTATTTTACCAGTAATAAAGATCAACGCAACAGACCGAGATGTCAACTTGGCTATACTGTTAGCTAACACAATCCAAACAAGCTAACGTTAGCTAGCTAGTTAGTAGCTTAGAGTTAACCTCTCTAGGGTACGTGTGACACTAGCATCCCATCTGGCCAACATCCAGTGAGGTTGCAGAGCGCCAAATTCAATAACAGAAATGCTCATTATAAAAATTCAGAAAACAAAACAGATTTGACATAGGTTTAAAGATTAACTTCTTGTTAAACCAACCACAGTGTCATATTTATAAAATGCTTTTCGGCGAAAGCATACCGTGCACAGAACATACCTAGCCCAGAACATAGCCCAGTTGACAAATTATTACAAACAGTAACCAGCCAAGCAGAAGCGTTACAAAACTCAGAAATAGAGATCAAATTAATCCCTTACCTTTGATGATTTTCATATGGTGGCAATCAGAAGACATTCATTTACTCAATAAATGTTCCTTTTGTTCGATGAAGTCTCTTTATATCCAAAAACCTCCGTTTTGTTAGCGCGTTTTCTTCAGTAATCCACAGGCTCAAACTCAGTCAAAACAATCAGACAACAAAATCCAAATTGTATCCGTAAAGTTCATAGAAACATGTCAAACGATGTTTATATTCAATCCTCAGGTAGTTTTTTCGCCTAAATTATCTATAATATTTCAACCGGACAATAACTTTGTCAATATAAAAGGTAAACCGTTAGTGTCCACTCGTTCAGACTGGTCTTACTCCCTCATAAGAATACAAGCCTGAAACGATTTCTACAGACTGTTGACATCAGACTCCTGACCCCTCCTGTCTCAGCCTCCAGTATTTATGCTGCAGTAGTTTGTGTCGGGGGGCTAGGGTCAGTTTGTTATACCTGGAGTACTTCTCCTGTCCTATTCGGTGTCCTGTGTGAATTTAAGTGTGCTCTTTCTAATTCTCTCTTTCTCTCTTTCTTTCTCTCTCTCGGAGGACCTGAGCCCTAGGACCATGCCCCAGGACTACCTGACATGATGACTCCTTGCTGTCCCCAGTCCACCTGGCCGTGCTGCTGCTCCAGTTTCAACTGTTCTGCCTTATTATTATTGGACCATGCTGGTCATTTATGAACATCTTGGCCATGTTCTGTTGTAATCTCCACCCGGCACAGCCAGAAGAGGACTGGCCACCCCACATAGCCTGGTTCCTCTCTAGGTTTCTTCCTAGGTTTTGGCCTTTCTAGGGAGTTTTTCCTAGCCACCGTGCTTCTACACCTGTATTGCTTGCTGTTTGGGGTTTTAGGCTGGGTTTCTGTATAGCACTTTGAGATATCAGCTGATGTACGAAGGGCTATATAAATACATTTGATTTGATTTGATTAGTGGAAGGCATAGGAACTGCAAATGGAGTCCCAAGTCAATGGATACTGTAATGGCATTGAATAGAAAACTACAAAACCAACAAATTTCTCAGGTTTTCGCCTGCTAAATCAGTTCTGTTATACTCACAGACACTATTTTAACAGTTTTGGAAATCTACCAGTTATATCTTCTGGGCCCGAGTAGCAGGCCGTTGAATTTGGGCATGCTTTTCATCCAAAATTCCGAATGCTGCCCCCTAACCTAGAGAAAACATGCAGTAGGTATACAGAAGTATATGGAATTAGTACATACCTAGCAGCTTCTCAAAAATATGTTGGCGACTTTTCCACGAACATACAAAATAAAATAGCTTGAGTAGAACAGAAAGCCTATTTTCTCATTACTCTACCCTCACAGACCGTTTGGCACGGAGCATCGCATTAGTGGAAATCAAGTCTGTTCTCAGGGCAGGCCTGTTTGTATATAGGTGCGAGTCGCGTTGGGGACATTGTTAGCATTTTAGCTTTCCCTAACCATTCCCTAATTATGCTAACCTGCTGCGTTAATTCTCGTAACCTGCTAAGAAAAGCAACTTCTGCTAGTCAAAACCGACAGACCTGCCCTGAGAACAGTATTGGTTTCAAAGATGAGATGACAGCTCTCTTTCTCTCACACACACTTACCACAGAAGTTTGGCGCCGCCAACTACAGCAGTGTTCGAGTACTACTGTAAAGAAATACAGTAAGATAGTTATTTTTACAGGAGGCTTACAATGACAGTTAAACAGTATTTTTCAGCATTTTACCCATAATGCAGTGTTATCTACAGCATGAATGCTGTAAAACACATGTAAGGTATTTTACTGTGCATTCTACAGTGTTTTACTGTTGAAATTACAGAAAAGTCTTCCAGTGTAGGTTCCTGCCTTTCTAGGGAGTTTTTCATGCCACTGTGATTCTACATCTGCATTGCTTGCTCTTTGGGGTTTTAGGCTGGGTTTTCTGTTCAGCACTTTCTGACAAATGCTGATGTAAAAAGGGCTTTATAAATACATTTCATTGATTGATTGGATTGAACAGATAAGGAATCATTTAGCCTCAGTGCCCAGGGCTATTCTTTACATTCTCTGCTTCATTACCAGTTCTATAGCAGACGCTAGACCGCTGGTGTTTTGCTACACTTGCCCAGACAGTTGTAAACCCATAACGGGTGTCGTAGTGGAATAACATGAGTAAGAACAAACTGAGTTTACGTGGAGTACTAATGCATCTTAAATACCACTGGGACAGAAATGAATGAGACTAGCGGAAATGGAGCACACACACACACACACACACACACACACTTGCACGCACACACGACCAGAGGAACCCATATCGCTTATGAATTCTTAAAATGTTTTTCCAGTGCAGGTTGTTATGAACAGTCTAGTGGGCATATCAGTGGGGGACGACCTCATAAGGAAGTGAAGACATAAGAAATGCCCCTGAAAGAAAAACATTAGTTGGAAGACAGGAAAGTGGCCTTGTATTTCCAGCCGAGGCGCTTATCCTACAGTAGTCATGTTGACTGATTGATTGAATTTATATGATAATGAAAAGTAGTAGGCTGCTCCAGCCAGAGATAACATTACATATATTAAACACTATCAAGGATAAAATCACAACAAAGCTTGAAGGCTTATTTCCATTGTGGTCGTTTGAATGGAGTTGGTAGAAGTTGCCCCAACCACTGATCTAGATGTTATCACCCCCCTGATGGTTACGGTTAGGATTGGGGTTCAGGGTAACTGATCCTAGATCTGTGGTTAAGGGCACATTGTATATGAAGCGTTTTGAAGCTTCCATCCAGCTTGGTGTTCCCCGCCCCTCTCTCTACACAAGGATGGCCAAATATAACCTTTCGTTGATAGATGACCTTTGAGGGGTGGCAACAACATCAAAGAGTGTGTGTGTGCACGCAGGCGTGTGTGTGTGTGTGTGTGGTCTGTTTAATTTCTGCTACCATCTTGAAACAATATACTCATACTGCAAAAAAAACAACCTACTGTTGTCAAGTGGAGCCCTTATTTTAGGGGGGGGGGGTGTTATCCGCAGGGCATAGTGGGCCCTTAAATAGCACCCTTATCCCGTCGACTCCAGGGGGACAAACATGGGACAGGCCCCTCGCTGGGTCTGGAGAGAGAGGGTGACGCTACGGTGGCGTCTAGTATGCAGGGACCCGCCGGTGACAGGGACACAGGAAGATATACTTAGGGGTGGCGGCTGGGGCCATTCCAATACACTGGCGGACTGGTGGTTCATGGAAAAAGCCAGCTAGTTTCATGGAGGTCGGGGTTGTCTGTTGGGTCTCTTGGCTTGATTTGCTTTCAGCTCATACCCAGTCAGGATTGGAACTAGGCCTCACTGAACCAAGGATTTAGAAACTGTCAAATGCATCTTTCTTTTCTTTCATGGGAATAATCACTGATAAGACATGACTGGATAGGTAAATACTTCCTATCTGACCCCAGAAGTTGTCCAATCATCTCAGCCCAGTAGTCACTTCAACGTGGGGAGGAAAGAAGGAAATGTGTATTTTCGAATTATTGGAACAAGGCCTGAGAGTCTAAGAATTAAATGTTTAGAAATAAACCCTTGGTTCTTGGGCATTCACAGACAACCTGCCTTCAAGGTGTCTGTGAATGTAGGAGCTAATAGCTGAAGGTTGATTCATAAACAGAATTCAGTCTGGCATAACTAAGGTGTGACCTCTTTTGGCACCGCCCATCCCACCTCTCAAGTAGATGTGGCGTAGCGGTCTAAGGCACTGCATCTCAGTGCTAGAGGCATCACTACAGACCCTGGTTCGATACCAGGCTGTATCACAACCGGTGATTGGGAGTACCATAGAGAAATGCACAGTTGGCCCAGCGTCGTCCGGGTTAGGGTTTGGCCGTGGTAGGCTGTCATTGTAAATAAGAATTTGTTACCAGACTTGCCTAGTTAAAAAAAAAAGGTCAAATGTATATATATTTTTTTAAACAACCGCAGTGAAAAGGGGGGCTCCCTGCCCCCATGTCTCTCTTTAATTTTAAGGATCTCACGTCCGAGGGTTAAACATAGCGCCATGCCTCGTCAATGGCCGTTCACACAGCCCACAATAAAAGAGCTAGAAAGGTCGACTCGACACTCCATAGGACAAAATAACTTCTTTATCTGAGATTTTCCTCTCACATGGCTTTCCCTTCTGTTGGCTTCCAGAGGGGTACACATACCAAACATCCGATATTGTCTTTATCGGTGGCCTGGTGAGCGTTAAGGGCACTGCCCTGTGGTGCTGAATGGATGGTTGGCAGGTATGCAAAGAGGGCACAGGCAGGGACATTGTTGGGGCATTACACTATGTTGCCACTTCCACTGTAAATTCCAGACAGACTTGTCTTTGATGATATTGCTTTGAGGGCTGGCCACGTCAAGTGCCTGACCAGAAATGTGATAGACCAAGGTTGCTGACGCAGGTCCTTTTAGGGTATTGTAATACAAATAATTAATGTACCCGATTTAGTATGACTCATTTGTAACACAGTTGATCCGGGTCTAGGTAAATCTAATATCTCCTGAATCGTCATGGAGTTGGTTGACCGTGCTACGTTTTACCTTTAAATTCAGGACCTGTATTATACATCATCCCTGTCATCTAGACCCTTTTTATTTTCCTGTCAGACCCTAACCTCCCTCCTATACGCTTCATTACCTGGTCTTAGTCAGACCTCCATCACTATTAAGAGGCATTGACTCCTGCCAACATTTGATTAAAAACAATTAAAGCTGGCATCGATTTCCACCTCGCTCCGGAGGAGTGGATGGGATAGAGATGCTGATTCTGTCACCCACCCACCTCCCTTGACCAGCCTAGCACAGATTATGCCCGCTATTCCTTTCCCCAAGTTCCACCCCCCCACCTGCATTAATCCACACAGCGGGCACTGCCAGCTGAAAGTGCCATTCTTATTCATGGCACTGCATTTCACATTAGGCCAGCTGGCATTATGGTGTTATTTGATGCACGTCAGTGGGGGACAGACAGAGATAAATAATGAGACAGAGACAGACAGTGAGTGAAAGAGAGAGGGAGAGAGAGAGACACCCACAGTGAGAGAAAGAGGACGAGACAGAGACAGAGAGCGAGAGAGAGAGCGAGAGAGAGAGGTAAGATGGATGAATGCCTTTGAAATGTGTCGTAACCACCACTTGTCAGCCATAGAGGGAAATGCTTGTCAAGCCAAAAAACACCTGACTGTAGTATTGTCCTAAATCTCTGATGCAAACGACAACATCCTTTTCTCAAAAATAATTATATTTGTTCAAATAAATCCATTTAAGCAGCAACTGCATGACATCCACTGCAGTTGTTAACTAAAGTTAACTAAAGCATTTCTGAAATGCTTATGTACTTGTAACAAAGCTGCACCCCGCCTCTATTTTGGTAAAAAGCAAAAGGAATGGGCCTGGAGGAATGTAACCACTCCCAAATTCATAAACAGAGCTATGGATGCAAGGACTGACCATCCACGGTATAAAAATGGTTGTTTTAACCATGTTTTCAGCAACCAGATATCACAGTCTCATGTCAGAATTAGACGTTGATCCATGTTTCTCAAACGTCAAATTTTGAAGTTGTTCCAAATGTCAAATTGTATAAGATTAAGTTCAGGCATTAACTCTGAATGTTTAAGGTAATGGTTAAGGTTTGGAATAGGCTTAAAACAAAAATATCAAAAACTACTTTCTATTGCTGGACTTGAACTTGCAACCTTTGGGATCAGAGAAAGATGCTTAAATTTCCGTAGCAAAACCAAAACCTACTTGAAGGAAACAGCGGTCACTGTTGTCCCTAGTGGCCGGTATCCATGTTATCTACCAATGTCCTTAGTATGATCCGACATAAACTCAGCAAAAAAAGAAACGTCCTCTGTCAACTGCGTTTATTTTCAGCAAACTTAACGTGTAAATATTTGTATGAACATAACAAGATTCAACACCTGAGACATAAAATGAACAAGTTCCACAGACATGTGACTAACAGAAATGGAATAATGTGTCCCTGAACTAAGGGGGGTCAAAATCAAAAGTAACAGTCAGTATCTGGTGTGGCCACCATCTGCATTAAGTACTGCAGTGCATCTTCTTCTCATGGACTGCACCAGATTTACCAGTTCTTGCTGTGAAATGTTACCCCACTCTTCCACCAAGGCACCTGCAAGTTCCCAGACAATTCTGGGGGAATGGCCCTAGCCCTCACCCTCCGATCCAAAAGGTCCCAGACGTGCTCAATGGGCCATGGCAGAACACTGACATTCCTGTCTTGCAGGAAATCATGCACAGAACGAGCAGTACGGCTGGTGGCAATGTCATGTTGGAGGGTCCTGTCAGGATGTCTTCCCTGTAATGCACAGTGTTGAGATTGACTGCAATGACAACAAGCTCAGTCCGATGATGCTGTGACACACCGCCCCAGACCATGACGGACCCTCCACCTCCAAATCGATCCCGCTCCAGAGTATAGGCCTCGGTGTAGCGCTCATTCCTTCGACGATAAACGCGAATCCGACCATCACCCCTGGTGAGACAAAACCGCGACTCGTTATTGAAGAGCACTTTTTGCCAGTCCTATCTGGTCCAGCGACCATGGGTTTGTGCCCATAGGCGACGTTGTTGCCGGTGATGTCTGGTGAGGACCTGCCTTACAACAGGCCTACAAGCCCTCAGTCCAGCCTCTCTCAGCCTACTGCAGACAGTCTGAGCACTGATGGAGGGATTGTGCATTCCTGGTGTAACTCGGGCAGTTGTTGTTGCCACCCTGTACCTATCCCGCAGGTGTGATGTTAAGATGTAATAACACCTGCACAGGATCGGTACACGTGGTCTGCCACTGCGAGGACGATCAGCTGTCTGTCCTGTCTCCCTGTATTGCTGTCTTAGGTGTCTCACAGTACGGACATTGCAATTTATTGCCCAGGCCACATCTGCAGTCCCAATGCCTCCATGCAGCATGCCTAAGGCACATTCACACAGATGAGGGACCCTGGGCATCATTCTTTTGGTGTTTTTCAGAGTCAGTAGAAAGGCCTACCGTCTGTAAGCTGTTAGTGTCTTAACGACCATTCCATAGGTACATGTTCATTAATTGTTTATGGTTCATTGAACAAGCATGGGAAACAGTGTTTAAACCCTTTACAATGAAGATCTGTGAAGTTATTTGGATTTTTACAAATGACCTTTGAAAGACAGGGTCCTGAAAAAGGGAGGTTTCTTTTTTTGCTGAGTTTAGATGGACGTTGAATACTGACTTGTATCATGGGTGACCTGGCTGGTTTTCAGCCTATTTAGTATTTGTTTACAATTACATTCATTACAAACATTGGAGTAAAACAAGCTTATATTTTGGGTTCTGATGCGGAATGACAATTGAACTAAGCTCATGAGGCATTTATAAGTTATATTCTTCAAGAATCAATGGGTATACCATTCGTTTATAAGTCCAAAAATGGATGTAGCAACTATATTAACGCACACTGTATACTATCTATGATATGAAGAACTGAATGTAGTGAAGAACTGAATAACATCCTTCCTCACATCTCTCAACACCAGCTCCTATGATAGCAGTCACACAACCACAGGCTCTCCAGGCATCAAAGCCGGTTTATATAAAATACAGTGACTTCATCCTGTATCCAGCCACTGTGAAAAGGCTTGTCCAAGCAGTTCTCAGAACAGCCTTATCAGTAATACTGGGATGTGCTGAGAGGGCTAGAGAGGAGGGAATGACCGGTGTAACCAGACATCACACCTACTGGAAAGGCTGTAATACACAGAATGTGACACACACAGACAATCACAAAAGTGCCTGTGCGCACATACAGGTGTAGGATCTTAAGTTGAAGATCCTACATCTGTAAACAAATGAGTACATGAACAAATGTGCACCAGCGTGCACGCGCACACACATGCCCAAAGTCAGGCACGTGCACACACACACTGTGTAATTTTGTGATATTGTTAGATATTTCTTGTTAAATATTACTGCACTGTTGGTGTCATGGCCATCGTCGGAATGAGACCAAGGTGCAGCGTGGTGAGCGTACATTTTCCTTTTATTTGTTAAAATGTCACCAACAAAACAAGAAATAACAACAACAACACGACCGTGAAGCTTACAAGGGCTATAGTACCCCTAACGAAGATAACTTCCCATAATGACAAAAGGGAAAAAGGCTGTCTAAGTATGATTCCCAATCAGAGACAGCGATAGACAACTGTCCCTGATTGAGAACCATACCCGGCCAAAACATAGAAACACAAAAACATAGAAAACAGAACATAAAATGCCCACCCAAATCACACCCTGACCAAACCAAACAGAGACATAAAAAGGCTCTATAAGGTCAGGGCGTGACAGTTGAGCTAGAAACACAAGCATTTCGCTACACCCGCAATAACATCTGCTAAACACGTGTATTTGACCAATACAATTTGATTTGACTTGACACACACAAACACAAGGTGCCATATTGTCAACTTGGTGCTCACTTTCCCCGAAACCACAACTTCATAAAACGCGTTTAGTCTGACAGAATATCAAATGAAAAAGTGAACTCCCATTCCCACTGACAGGAAAGGTTGTACACTCGACCAATGACACCATTTCACCTTTGTCTCATTTGCATGGTAATTTAGCTGCAGCCACTGTTTTAGCAATGTATATCTGCCTCTCACACCTCTGCTCAGACACAGATGGCTGGCTCAGTGTGTGTGTGTGAGAGAGGGGAAGAGAGAGGGAGAGAAAAGGAGAGAGAGGGAAAGAGAGCGCGTGTGTGTGTGTGTGTGTGTGTGTAGCCAGGACCAGTAAGCGTCACACATCACAACCAGGATGCTTCCACGTCTGTCTCAACCACTGTCTTTCTCTGTCTGGACCTTTTTCTCTCAATCTCTTCCTATCTCTGATGGGAGATGGCATTTTGTCTGACAGCTATGCCAGCAACCTGCCAGTCACTCCCCAGTAAAACAACAAAAGAAGAAGAGGACCTGTCTGGTTTGCAAAATTGCGACGCAACTGAAAATGCCAAAGGCAAACCTTTGACTAATGATTAAATATTAGATTCATAGCTCACATTGTCTCCGTCCCTGGTGATATGCCTCCTACCATAACCCCCTACCTCATCACAGGAAATACCTAACTGTAGACTAGTATCTCCAATAACATACCACTCATCAGTAGTGTAGCGCAGTTTCGCGGGGGCCCCGCAAGGTTCGATCAAGGCCCCCCCCCCCCATCAAAGAAACTACATCAGGTCATTTTTTCAGTTAATATCCATCATTGTTTTTTATCGCGGTACTCCATTTTTTTTGTTTTTTTGTTTACTTGTCGGTCCTAGCCCCGAACTCAGGCCCTGTGTGTAGTTAACCGACTCTCTCTGCCCATTCATCGCCATTTTGCCTGTTGTTGTTGACTTAGCTGATCAGCTGTTGTTGTCTTACCTGTTGTTGTCTTAGCTAGCTCTCCCAATCAACACCTGTGATTGTGTTATGCCTCGCGTTATGTCTCTCTCAAAGGTCAATATGCCTTGTAAAAACTGTTGTTTAGGATAGTTATCATTGTTTTAGTTTACAGTGGAGCCCCTAGTCCCACTCTACATGCCTCAGATTCCTCCTTTGTCCCACCCCCCACACATGCGGTGACCTCACCCAGTATAACCAGCACGTCCAGAGATGCAACCTCTCTTATCATCACTCAGTGCCTGGGCTTACATCCACTGTACCCGCACCCCACCATACCCCTGTCTGCACATTATGCCCTGAATTTATTCTACCACGCCCAGAAATCTGCTCCTTTTATTCTCTGTCCCCAACGCACTAGACGACCGGTTTTGATAGCCTTTAGCTGTACCCTCATCCTATTCCTCCTCTGTTCCTCGGTTGATGTGGAGGTTAACCCAGGCCCTGCGTGCCCCCAGGCACTATCATTTGTTGACTTCTGTAAAACAAAAAAAGCCTTGGTTTCATGCATGTCAACATCAGAAGCCTCCTCCCTAAGTTTGTTTTACTCCGCCGACCCCGATGTCCTTGCTGTGTCTGAATCCTGACTTAGGAAGGCCACCAAAAATTCTGAGATTTCCATACCCAACTACAACATTTTCCGTCAAGATAGAACTACCAAAGGGGGTGGAGTTGCAATCTACTACAGAGATAGTTTGCAAAGTTCTGTCATACTTTCCAGGTCTATGTCCAAACAGTTCGAGCTTCTAATTAAAAAAATTAATCTCTCCAGAAATAAGTCTCTCACTGTTGCCGCCTGTTATAGATCCCCCTCAGCTTCCAGCTGTGCCCTGGACACCATACAGTATCAATGATGTCGCTCTTGCTCTGGGTGATTTCCTGATCCACCTCTATGCAGACGACACCATTCTGTATACATCTGGCCCTTCTTTGGACACTATAACTAACCTCCAAACGAGCTTCAATGCCATACAACACAACTTCCCTGACCTCCAACTGCTCTTAAACGCTAGTAAAACCAAATGCATGTTTTTCAACCGTTCACTGCCCGTACCCGCCCAACCGACTAGCATCACTGCTCTAGTCGGCTGGCCCTCGCTACATATTCGTCGCCAGACCCACTGGCTCCAGGTCATATTTGCTAGGTAAAGTTCCGCTTCATCTCAGCTCACTGGTGACGATAAAAACACCCACCCATAGCACGCACTCCAGCAGGTATATCTCACTGGTCACCCACAAAGCCTTTCCTTCCAGTTCTCTGCTGCCAGTGACTGGAACGAATTACAAAAATCGCTGAAGCTGGAGACTTATATTTCCCTCACTAACTTTAAACATCAGCTATCTGAGCAGCAAACCGATTGCTGCAGCTGTACATAGTCCATCTGCAAATAGCCCACCCAATCTACCTACCTCATCCCCATATTGTTTTTATTTACTTTTCTGCTCTTTTGCACACCAGTATCTCTACTTGCACATCATCATCTGCTCATTTATCTCTCCAGTGTTAATCTGCTAAATTGTAATTACTTCGCTACTATGGCCTATTTATTGCCTTACCTCCTCATGCCATTTGCACACACTAAAAATACTTTCTTTTTTTCTATTGTGTTATTGACTGTACGCTTGTTTATTCCATGTGTAACTCTGTGTTGTTGTTTGTGCCGCACTGCTTTGCTTTATCTTGGCCAGGTCGCAGTTGTAAATGAGAACTTGTTCTCAACTAGCCTACCTGGTTAAATCAAGGTGAAATAAAATGTAAAAAAATAAAAAATGGCAGATTTTTTCATTTGAAACATTTTTTTGGAGAGTTTGAAATTGGGATCCTTCTTCTCCGGACAAGGACTTTTCCAGGCATAGAGCCGACATGGAAATGAATAATATTGAAAGTATTTTGAGGGGGTGTGCCACACATACTTAACAAGTTCACAACCCACCTAATACTTTTCGCCTTTTCCCTAGGTGCGTAGGATACACTTTATTAAGTAACATCCTCCTTCACATTTTCCCATGTGCTTTATTCGGCATGGAACGGAAGAAAACGGAAAAGAAAAACAAACAGAGGGACTACCTGGACTTGTCCAATTAGAGACTCAGACTGTCTTCTGTTGCAAAATGTTTTATGAAATATTTGCCCTCGACACAGGAATTTACACCAACATCCCTGTTAGTGTAGTTTAGTCACACATCCAATTCTCAGCAAGGTCTCTTCAGTCTGATTGCTGGCTGGCTCGATAAGTGGGGGTTGGTTGAGAGGATGGGGTATACAGTGGCTTCGGAAAGTATTCAGACCCCTTGACTTTTTCCACATATATATATTTGGGGAGTTTCTCCCATTCTTCTCTGCAGATCCTCTCAAGCGCTGTCAGGTTGGATGGGGAGCGTCACTGCACAGCTATTTTCAGGTCTCTCCATAGACGTTCGATCGTGTTCAAGTCCGGGCCCAGAGCCCGGACTTGAACACGATCGAAGCCAGAGGTGTGCTTAGGTTCGTTGTCCGGTTGGAAGGTGAACCTTTGCTCCAGGCTGAGGTCCTGAGCGCTCTGGAGTAGGTTTTCCATCAAGGATCTCTCTGTACTTTGCGCCGTTCATCTTTCCCTCAATCCTGACTCGTCTCCCAGTCCCTGCTGCTGAAAAACATCCCCACAGCATGATACTGCCACCACCATGCTTCATTGTAGGGATGGTGCCAGGTTTCCTCCAGATGTGACGCTTGGCATTTAGGCCAAAGAGTTCAATCTTGGTTTCATCAGACCAGAGAATCTTGTTTGTCATGGTCTGATAGTCCTTTAGGTGCCTTTTGGCAAACTTCAAGCGGGCCGTCATCTGCCTTTTACTGAGGAGTGGCTTCTGTCTGGCCACTCTACCATAAAGGACTGATTGGTGGAGTGCTGTAGAGATGGTTGTCCTTCTGGAAGGTTCTCTCTTCTCCACAGAGGAACTCTAAAGCTCTGTCAGAGTGACCATTGGGTTCTTGGTCACCTCCCTGACCAAGGCCCTTCTCCCCTGATTGCTCAGTTTGGCCGGGAGGCCAGCTCTAGGAAGAGTCTTGGTGGTTCCAAACTTCTTCCATTTAAGAATGATGGAGGTAACTGTGTTCTTGGGGACCTTCAATGCTGCAGAAATGTTTTGGTACCCTTCTCCAGATCTGTGCCTCGACACAATCCTGTTTGGAGCTCTACGGACAATTCCTTTTACCTCATGGTTTGGTTTTTGCTCGGACATGCACTGCCAACTGTGGGACCTTATATAGACAGGTATGTGCCTTTCCAAATCATGTCCAATCAATTGAATTTACCACAGGTGGACTCCAATTAAGTTGTAGAAACATCTCAAGGATGATCAATGGAAACAGGATGCACATGAGCTCAATGTCAAGTCTGAATGCAAAGGGTCTGAATACTTATTTAGAGAAGGTATATCTGTTTTTTATTGCTAACGGTGTATTGTGTGTAGATTGCTGAGGATTTTCATGTATTTCATCAATTTTAGAATAAGACTGTAGCAAAATAACATGTGGAAAACGTGAAAGGGTCTGAATACTTTCCGAGGTTACTGTAGCTCGACGATGATGCAAGGTCTGATATGTGATACCAAAAGAACAGGTGTCTTTTATCATGTTGTTGAAGGTATGGGGGGAAAATAAGATGAGAGAGAGCGAGAGAGAAAGAAAGAAAGACAAAGAAAGAAAGAAAGAAAGAAAGAAAGAAAGAAAGAAAGAAAGAAAGAAAGGAGAGAGCGTTCGTGTGTGAGAGATATAAAGTATCAACGAGAGAGACAGAGAGATATCAATGAGCGTGGCTGGTTCAGTAATGTATCAGTTTGGCTCCCATGGCTGTTGGTTTACGTCTTGTGTCTTCCTCACTTTCACCTCTTAGTGGGAACACAAGCATGCACACACACAAGCATGCACACACACAAGCACGCACGCGCACATACAGACACACACACACACACACACCGTGCCTGTGATAAATACGTGGATGCCTGCTGTTGAATTTGGGATGGACAGCATGCCAGCAGTGCCAGGGAAGGACAGAATAGGGTGGCACAGATAGACCCAGAGGGCATTGGCAAGGGGCACAAAACAAGCACAGGTTGGTGAGGGTACAACCTCAACAGCTGACGTTGCTGGCTAACTGCCTGGGGTTAGTGCTGTGCGTTGGTGCTTTAGTGAATCCAGTTTGATCCTGAGTGACTGTAAGATCGGTCATGCTCTGTTGAGCAGACTGCCTGAAGGATGTGATGTCGAAGATCGGAATAGAATATTATTCTCTCTCCCTCTCTCTCTCTCATTACCGGCTGTAGTCGAAGGCATTTCTATGGAAAATCAGCTTTAGCGATCGGCTTGATTTTCCTCTGGTCTGTAATTAAGTAATGGCTCATTTAATCCTATCAAGCCAAGGCTGCCACGGAGAGAGCAGCTCTATTCAGTTAGAGCCAGAGGTACGCTAGGGATCAAGCCAGGCACAGGCCATACAGTGGTCTTGTTACCAGGGGGAATTCTACATGGCTACACTTACTTTTGGGTATTTTGAAACTTTATTGAGACATCAATAGAATGGGGATACAGGCAGGTTGGAGAAACAGTAGGAAGGGTGGACGCTGGGATTTAGGGCCTGAAGTGTTACCACAGCTCTGCGCGGCAATGTCACTTTAAACCCTGATCTCTACCACTGACTGTTTAGCTTTGCAGGTGGATGAAGGTGATGAACAATGCAATTTAGTTTGCACTAAAGCACTTCAGGTCTGGTAATGCCTGGCTTTGGGGAATTAAAATGTACTCTAATAACCGGCACGCGTTAAAGAATTTAAAATGACCCGGAGGCTTAACCTTAGGTCAACTGGAAAAAGGGGGGATTGAGAGCAGAAACAAGAGAAGTGGTGAGAAAAATAGAGAGTGGAGGGGGAGGTCAAGAGAGGGAGAGTGGAGAGAGAGAGAAAAGAAAGACGCTGGGTTAAGGGAGGGAAAGAGAGAGCGAGAGAGGAAGATAAAAAAATATATGTGAGAAGAGACAGGTGGTCAAAAGGTCAAAGAGGGAGGGAGAAAAATACAAATATGATAGACCGAAGAGGAGAGATGAAGAGGTATGAAATGAAATACAACTGGTTAAAACACCCTCTGCAGACCCACCACAACCAATGTCTTCTGTGAGATTTTTGGGTACATTTGAGTCTTACAGCATACATTTTTAGGATGGAATTTCAAACATTCCTTTCTCCTCTCCTTTTTCTCCTTCTTTGGTATCAACATTCCCTCACTTCAGAAGAAAAAAAATCGACATCTGGAGATCAGTATTTGACCACATGACACAGGAAAGTAGGCACACCACGACCGAAAAGGGCTGGATTCCCTGAAGAGGAATGAAAAGGAAGAAAAATGTTAAGAATGATGGATTTCTTCTCAGAACACATTCCAAACGGAATGAGCCGGAATCTGTTGGGAGGAACCCGATTTGACCGTTTTGTAAATTCCAGCACCTCAGTTAAAAGGACTAAGACATTCAGAAAAGCTAACTGTTCTGACCCCACAGACTGATAAGAGAGAATAAATATCTCTCCTCTTTTGCCTCCTCCGCTGAACGAATACCCCTCCTCTTTTCAGAACGTTTTTATCCAACAAGCTTTGATATAGCTTGATAGAATGTAATGGAGGTGGCATGATTCATCAATCTGAGACCTGAATAATTGTGTTAAATACCAGAGCTAATGCCTAGGCTTTAGCGCTCAGCAGGGTAACACTCATGTGGTATGCAGGAGACCTGGGTTTGAACCCACACTCTTAGAACAAATGTGTTAAAAAAAACAACAGATGTTGTGCTGTTTCTTAACACATCCTTGTGTCTAGTTGGAGATGATGCCATGTTGTGCTAATTTTCCAACACAGTGATCATGTTAAAAGTAACACAGCATGTGTTGTCCCTAACTAGACACAGGCCAAAAGGCACAGACGTCAGTTCTATGTTTAGTTTTGATTTACATTTGGTTGAATTGAATATAAAAAGTCACTATGTCATTGAATTTAGGTTAAAAGTTAGGTGAAAAAAAATGCTAAATGCCCTGTACGTTGATTACTTTTATCAGATCCAATCAGTTTTCCACGTTGATTCAACATCATCGCTAGATTTTTTTGTGTGTTGAAATTACGTGGAAACAATGTTGATTCAACCAGTTTTTGCCCAGTGGGAGGGGTGTGTCAAAATAATTTTAATTTTTTTTTTTTTTTACACATTGTGTTATATTCCACTGTAAAACAATAGCCATTTATTCAATTAAAGTTAGACTCAGTGAAATGACGTTGCCATGAGCAGCATTGCAGATATTGAGATGAGTGAGTCACACACAGTATCGGCCCACGTGCACAAGTTTTCTTGACAGTGTTCACAGCGTGGACGCCAGGGAACCAAAACAGCAGGGAAGTTGAGCCTCGCGCTTCAACTCTCTTAGTTGTTGTGGAAATTTACCCACTATGCTGTTTACTTTCTGCATCTATGTCATGAGTACACATTTACTACAGTGTTCCCCATACGGAATCTGACAGGAAACACATTTTGTGCACACAAAATATCCTTCTTGAAACATCTCAAACAATATATTTATTAGATTTTTAGCCAGTCAGATATGCTGTCCAGAGAAACCAACTCAGACAATTGTGTACCTGAGATATAGAAGAATGAACTGTAGTTGGATAGGATATGATTTGTTGCAAACCCAGTATAGCTTGAAGTTTGTCAATGGCGCAGGTTCTCATCCTCCAGGGGGGGTGGCGACATTGTCGTCAGTGTTGCCAATTTAGCAACGTTGTCACTATATTTAGCGAGTCTTCAGACCCCTCCAGCGGCTTTTACTGGTAAAACAGGCTAGCGACAAATTCAGCTACTTTTCAGGCTGCCTTTAGGGAGTTTTGTCACTGAGGTTTTGATAGAATTTCGAGACTTTCCCCACTTAATTCTGCCATAAACGAGAGTGGGAGAAGTTCACAGCAACGGCGCACCCACAAGCAGCTCTGTTCCTTCGCATGTGGCTAGCTAACTACCAAGCTGGATATGTCCCAGTACCTTTAGACAAGAATGAAAGTCAAGTTATTAAAATACATTTACTGGGACACCTCAGAAATGTACACTTATTGAGATAATTAACCAAGCTTTGTGTCAGCCTCACATTTATGAGAGTATATCGGTGTTGGTCGAACAGTCCAACCAAGCTAACTAACTTGACTAAACTAGCAAACAAGGAAACAGGATCGAACCCGTCTTAGACACAGAGTTTGTATGAATCAGGGCTAAAACGTTAGCAATTAAATGTTCACCTCATTGAGATAAAGATAACGTTTACCTTGTTTCGTATTCCTCCTGCTGGCTGGCTCACTCCATGCTGTCAGTTGAACTTTTCATAGTGTGCTGCTTGTGGGCCACAGTGAGGGGGCCTGGCACAGATGCACAAAGTCGGATTCGGGATGTGATTGTGTTGTGTGGTTTCAGCTTTTAACACATTAATATCTGAAATAGCAGAAACTGGCACAAAATGTGTCTGAGTAAATGAAATTGTGCTGTTCAACAACATATATTTTGCAAGAGTCATGCTGGACAGATTTTCACAACAGAAGGCCAGGTCAGTGGAACAATCTGTCAAGTTTTGGCCATGTCTGCAGAAACACACTCAGGAAGACAACCATGCTCTCGTGTGTTCAGAATAAGCAACTGCATGCCATTTTGTTTTTCAGTGAGTGACGAAGTCCACAGTTCGTGAACCCAGAGAGCAAGATGACATGTACTCTGTGCCAACCATGAGTCAGAAGTGTTGTTCTGCGTCACAACTCTTATATAACCTCACAGAGGAAATGTGTGTGTTGACTATGGTGTATTTCAAAATACCCTGGTATACGGTATTTACAGTATACTGCCCAAGCCTAGCTTGGGACACAAAGATTGTCAAAACCATGGTAGTTAAACTGTAGCTTCCATTTCCAATTGCCTACTCTATTTGACTTGTAAAAACAAAACATTTCAGCAGTAGACATACATCATCATTTATATATTAACTGTCAAATGTGTAGTGTTTCAACTTAAAAATAATATTTATTTTCACTGAGATAAAAGGTTAAGTTAAGTCAACTCGGGGAATCAAGGTGGGTTGACAGAAGTAGGTAACAACATCTGTGTTACATGGTAATGTACATGACCACCACCACCACTCACTATCACCACCACCACCACATCCACTCACTACCACCACCACTCACTACCACCACCACCACCAATCACTATCACCACCACCACCACCACCACTCACTATCACCACCACCACCACATCCACTCACTACCACCACAACCACCAATCACTATCACCACCACCACCACCACTCACTATCACCACCACCACCACATCCACTCACTACCACCACCACCACCACATCCACTCACTACCACCACCACCACCAGCACTCACTATCACCACCACCACATCCACTCACTACCACCACCACCACCACTCACTATCACCACCACTATCACCACCACCACTCACTATCAACACCAACACCACATCAACGTACTACCACCACCACTCACTATAACCACCAGCACCACATCCACTCACTATCACCACCACTCACTATCACCACCACTACCAACATCACATCCACTCACGACCACCACCACCACCACCACTCACTATCACCACCCACCACATCCACTCACTACCACCACCACCACCACTCACTATCACCACCACCACTCACTATCAACACCAACACCACATCCACTCACGATCACCACCATTCACTATCACCACCACCACCACCACTCACCATCAACACCAACACCACATCCACTCACTACCACCACCACCACCACATCCACGTACTACCACCACCACTCACTATAACCACCAGCACCACATCCACTCACTATCACCACCACTCACTATCACCACCACTACCAACATCACATCCACTTACAATCACCACCACCACCACTCACTATCACAACCACCACATCCACTCACTACCACCACCACCACCACTCACTACCACCCACTACCACCACCACTCACTATCACCACCACCACCACATCCACTCACTACCACCACTCACTACCACCACCACTCACTATCACCACCACCACATCCACTCACTACCACCACCACTCACTACCACCACCATCACTCACTATTACCACCACCACCACTCACTATCACCACCACCACTCACTACCACCACCACCACCACTCACTATCACCACCACTATCACCACCACCACTCACTATCAACACCAACACCACACCCACTCACTACCACCACCAACACCACCACTCACTATCACCACCACCACCACATCCACGTACTACCACCACCACTCACTATAACCACCAACACCACATCCACTCACTATCACCACCACTCACTATCACCACCACCACCACTCTCTATCACCACCAACACCACATCCACTCACTATCACCACCACCAACACTCACTACCACCCACTACCACCACCACTCACTATCACCACCACCACCACATCCACTCACTACCACCACTCACTATCACCACCACCACCACATCCACTCACTACCACCACTCACTACCACCACCACTCACTATCACCACCACCACATCCACTCACTACCACCACCACTCACTACCACCACCATCACTCACTATTACCACCACCACCACTCACTATCACCACCACCACTCACTACCACCACCACCACCACTCACTATCACCACCACTATCACCACCACCACTCACTATCAACACCAACACCACACCCACTCACTACCACCACCAACACCACCACTCACTATCACCACCACCACCACATCCACGTACTACCACCACCACTCACTATAACCACCAACACCACATCCACTCACTATCACCACCACTCACTATCACCACCACCACCACCACTCTCTATCACCACCAACACCACATCCACTCACTATCACCACCACCACCACCACCACCACATCCACTCACTATCAACACCAACACTACCACCAGAAGTCAGTATCACTACCACCAGTCAGTATCACTACCACCACTCACTTTCACCACCAAGCCCTCCTCTATCTGCCCAACAGACACATCTCCCACGGCTGCAGCCAAGAGAGCCTAGGCTATGCACAGTGTGTGTGTATGTGTGTGCGTGAGTGTGTGTGTGTGTGGTGTGTGTGAGGAAATACAGAAACATGCACACACAATCACATGCACTTACTCACAAGCACACAAGCACACATGCACACACACATCTGTCAGAGCTCAGGGTTGGAGAGCCTGTGAGAGTGTGGAAAGGAGATTTTTGCTGGGGGCTTGCACATTTTGACTTAGAGAGTGTTCCTTAGTCACACATACACCTACACACACATATGCACCCTAGCCTCACTGTGCATGTGATTTAGAGCAATGATCAATCAAATCAACTGGCCTTTTATCGTTTGATTTGCATCAAACTGCCATTTAAAAGGCCCTGCACACAGACTGACATTGAAGTTGTCTGCTCTCGGGCCTAATAGATCAACACTACTGATCCCAGTTCAGTATTAATGTCATTACATTACAGTACAGAGCAAAACACAGTGATGTAGATCCACGGTACTGATCCCAGTTCAGTATTGATGTCATGTAGCACCGATAGCAGATTGATTTGTCAACCATGGTGGACCTCTCAATTCATTACATTATTACCTGCAATGCACTACAGAGGGGAGATCCTAGTACTGTAGATCTACACTGCTGATCCCAGTTTAGTGTTGATGTCATCTTATTACATTACAGTGCAGTGCAGAGGGGAGATCCTAGTACTGTAGATCTACACTGCTGATCCCAGTTCAGTGTTGATGTCATCTTATTACATTACAGTGCAGTGCAGAGGGGAGAGCCTAGAGTAGCCACGCTGCTGATCCCAGTTCAGTTATTGATGTTCTGTCACCCCCCAGGGCATTAGATTGAGAAGAGACCTGACTCAGCACCCGGACAGAGATGGACTGACCATAGGGAAAGTCTGGCAAATGCCAGAGGGGCGGGTCCACATATAGCCCAGCAGGTCTGTCTTAAGTTTGAGTTTTCATGCAGAAATAACATTATTTGGCTAATAATGGAGCCTCAAGGGAAAACAAAATGGGAAAGTGTGGGGCCCTCAAGAAAAAATATTGTGCCAGTGTGTTAGAAATGCCAGCGCCTATTTCTGGTCCCAGTCTGTCCCTGTCTACGAGCCAACAATGAGAAACACACACCATCAGCTATTGTTCAAAATCACTATGCCACTGACCTCATTGATAATAACAGCGCCTGCTGGCTACTGTATATGCAGTAGGGGCTCTTTGATTAGGGTTGGTAGCGGATTGGCGGGAAACGATAATGAAGATGCAATACTTTAACTTTGAATTGTTTTAATCAAATGAGTCACAACTACACAGTATAAGAAATGGATGAACATGATTTCAGATTTTTTAATATTGAAAGTCACCATATAAGCAATAAAAAGTTTAAATATTTGTATATGGCTATAATCCATTTTCCAGCATGTAATGCCCTTGTTGAGCCCTTGTCACTATGACTAATGGCTATGTCATGCAGTATGGCTCTGAGCACACCATGTTTTTGTGTTTGGATGATTCCAAAATGGCCGCATACTTCCTATATAGTGCACAAATTTTGAACATGGCCCATAGTGCACTGCTTTTGACCTGGTCAAAGGTAATGCATTACATAGAGACTAGGGTGTAATTTGACTTTCTGATCCAGTACTACCCAGACAGTGTCCCCAATGGCACCCTATTCCTTAATAGTGCACTACTTTGGACCTTTTTTGACCTCATATGTAGGGAATAGGATGCAATTGGGAACGCAAGCCCAGTGTGTTCTGGATCCCACCACTGCCACCTGCCTGTGTCTGATCTCTAAACATAATCTGACAGCAAATGAGGAGGGGGAGCTGTACTGCAGAGATTTTCCTTTTTTTACAAGGAGAGATAATGTAGTACTGCTGCCTTCTCCCTCCCCCTATCCCACTCCCTTTTTCTCTCACTCTGTCTCTGTTCTGTTTCTTTCGCTAGCCCTCTCTCTTTTCCTCCCCTCTCCTGCTTCACCTCTCCCTCTCTCCCCCTTCCCCTTCCTAGCTCTCTCTTGCTCTCCCCCTCTTTCTATCGCACTAAGCTCTACCCTCTGTCTCTACATTTTTTATGTACCCCCTCTCTATTTCTCTCTGTCTCTAAACTCTCCACACCCCTCTGTCTCTATCATCTACTCTCTATTTCTCACGTTACTACCCTCTCTCTTTCCTCTCCTCTCCTGCTTGCTCTCTCTTCTTCTCCCTCTCCCCCTTCCACTCTCTACCCTCCTGGGGTTTGGGAAATCTGTTGAAGGCTCGATCCTAGATCTGTTGAGGGCTCTATTTACCTCAGCTGTTCTGCTCAGTAGGAACCCTTGTTGCAACTGTCAGTTCAATTACCATGTTTACATAGACAATATACTCTATGCTAACATTATGTGACTTCCCATAAGAAGATAAGAGCACATGTGTCTTTTTGATTGTTATTTAACTACATTTGCTTATCCGATGTAATGTTCCGAATCCAATTGCAAAGATATTTTTCAGACACAGGTGTAGTATCTTAATTTGAGCCAGTTTGCTACAGCAGGAAAATAATCTTGCAGCAACAAGAAATGTGAATTATTATGTGGATTACAATTCATGGACATTTTTGTCAAGTCTGAAATCGTTGTGGTAATTACAAACTTCAGAAGCCTTTTTAAACCTCAAATACACTGCAAGTTTTAAAGTTCTCCGGCAACAGGGCGATCAAATTAATGACTACATCTGTAAGGTCCTCAGGAGTCAAATGAACGGAAACAAACAATAACAACGGTACTTGAAACTATCGTATAGTCCAATTGAAATAACTATTGAACTGCAGGAAATCTTGCAGACTGTGCCTTTAAACTCAGGCAATGCACCATACAGTACATGTTATAAAGTGTAAGGTTGACCACAATGCAATTAGGGAAACACCACTGAAATCAATAGCCAATCACATCGGCCCTGGTCGGAAGAGGAAACATGCAGACACATGTAAACATATAGATCAAACTGACTTACTACACAGAAACACAACCATATCACAGACACAGTGACACACACTGAGCACAAGACCAAGTGTGTGAAAACACAAGAGAAGCAGAAGGTAAAACGTTTGCGTGGTGTTCCAGCACCCAGGAGATGCAGTCGGCAACTGACCGAGTGGGGATTTGAACCAGGTTGGGGAGGTCAGGAGCGTGACACACACACACACACACACACACACACTCGTTCAATGATGGATCCACCACCCCCTCAGTTATCCCTTCTGCATGAGTGCACTCAAACATGCACAGACACACTTGCACGCACAAACACAAACACACACACGCATGCACACACACTAACCTCTCTTGCAGTAGATAGAACACATTGTGCCTGTCAGTAAGTACTACGATTGGGTGTACTCCTTTCCCACAAGCCCCTGCTCACTGGCTCCAGTGCAAGTCGTTTCACTCCTGTGGGGATATCTGATCCGCATTGGAATCCTGTCAGTTTCCCTCTCTCTCTATCTCCCTCGCTCTACTCTTTTTTCCCCCTCACTGTCAGTTTCTCTCTGTCTTTCTAACTCCCCCTCTCCACTGTCTCCTTTTCTGCTCTCCTTTCTCCGTCTCCGTCTCCCTATCTTTCTAGGCATCTGCCTCCCTCTCTCCTCTTTGTCTCCCTATCTGCCTCTCTCTCTTCCTCTCTGGTCTCCCTTTCAGTATCTCTCTCTCTATCTACCTCTAAATCCTCACTCTCTTTTCCTCATATCTCTCTATCGCTGCAACTATCTTGCAGTTATAGAAACCTGTCTCAGGAGGGCTAGTATTTAAACAGCCAACCTCAGTTTTCAATAGCTGGGCCCCACTACTGCACCCTGTCTACAAGGGACTATCCTGTATCCACAGACACTGACCCAGGGTATGAGACGCTATGGGCCCTGGTCAAAAGTAGTGCACTATATAGGGAATAGGGTATCATTTAGGATGCAGCCATAGAGCGGCTCACTATAGATGGGCAATCCATCTTATTGCGGCTGTGGATGCTGCTGAGGGGAGGACGACTCTGTCACACCCTGATCTGTTTCACCTGTTCTTGTGATTGTCTCCACCCCCTCCAGGTGTCGCTTATTTTCCCCGGTGTATTTATCCCTGTGTTTCCTGTCTCTCTGTGCCAGTTCGTCTTGTGTGTTCCAAGTCAACCAGCGGTTTTCCCGTTCTCCTGCTTTTTGCTTTCTCCTTTTTCTTGTCCTCCCGGACTTGACTTCTGGACTTTGTACACGCCTGCCTGCCTTGACCACGAGCCTGTCTGCCACTTTGTACCTCCTGGACTCTGATCTGGTTTTGACCTTTTTGCCTGTCCACAACCATTCTCTTGCCTACCCCTTTGGATTAATAAACATTGTAAGACTCCAACCATCTGCCTCCTGTGTCTGCATTTGGGTCTCGCCTTGTGCCTTGATAGGCTCATAATAATGGCTGGAATGGAGTGTTGGGACTGGAATGGAGTGAATAGAATGGTATCAAACACACAAAAAAAACATGTTTGTTACAATTCCATTTTCTCCACTCCAGCCTCTACGAGCCGTCCTCCCCTCAGCAGCCTCCACTATATTGCGGCTCATGTGGATAGTGTACGTGAGAGTGTTTGAAATTGTCACGCCTGCTCCCGCTCTTCTCCCCCCTGGCGCTCGAGGGCACCAGGCTGCCCTGCATTACACACTCCTGCCACCGTCATTACACACACCTGCCTTCCCTCGTCACGCGCATCAGCGATATTGGACTCACCTGGACTCAATCACCTGTTTTATTACCTCCCCTGTATGTGTCAGTTCCCCGTTGCTGCATTGATTGTCGTCTGTCTTTGTGCTTCCCGGTTCTGACGCTGTTCCTGTCCTGTTGCATGTCCGTTCCAAATTAAATGTTAAACTCCCGCCACCTGCTTCTCTTCTGCAGCGTCGTTCCTTACAGAGACATGCAAATGAAACATTTGGAATGACATGAATTTTCCAACACATGTTGCTGTAATAACATTCTATTCACATTACACATCATGGAGGCAAATGTTCATTGTACCGGAATCCTAGAAGGGTTCAAGAGGCGCACGTTTACCACGGTTCTTAATAACCTTGAACCAATAAAATACTGTATTTACCCCAAGACCTGAAAATATTCAGTATGTGTAAGTATGACAGTTAGAAATAAAAAAGACCAATAGAGGAACATCTGCATTGATCTATGGTCCAATTATGTTCCGCTTTTCAGCCACTCACAGCACGGTTCATGCCATTTCAACTCAGTCACGGCAGGAAGTACTGCAACCAGAATTGAAATAAAATTAAATGATTCTACGAGGATGAGAATTAACTTCCTGAATGAACTGAATTGAAATGGAATTGAGCCAAACCCTGGTAGACTACAGTATACACCAGTACAGGCTACTACTCCTAAACCTCCAAGATATGTCCATCAGGTTGGATATGACTCCTTCAAATCACACAAAACATCCGTAAGAGAACCAACAGTGTGCTTGTGTTGATGCTTCCTGCTAGCCTGTACACCAATTTAGGCTACTACTTCTAATAACACAACCAAAATCCCTACAGGGGAACCAACATAGTTTGTGTGATTATGTTTATGCTTCTCCTTCACAGTAACATGACTCAAAGGTTTCTGAAAGAGAGAGCGAGAGAGTGTTTTGACAAAAGGTCACGGTAGGGTCACAGCTCTGAGTGAAAGGTCTCATGGGAGAGATGGAATGAAAGGGGGGATCATAAAGAGAGCGGGAACAAAAGCAGGTTCAGCTCTCCTGAGACAGATGGGCAAATCATGTAGCAAACAAGTGTTGCTGTACACATGAATAAGTGCGGGAACTTAGAAGCTGTTTCGGAAGGCACTTGAAGGGAGGTGTTCCTCTCCTAGAAATTTCGAAAGGAATTATTTGTACAATAAATGAATTGTCAATAGCATTTCTCAAACTCAACTGAAATCTATAATGGTCACGTGAAATAGTGATTATAATCTTGTACTATTGTTGGTTGTGCGGGTACGGAGGGTAATGCAATGTCGAAGGAAGAACAAAACGCCAACTACATGACTTGTTCATGTTTCATGAGTAAAGCGGATTGCAGTAGTGCATACAGTACTAATACGTATGGTGGATAACACTAGTGCTCCTGGTTTCAGCATACACACTAATAACAGACATACTGGAGGAGAAAGTTGAGCTATACACAACTAATAAGTCAAGGAACCACTGACTGTGAATGAACAGGGATTTCTGAATCCCACTGCAATGCTGTTTATCTCAATGAAACGTTCACAAACAAGCTACTGTTCGGCTCCTCCGTATCTTTTTAATTAGGTACCTTGCCAGAATCTAATAACCACATTGCGATCAGTAAACAAATCCAGAAACTCTGATCAAGTGCAATCCTGGGACTTGGGGCTAATTGGGCTTTTGCTTACAACAGCACTAACCTCACCCGTCGATCCAATGTGCTTTAAAATTACGACGCTCGGGTGTGTATTATAAAAACAAAGATTCATTTTGGGTTCAGATAAGTATCGACAGAGAATGACTATGTGGTTATCGTCATTTATTAGTGTTTCCAGAGCTCTCTAAGCCTCATAGAGACCCCTTGTCTCTATAACAAGTAATTACATTGAATCTGTTTAAAATGCAGTTTTAGTCGGGCAAAAACTTGAGTCCTTTTGTTCCGTACCTTATCCTAAAATGTATTACAGTAAGTGTATGGTAAAACTACCATAAACATAATGTAAATTTCCAATCATATTTAGCCAATAATGTGTAAAAAGTGTATTATGTGAACTGCGAGACTTAAATTGTTAATTGGTAGCTTTCCACACACTTGGGATACATTTCCATTACAATCTAGGATGCTTTTAATCTCAATGGCATCAGTCATCCTTTTATATCAATGAGGACGATATTGCTGAAATAAAACACAAATAGCAGTTCACAACTGTATGTCCAAAGCTATGGCTAGTCACATAATATGTTGTGTGTGTCTCCCCACCGGAGACCGGAGTTCAATCCCCATGTGTACCCTTCTGACTTTACCTCCCCTACTACACTTCTTACCTGTCTCAATAAGGTATACAAATACAACATGATACACGCTCTATAGCACCAGGCTAGCATATTGAACATCCTCTCCTCCTACACTTCTTACCTGTCTCAATAAGGTATACAAATACAACATGATAGACGCTCTACAGCACCAGGCTAGCATATTGAACATCCTCTGTCACTCGGTAGCACAGTAATCCATTTGACGGGAGAGATTCATATGGCCGAAGGATTGATCAGTGATCAGCCCTGCAGAAGAGCTGGAGTGGAAAGACTGCAGACTGACAGCACAGTTGATTTTCCCCCCCATTTACTTCCAGCAGCCACTGAGATCAATAGAGACAGAGAGAGATAGAAATGGCAGAGTAAAGAGAGAGGAGGGAGGAGAGAGAGAGAGACAGATTGAGAGAGAAAAAAGAAGGCCATTAGATGTAAGACTTTCTGAGGAAATTATACTCGTAGACACAATCAGAGCAGGCAAACGGATCCCTTCACCTTTGCCATCATTCCCGCTGGACAGGATCAACTCATTCTCCAAATTACCAAAGATTCAAAGTGAGTCATAATGAACTTCATCCTCATCATTACAGACTTCATATTCTGAATATCATCAAAGGAAAGTGATAATCAGTTCAAGTTTGAGCAAATTGAGCCCCATAGTTTCCTCATCCTCTTATCTATTCTCAGGAACTGTAAAGCGCGCTCTGTCAATTAGTTATCTCCGCACAGTTCCTGTCACCGCAGCTCTCTTCCTGCTGTTGTTGCCAGGTAACGACACAACTGCGAAACAGAGGGCTGTAATTTCACACGGGAAGCTCCCAGACAGCTCTGCAATTAACATCTTTCAAAGTAATTTAGTGCCAGACTGGAACTGTTCCGATATGCACACTTAAAGGGGAAATCTGAATTTCATACAATAACAAAGTGCCATAACTGACGGATGGGGCAGGATAAATGTAAGTTCTCTCAAATTAATACACAAAGATATGGACACAAGGACTGACCATCCATGAGATCCCAATTATACTTTGAACCATGTTTTGAAGCTTTACAATTGCATTGTTTACAAACAGTACAGTTAAACAGGCTTACATTTTGGCAGTGGTGGGAAAAGGTACCATACTTTTGTGAATAGGCATACTTGAGTAAAAGTAAGTATATCTTAATAGAAAATGACTCAAGTCAAAGTGAAAGTCTCCCAGTAAAATCCTATTTGAGTAAAAAAGTCTAAAAGTATTTGGTTTTAAATATACTTAAGTATAAAAAGTAAATGTAATTGCTAAAATATAGTTAAGTATCAAAAGTAAAATTAAAAATAATTTTGAATTCCTTATATTAGGCAAACCATTTCTTTATTTAAAAAAAAGTTACGGCTAGCCAGGGGGACGCTCCAACACTTAGACATCATTTACAAAGGAAGCATGTGTTAAGTGAGTCTGCCAGATCAGAGGCAGTAAGGAAGACCAGGAATGTTCTATTGATAAGTGTGTGAATTAGATCACTTTCTTGTCCTGCCAAGCATTCATAACATAACGAGTACTTTTGGGTGTCAGGGAAAATGTATGAAGTAGAAAGTACATACATTTTCTTTAGGAATGTAGTGAAGTAAAAGTAGTCAAAAATATAAATAGTAAAGTACAGATACCCCCAAAAAACTACTTAAGTAGTACTTTAAAATATTTTTACTTAAGTACTTTACACCACTGCGCTTTGGGTTCAAATGCGGTAGGCAGTTTAACTAAGACCATGAGATATTTGTAAGTTATATTCCTCAAGAATCAGTGGGTGTATATCCAAAAGTTGATGTTTCAATCAAGTTATCGTATGGTAGATATGGTAGGTATGGATCCTTTCCCTATTTGGCTTGTTTCTGAGGCAACGATGCGATGAGTAAATAAGTCAATCAATACAGTCTAGAATCTATAGATCTACGACTCTGTGGCAATGGTTTTCAACACGGTTTCCACATTTTTGTTCCAGACTAGCACTGTTAGAGCCGACATATTTGTATTACAGACAGAACATACAGAGCGACATGTATGTATTTGTAAATATATGAAAGTATGTGAAAATATATATTAGGTAGGTACCTTTACGATCTATATTTACCTGATTGAGATATATTCCTTTGGCATTAGTGTACCTTAGTTTTTGGCACCCCCTCTTGCCCATTCATTGTACTGTGGTAAGTGTGTTAGTGATAGGATAAAGGTAGGAAGTTGGGCCTTCGTGGGCGAAGGTACTGTAGTCCTAGCTAGACTCGGGAGCAGTATAGTCTTTTGACCATACATAGATAGATAAATACAAATAAACCATATTATTGATTTTCACTTCAAGTAAGCTATGCTTTAAGTTGATTGGAGAATCATTTTGTGTTATATATAAGAAGAATTAACCTTTTTTTTGTTGTTGCACCATATCCCTGGATCTCATTGAATGTTTTGCCGTTTGGCTTTTGGGAACTTATTATGTGGACTGTATGCGTCCGAAACAGCCACGCTTCAGGCTTGGACAGTGGCTATGGTCAATTGGTAAGGAAGCCACTACAAGTACTAACACTCCTAACATACCTGATTCAAAAAGTCAGGGGCTTGATGATTAGTTGAACCAGGTGTGTTTGTGCTGGACGATAACAAAAATGTACATTTGAGAGTTGAATGCCAATGTTTCAGAATGGATGGGGCTGAAAACCACTTGCCTATAGAATCTTGGTGATTACAGCCAATTGAGTAAACCTGTGCTGAGAAGTGGATAGCATAGTTGACTCCCCTATCAATCACTAGATTTGACACAAACCTGTGGGATTTCCTAGAGACGGAGGAATGGATTAGCTCGAGGAGTGAGATTGTTTTGTCGACACAATACCTCTGATTCAGATGGTAATAAAAAAACATGGGGTTCTGTAAATTCACAATGTGGTCTACTTTCACTTCCTGGTCAGCAATAGAGAAAGAAATCCAGAACGTTTGGTAGCCAAATGAACCCCTCAAATGTAATTTTGTGTAAATTCAACTGAAATAATTTTATTCATATTAGTCAGTGTGAATGGGGATGCGAAATTACCACAGAGAAGTTAGAAATTACTCTTTGTCTTACTCTACTCTTCAAAGGGATAAACTGCTATTTTAGGGATTGAGAGGGAAATCCCGATACACAAAGAATGGACCAAAAAGGGAAGTGAAAATAGACTTAAGGAAATGGTAGATTGTTGTAATGGAACAGTTTATCATGTTTACACAATTCATTTGAAGTTCTCTATTTAAGTAGATATTTTTGTTGGTATCTGTACTTTACTATTTATAAACTACTTTTACTACATTCGTAAAGAAAATAATGTACTTTTTACTCCATACATTTTCCCTGACACCCAAAAGTACTTGTTACATTTTGAATGCTTAGCAGGACAGGAAGAGAACATCACTGGTCATCCCTACTGCCTCTGATCTGGCGGACTCACTAAACACACATACTTAGTTTGTTTATGATGTCTGAGTGTTGGTGTGCCTCTGTAAATTAAAACAACAAGAAAAGGGTGTTGTCTGGTTTGCTTAATGTAAGGAATTTGAAATTATTTTTACTTTTCATATTTAAATATATTTCAAACCAAATAATTTTAGACTTTCACTAAAAAATTGTTTTACTGAGTGACTTTGACTTGAGTCATTTTCTATTACGCAACCTACTTATTTTATTCATTTACACATTTTCCAAATAACTTTTTGCTTGATCACTATCGCCATCTCCTGGACAACAGCCAGTATGGTTAGAAATGGTCTGGATTCATTCCAGCAACCTTTCAGATACAACAGGCCTGATGCTCTAACCACTAGGCTACCTGCCGACCCTGTTTAGTGAGCTTTGCAGTTATCACAAGGCTGAACAAGTCATTGACATTAAGTTCATCAAATATTATTAAAAGTGCAGTCTGCAATTGGTCAATTTTTGGACTTAGAATTAATAATAGCCATTATATTTTGGGTTCAGTTGAACTAAGGTTATTTGGCATTTATATATTATATTCTTCAATAATCAATTTTTCATTAGTTTAAAAGTAAACAAATTGATGCACCAATCACAGACTATAGCTTTAATTTATGTATATACAGTGGGGAGAACAAGTATTTGATATACTGCCGATTGGAGAAGGTCTCAAGGTCCTGGAGTGGCCTAGCCAGTCTCCAGACCTGAACCCAATAGAAAATCTTTGGAGGGAGCTGAAAGTCCGTATTGCCCAGCGACAGCCCCGAAACCTGAAGGATCTGGAGAAGGTCTGTATGGAGGAGTGGGCCAAAATCCCTGTTGCAGTGTGTGCAAACCTGGTCAAGAACTACAGGAAACGTATGATCTCTGTAATTGCAAACAAAGGTTTCTGTACCAAATATTAAGTTCTGCTTTTCTGATGTATCAAATGCTTATGTCATGCAATAAAATGCTAATTAATTACTTAAAAATCATACAATGTGATTTTCTGGATATTTGTTTTAGATTCCGTCTCTCACAGTTGAAGTGTACCTATGATAAAAAATTACAGACCTCTACATGCTTTGTAAGTAGGGAAACCTGCAAAATCGGCAGTGTATCAAATACTTGTTCTCCCCACTGTATATATATATTTTTTAATCGAAAGGCAAAAAGCTAGGCTTAGTGGGGGAAGTCTGTGAAAGTAGCCCCTAGACAGTTCAATTACACAAGACTATTGTGTAATTGGATGGGCAATGAAAGCGACGCAAATGTTTCACTATAGGCTTACTTCAAGTATCCTAACAGTGAGCAAAAAAAATACACATTTATGGAAAATTATCTTCTAAACATAATTCATATTTTCTATGACTGATAACTGCATGTCTATTAAAGTACATTAACATAACCTACACAGACCCGGACATGAACCAGAAACTTTCAAAGGTGATGCCTTTAAAAGGTTTGCACAGTTGTTTGGGTCATCTTTCCAATGCCATCCCGCCAACACCGAAAGTGGCCGCCAAAGATCCAAATGTACCCACAAACTTTGACTCCTTGCCAGTTTCGTTTTTGAAGAAATTGAAAATTGTCTGTGGGCCAGCACGTGGTCTGACGGAACAACGCACTGCTACAGATATGCGGATCCGTGTCATTTCACTTCCACAACACTCTGCAGCTGTTCATGTCTCAAAGCCTTCTATGCTTCCTCGGGTTTACTGTGTATATAACTGCAACTTTTACGTTCAAAATGACTGACGAGCAACACTCTCCGTCTCAATAAACGACATCTGGTATGTTCAGTTTTCTTCTTTCAAATGTTAGAATCGAAATAGGTTTCTGTAGCCAATGTGTAGCTTATTTTGCTCTGCAGAGTTTTGCAGCAGTTGTCAGTTTAACTGTTTCAATTTATCAAAATGTAGATTGTGATTATCTTGTGTGCAATATGACACAATGGTTCTGTGCAACTGTATACTATATGGGAGAAGCTATGTTTGTTTTCTCTCTCTCTCGCTGATGACTCATGATAAATCACCATATAAAAATACGTTGCCAAACCTGTTCACAAATATGAATTGACAAATAATTTAACTCTTTATATAGCTCTGCTTACTATATACTTACTATATACCTATCCATTTCTTTTGCAGTTTTTATGAAACGCTGTTAAAACCATCTGAAGCCATGAATTGGCCAGATATAATCCTCATTCTATTGGCTGTCAATCTGGGTGACATCATCACTGGCCCTACCCTATGCCACGCCTCTCAAAAGCGTCAGAAATCCGAATGCCAGGTGCGAAACGGCTGGGCGGACTGCAGCCACCTCCGCCTCAAGGAGATCCCCCCGAACCTGCCCTGGAATATCACCGGCCTGGATGTCTCCCACAACAGGCTGGTGGAGCTACCCCCAGCATCGCTGGCCACTTACCCTGGGCTTGTGCACCTGGACGTGGGCTTCAACAGCCTCACCAAGCTGGAGGACAGCCTGTGTCTGACCCTGGGCCTGCTGAGGACACTGACCGTACAGCACAACGAGGTACATTGGCTGAAGGAGAAGGACCTGAGCAACTGCACCAATCTGACAGAGCTTAACCTGGCTGGCAACAGGTTGAAGCTACACGGAGACCCCTTTGCTGCCTTACAGGTAGGGATCTGCCTGGTGTCATGGTGAAGACAAGGATGGCAGGGGTTGTGGATGTGTTGATAATGATGATATACAGTACTAGATGATGATACAGATGAGAGAGCGGGGGATGCTCTTGACTCTTCAGGACAATATTTTGGGACCATTTTGTTTCTTTCATTTACCATCCAATGAATTGAATTTGGGTTATTCTCTTTCAAGCCTAAACCATAGGCAAATTATGATTTGATTGCAGTTGCCTCAGTTACATTTTCTCTCAAACCCTCTTAGAATATCTTTCCATTTTTCACCAGAGTCTGACACTGCTGGACGTGTCCAAAAATGACCTGAAGACAGCCAACTTGGGTACCCGCCTTCAGCTTCCAAGCCTGGTGACTCTCATCTTGTCTAGCAACAGCATATCAACCTTCAAAAAGGATGACTTCTATTTTCTCAGTAATTCCTCATCCCTACGAGTCCTCCACCTGTCGAATCTAACAACTCTAGCAAAGGTACAAAAGATCCTGTGAAATGGGAAATAAAAGGATGTTAATGCTTTCAGCTGCTGACACTAGGAATAAGCACCATGCTCAACCAATCACACCTTTTGTTTATGTTGTCAAGATCCCTTCAGTGTTTCCTCTCTTATTTTCTAGGCGTAGTGCAAAGCCACCAAATTAACATCTAGGGCATTTTGAACCAACATTTTCATATTAAACTAATTGATGCCAAATTAGGCAAAAGAGGAACAGAGCAAGGCAGGGTCCGGACAAATACAATGATAGTGAAAACGGGATCACTCAACGCCGCACATGAAAGATTGTAATAATGCGACAGCTCACTTGCCACAATTCAACATTTATTCCACGTTGGTTCAACGTAATTTAGTTGAAATTACATGGAAACAACATTGATTGAACCAGTTTGTGCCCAATGGGATGCTATAAATAAGTAGGAAGTAGTAGGTTCAAGGTCTTTTGACAACGTATCTACAGTCTATGGCAGCATCTTGTGCAGCAACTAATCAGTGTTTTTTTTCCCCCCTTGCAGTTTGAGCCTGATTGCTTGAAGCCCATTGCAAGCATATATGAGTTAGTCATGAATGGGAGCAAACTTGGCCCTTCACTCACGTCTAAACTCTGCACAGAGCTTTCTGGGACAGCGATCCGCAGCCTCTCCCTCCAGAAGACACAGCTAGTTACACTAGACAACACCACCTTCAAAGGCCTGGGGAAGACCCACCTCACTACTTTGGATCTATCTCACAACAGCATAGCTAAGATCGGGGATGGTTCTTTCCAGTGGCTGTCCATGCTGGAAGTTCTTTCTCTGGAGCAGAACAACCTCAAGCGCCTGACTAAGAACACTTTCAACGGGCTGAGGTATCTGACACGGCTCAACCTGAATATGGCGCTGGTGAAGAGTCGCACTTCTTCTTACCCTATTATCGACGACTTCTCCTTCCAGCCACTAGGGGCACTGGAGAGCCTGAGCATGGAGAAAACTGCCTTTCGAAACATCTCAGTGCTCACCTTTGCGGGTTTGATGAGTCTCCGCCAACTCTACCTGAGTGGGACCAGCTGCATGTCGCTCAAAATCATCACCAACCAGACCTTTGTGTCCCTCGCAGGTTCACCACTTCTTATGCTAAAGCTTACAAGCACAGCAATCTCCCGTCTAGACCCTGGAGCCTTCTCCAGCCTGGGCAATCTCACCACCCTTCTGCTGGGCAACAACTCCATCTCCCAGACCCTGACGGGGAAAGAGTTCCAGGGTTTGGGCCAGCTACAGGAGATCTACCTCTCTAACGGCAACCAGAAGCTCATCCTCAGCCCTATGTCGTTCGTCCATGTGCCCGCTCTCAGGACTCTGATGCTGGGGAGAGCTCTGACCAGCACCCTGTATATGAATACCTCTCCGTTCAAGCCTCTGTCCAACCTCACCATCCTGGACCTCAGCAACAACAACATCGCCAACATAAAAATTGATCTTCTTGATGGACTAGAGAATCTGAAGGTGCTGAAGTTTCAGCACAACAACTTGGCCCGGCTGTGGAAGAGTGCTAACCCGGGTGGGCCGGTGCTGTTTCTTAGGGGGCTCCGCAGCCTTGTTGCCCTGGAGATGGACTTCAACGGTCTGGATGAGATCCCCGATGAGGCCCTTCATGGATTAACCAACCTTCAAGAGCTCAGCCTCAGTGGGAACATCCTGAACCAACTCAGGGACTCAGTCTTCAACGACTTGAGGTCGCTCCGGGTGCTTCGGCTCCAGAAGAACCTAATCACGTCGGTGAGGAAGGAAGTGTTTGGGACGGCTTTGGCCAACCTCAGCCAGCTGGTCATGGAGAAGAACCCGTTCGACTGCACCTGCGAGAGCATCCTGTGGTTTGTGGCGTGGCTGAACGGAACAAACGCCAGTGTGCCAGGCCTCAGGGATGAGTATGTGTGCAACACGCCGCAAGCCTACTACAACCGCTCGATCATGGAGTTTGACAGGCTCTCCTGCCTGGACATGACACCATTCCAGGCGCTCTACGTGCTCACCAGCACTGCGGTCCTGACTTTAATGGTGACCTCACTCCTAGTGCGCTTCCAGGGTTGGAGGATTCAGTTCTACTGGAACGTTCTGATCAACCGTACGCTCGGATTGAGCGATGCCAGTTCCGGGGAGGGGAGAGAGTTCAACTACGACGCGTACGTCATTCATGCTGCAAAGGATAAAACCTGGGTGGAACGAAGCTTGCTCCCTCTAGAGGCCGAACAGGGGTATACATTTTATCTGCAGGATCGAGATGCAGTGCCAGGTGATTCGCAACTGGAGTCCATTGTGGAGAATATGAGAAGGTCCAGGAAAATACTATTTGTGGTCACCGAAACTCTTCTCGAAGACTCCATGTGTCGACAGTAAGTAGAATGAACATATTTTTATGTTTTTAAGTAGAATGATGTATTTTTTTCCGAACATTCATGTTACATAAACGTTGGTAGAGCATGTGTGGTCACTGGTCATGGAAAAGGGAACATTGGTAAGGACAGTGGTTGGAAAATCTGCAGGGATATTTATTTCAGGAAATGAAAGTAAATCATGTTAACGTTTTAATGTGTTATTATAGTAATAATACCATGATTTTTCTGTTTTAAAATGTAACTGAACAAGTTTTACTCAAACAGGGGAAGTGGAGACTGTGTGAAGTGGGTAAGAGAGTTTGGGCAATTCTGGAAGAAGATATGAAACCCAAACAAGCAGTAAAAAAAACATTTTACACAGAGAATTCTCTTAGCGTCTGGATAACCATTTCTTCATTGAAAAAAACCCCCAATCAGTTCAATAATTCGAAAGATTCTATTAATGTGTAAACTATGTAAGTACACCCACAACTCAAGTCGCTGTGGATATGAGCGTCTGCTAAATTACATAAATGTAAAATGCAATTATTCTGAACTCATTACCTTTTTTTTTTGGCTATGGACCATAATGCTCAAAGAATGTCTAAGTGAAGAATGTATATTTAAAGTATCACCACAGCACTGATCCAAGGCAGGTGTTTCTGTCTAAACCCTTGAAGTGTTGAGGTAATTGGCTTAATCTGTGTTCTTGAAAGTTGCTCTAACAGTACAGTATAAACCAGTGTTAAATGTTGCCATTCATTGATTTGTTTCATAAAAAAAAAAATCTTTGTATTTTATTCTAGCACTTCATGTTTCACCCTTTTGATTGATTTGATTGCAAGTCTCTCTGGATAAG
The DNA here is from genome assembly GCF_018296145.1 of Oncorhynchus tshawytscha. Classification (NCBI taxonomy): domain Eukaryota; kingdom Metazoa; phylum Chordata; class Actinopteri; order Salmoniformes; family Salmonidae; genus Oncorhynchus; species Oncorhynchus tshawytscha. The sequence continues at coordinate 7,253,056 of NC_056462.1, read as the reverse complement.
TGTTACATGTATATGACTGAGATCTGAAATGTAATTCCTGTTATGCTTCGGTACTTTGAGCCTCTTATTTGCCCGCTCTGACAAATGCCCTCTTCTGTCTCTCTGCGTTTCTCCCCTTTCTTCTCCCTGGAAACCACTTCCTCCCATTTCCTTTCACTCTCCTCCCCTCACCTCCCACCATTCTCTCCCTTTCCCCCCCAGGTTCATGGCCCACCACGCCCTGCACCAGGTGATCGAGGACAGCCGGGACTCGGTGGTGCTGGTCTTCCTGGAGGATGTGCAGGACTACAGGCTGTCCCGCTGTCTGCTCCTGCGCAGGGGCATGCTTCGTCCACATTGCCTCCTCAACTGGCCCCTGCAGAGGGAAAGGGTGCCCGCCTTCCACCAGAGGCTCCGCATCGCCCTGGGCACCACCAACCGAGTGCAGTAACTTTCTCCATGCCATTATGCTTAGAAGTGTACTGACAATTTTACTTCAGCCAAATCAAATATATTGGTTGCGTACTCATTTTCCAGATGTTATCACAGGTTCAGCGAAATGCTTATGTTTCTAGCTCCAACAGTGCAGTAATATCTAGCAATACAAACATATCCCCAAAATGTAAAGAAAGAAATGTCAGAGTTTGGAATATGAATATTTACTGTATGCATTTGATGGTGTGTATGGACACTATATGAATAGAAAAGGTGTGCACGGCAGTAGTTCAATTGGATAAGCCTTGACTAGAATACAGTATATACTGTACATATGAAGTGTGTCAAACAGGATGTAACATTATTATAGCAACCAGTGTTCAATGACTCTAAGGTGCAGGGTAGAGTACCAGGTGGTAGCCTGCTAGTAACAGTGACTAAAGTTCAGAGCGGGATACTGGGCGGAGGCCGGCTAGTGGTGACTGTTTAACAGTCTGAAGGCCTGGAGATAGAAGCTGTTTTATCAGTCTCTCGGTTTTGATGCACCTGTACCGTCTCTGCCTTCTAGACTGTAGCGGGTGAACAGGCCGTGGCTCGGGTGGCTGAGGTCCTCGATGATCTTCTTGGCCTTCCTGTGACACCGGGTGCTGTAGATGTCCTGTAGGGCAGGCAGTGTGCCCTCCAGGACATCTGACCGCACCACCCTCTGGAGAGCCCTGCGGTATTATTACGTTTATGTAATACTTGGCTATATTTCTTAAATAATGACAGTGGGTGCAAGGTTGTGGAAAGTGTGTAAAACTGTTGCTCTCATTGTAAAGTTAGCGGTGTGCACGACTGTAGCTTTCATTCAGTGGCTAAGATTTTAAGGAAGTGTACTTGAAAGTACAATACTGTAGGTTTCAAACAATGGTCGAGGATACAAGGAAGTGTACACTGGAAAGTGTGCAATATTGCAAGTCTCATTTAACCGCTGAATGAGAAAGTAAGTGTACTTAATGGGCTAAGTGGCACAGTTTCTGTAGCCGAGTGACATGCAAAAGGTGAAATCTAAGCAAGCCTAAATATCTTAGAATATTGAGGGATTGATAAGAAAAATATATTTTCAAGTAGAAGATGTGTTTTTTCTTACCAAGCTAAATGATTGATAAGAAAAATATATATTTTTTCTTAGCAAGCTAAATTATCTAACGTCAATTAGCTTGGTAAGAAAAAAACACATCACCAATTGTAAGTGAATTATCAGTCAATTGAAACCATGATTGGTTTCATCTGGGTCCATCTGTGCAGAGAGCTGCCGCTGATCGTTGACTGATCTACAAATCATAATGAGTAGTTATTTACAAGGTGATTTGCAGATCACTGACAGAGTAGATCATTGACTTAACAAAATGCTTTAAAATGTGGTTTCATGGTCAATTACAGTAGGGTTATTTTACAGCATTACTTTAGTATTGCTAGCAGGAGTATTACAACTACACTGTAAAATAACCCACTATTGCACTCATTAACCATGTAATGTTCTCTTCCTAACCAAAATGTCAGATGAACTTAGAACTTTAACAAACCTACATATTCTTGTTTTTCCACTGTGGGAACTGCTTTAATTAGGTAATTTCAGGTTAGGGGTTTGGGACAACTCTATATTAAATATTTGTTTCAGCACTTTTGTACACTTACTTGAAAGTTACAATTTTGTTTAATAGAGTATGGTTCAACCAAAATCTCTTTGTATTTGTCTCATGAGACGTAGTGTTGATTTGAGTGAACTGCAAGTATATTTGAACAAACTCTGGGATTTTTTCATCTGTATGCTATTCAGCATGTCTTTAAAGTTTTCAGTAAAGTTGGATTCTGACATTCGTATTATTAGTCTTCTTTACTTCCAAACTGAAATCCTCTGCCCTCAAGTGGTCGAGAAAAAGCTAGGTTTTTAAATGTGACATTCTCGTTTTATTTTTTATTTTTGAGGAATAACTTAAAAAAGCATTTCAAAAAACTAGCCAGCTTCTGGCCTTGTCCTTAAAACGGACTTCTAACCAATGGCACAGGAACTATGGGACCCTGAAAGTAAGGGTCACTTAAAACATTCCTTAACTTAATTTTTTTTAAAGGAGAGGAATAACTCAACGTTGCTAATTTTAAAGGAGGCTTACTTCAAGGGTTTGTGGATTAAGAAAGGGAGGAAAAAGGGATAAACACTGTCCTTTCTCACACGTGTTGGATTTATATTAGCAACAACCTCATTCGCAGGCTAATTGCTACCGAGATACAGCTGGTAGATTAACCTTCTCCCCTGGTTCAATTGATAATGAACACTCCCACTGGGCACAAACATAATTTTAAAATCTAGTTTTGATTTACAATTGGTTGAGTTGTAAACGTCAAATCAACAAAAACCATTCACCAGGTCATTGGATTTAGGTTCAAAGTTGGGTGGGGAAAAAAAGAAATCCAAGCAGTTTTCCACATCGATTCAACATCATTACAAGAGATTTTTGGGGTCAAAATGACGTGGAAACAACATTGATTCAGCCAGTTTTTGACCAGTGGGTTATTAGTTACACAATCATATTTTCATTCATAAGCAGCCAGTAATTCATCAGTTCTGTATTATACTCTACATGATATTACCCTATTTGTATATGCTTGGGGGGACACATTGGACTATGCTTATTTATTCGGACCTCTTTTAGCCCACCAAGGGCTAGTCTTGCCACCAAGGGCCAGTCTTGCCAGAGTCCTTTATGTGTGTCAGAAATGTTTGGAAATAGTATAGAGCAGGGGTCATCAACTCTTACCCCACGAGATCCGGAGCCTGATGCTTTTCTGTTCTACCTAATAATTAATTATGCACACCTGGTGTCCCAGGTCTAAATCAGTCCCTGATTAGAAGGGAAAAATAAAAAAATCCAGTAAAACTGGCATTCCAGGTCCAGAGTTGAGTTGTTGGGGTATAGAGTATGGAAATGTACTATTGATTTAAAAAAAAAAAACATCCTAAGAATGAAATGTTCCCTTGTGCGATATCACAAAGTCCTTCCAAGAGGTCTGGACCTTAAGACCTTAGAGGCCCAAATGACACTTACGCTGCCGGGTTGCTAGTTCAAGCCCAGACCTCCCTCCTTAGATTGCAAAGTATCCAAGGCCTTCATTGGAAGTCCAACACCCACCCGATTTGTTTTGGGGATTGCAAGTGGGCCCCTTTTCCCGATTTGATACTTTTTCAAGCTTCAATCACAGCTCTTCCCCCTTCATTCGCTACAAAAGTAACACCCCTTTTTTAAGGGCATCTCACTGTGGCTTGCCGAGGGGGCCTGCATCCTAAGCAAGTTGACTGTATTAGTAGCCTGCTATTGTGGCTCACTTCAGGGGTACTCGTAGGGGTAGCCTACTCGATTTCTGACCAACCACTGACCAAGGAGCATTACAAGGTCAGTGGTTGGATATCTTTCCATAATTACACGGAACCTTTTGTCTGCTATTGCGAAAGAATGAGACTCTGAAGCAAATGTACATTTATGAGTCAATATTGGACCACCACCTAACTAAGCAAGATGACTGTGGATATCGGTGCTGATTGGTTCGATCGTTTTGGCCTTACTCCTGACCATATTGACCGGCGTCTTCACCTGGCAGTTCCTCAGCAGCTGTCTGCACAGATGGACCCAGATGAAACCAATACCAGGGATAAGTCCAAGCTACCTGTTTCTGGGCAGTACTCTGTCATTTAAAGGTAATGCGAGAGGTAAGGTGTATATCTTTTTTTTCTATATAAGAATAATGAGAATTTTGAAGAGGGTGTGCTTTTTATCAATTCAGCACTGGGAAACTTCTAACCATGAAGACTTTTAAATTATGCCATCCATAATATCTTTAGGAAATACATTTGTAGCATTAAAGAAAAATAAATAAACTGATTCAAAAGATATGTGAATACAATATCCAATTTGAATGGTGAATCACGTTAATCTGTTTGTCCCAAATGTCCTAGAAATTAGGCTGTCCTCATTAACACAATATATTGTCTGCATGGTTGCTGTATGGAGATTCGTTGCACGGCAACTTCTTCAGACCTGGTGTGACTCCTAAATATTTTGGAGCCCCCCCCACACACTTTAAAGATGCAATCTGCCATTCATACAACAACAACAGTGGTCAAGCTGCCACTGTTTTGGTAAAAAGCTAATTGGGCTGGAAAATGTAACCACTTAAATTTATAGACATAGCTATGGATTCAAGGACTGACCATCCATGATATAAAAATGATAGTTTTAACCATGTTTTGGTTTATAACTGGCTGTGACTAAAATGTTGCTGTGTTATGATAGGGAGTTATCATCTGAGTGTGTGTGTGTGTGTGTGTGTGTGTGTGTGTGTGTGCGCATGAAACAAATGTGTGTGTGTGTGCACCTGTCTGTGTCTGCATGTTTACATTTTAGTCCTTTAGCAGAACAACTTACAATAAATAGCTGGTGCATACATTTTCATACTTTTTTTTGTCCTGTGTACTACATGTGGGTGCATGACAGTACAAAATACTATCTCTTGATGAACATCCAGGTTTACCTCTTACCCCTTCCCTACTGGTTAATCATTCATAACTAGAGGCCGGGATATCAGGGAAAAGTGGGGAACAGGTCAGGATTAAAGTCCACCTGATATGAAATGTAGCCAGCAGGTCTCAGACATTCATTTGGAGGTTGTTAAAGGCCACGTACTACCCAGAGATGGCGATAGTTTTGGGGGCTTACACGTTGGGGCTGCTGGGGGTGAGCCTCTTCGTTTCAATGCTGACCTACGCCACCTACCAGCTACTCAGCAGTTACCTGTATAAATGGAGGGAGATGAAGCCCATACCAGAGATTGAAGGCACATACCCCCTCATAGGGAACGCACTGCAGTTCAAATCCAACGCCGGAGGTGAGAGAGGAGAGGTTATGAGGAGAGGGGGGGAAAGGAGTCGAGAAGGGTATTTTGAAGAGGGGTTGCTTTTATTAGTTTAACATTTGGGTTCTAACCATGATGACAAATGATGCCAGCCTTTCCATAATAACTTGAAGAAGTACTTCTTAACACGAGAGAAAATAAATCCATTGATTCAAAATATTTGTGAATCAAATATCCCATTTGAACGGTGAATCATGTTAATCTGTCCTAGAAATGAGACTTGTTATAAACCCAATATATTGTCTGCATTGTTGCTGTACTGAGTGAGACTCGTGTAAATGTGACAGTCTTCACAATCCATGCGGCGCATCACAACAACAATGATCACGCTACACATTAGCAACTTCTGTGGTTTATCTACTTCCGTTCCTGATACCGCACGGCAAAGCAATGCACAAAAGTTGGAAAAACTCCAATGCATACAACACTGCACTGCCAGGCACTGCATCCTAGTCTGGCAGATAAATCGCAATTGTGCGAATTTGCCTCCCATTGGAATGAATGGACTTCTGCCAGAACAGATACAGTTTGGCACCAGGCTTGTAAGCCTCATTCACATTATACCTGAGCAGTCCATTGCGTTGCGCTGGATGTCATTCATTTCAATGGGGACCGTCCGCAATGGAGTGGTAGCACAATGTTGCTGCTGTGATATCTCAGCACCCCTTTGCTTTGAAGGCTCTGTTGCGAAACGGATTCTGCATACGATTATTTTTTTTCCCCAACTTTGTGTCATCTTTAGCGCAGCCAGAGTCTGTCAATAGAACAGGAAATTACCAAACCACAGAAGATGAAAATGTGTGGCTTTCGGTGATGGCTTTATGGGATAGCTAGCAACTTGTAAACAATTACCCACTCCTATAAGTGAATACTATCAATTACCCACTCCTATAAGTGAATACTATTTTAATAGTAATGTTAAATACTGTTAACCAATTATATTACATGACTGCCTCTCACTTAAGTTTACTGTGATGGTACTGACGTTTGTTTTTGATCATTATTAGGTGGCAGTTGCTAGCTACAGTATCATCAACATAGCCTTGCTTTTCGCTAGCTAGCTAATCTGTACGCTCGCGTGACTTGCTAGAAGTTAGAGAAACAAGTTGAGAAAAAGTAACTTGACAAAACATGTTTTATTATCACCTGAAACAATATGTTTATCCTGTCTTGAATGAAAAGGTCATATTTTGCAATCTCCCAAAATAAATGCGATCTCTGACGAGAGACTAGCCTCCGTCTTGCGTTGTGAAACCCTATGCTCTCCGTCCAGTAACAGGACAAGATTGCGTGAAAATGAAGTATGGAGTAATGAGATGTATACGGGGCATTAGACCTTGTGACTGTGCATTACATTAGAGGGCCCAACTTTACGGGCAAGGAATGGGCGACCAACTATTAAAGCTATGGTTTGAAAAGCTACTATTAAATAGCTACTATTTAAAGCTATGTTTTTTCTTCTTCTATAACTTCATAAAGAGGAAGCATCGATCTAGATTCTAGAGAATTATAAATGTGCAGGTCAGCATTGTAAGCAACATCTAAAATGATTCTTTCCAAGTGAAACATCACAAATGTATTCAATATTTGTCAGTATGTGTGTTTGTTTGCATATTTAAGTGTTTCTGTGTGCATGACAAAAATAGTATCCCTTAATAAACATCCATGTTTACCTCCTCCCCCCTCGCTATTGGTTAATCATTCATCATAACTAGCAGCCGGAATGACAGGGACATTTGGGGAACAGGTCAGGATTAAAGTCCACCTGACATTAGGTGAAGCCAGCAGGTTTCAGACATCCAGTGAGGATGTTTAGGCCACGTACTACCCAGAGATGGTGATCGTTTTGGGGGCTTACAATTTGGAACTGCTGGGGGTGAGCCTCTGCAATGCTGACCTATGTCACCTACCAGCTACTCAGCAGTTACCTGTATAAATGGAGGGAGATGAAGTCCATACCAGAGATTGAAGGCACATACCCCCTCATAGGGATCGCACTGCAGTTCAACGCCGGAATTGAGCAAGGAGAGGAGACGTGGGAAGAGAGGACCGAGGAGAAGGGAAGAGAGACGAGAGGACTAGTTTAGGGAGGGGAGCTTCGAACACTCACTCAATCATTCAGTCATTCATTGCTCTCCCAATCTACCTACATACAGTTGAAGTCGGAAGTTTACATACACCTTAGCCAAATACATTTAAACTCAGTTTTTCATCATTCCTGACATTTAATCCAGGTAAAAATTCCCTGTTTTAGGTCAGTTAAGATCACCACTTGTAAAATGTCAGAATAATAGTAGAGAGAATGATTTATTTCAACTTTTATTTCTTTCATCACATTCCCAGTGGGTCAGAAGTTTACATACACCCAATTAGTATTTGGTAGCATTGCCTTTTAAATTGTTTAACTTGGGTCAAACGTTTCGGGTAGCCTTCCACAAGCTTCCCACAATAACTTGGGTGAATTTTGGCCCATTCCTCCTGACAGAGATTGTGTAACTGAGTCAGGTTTGTGGGCCTCCTTGCTCACACACATTTTTTTCAGTTCTGCCCACATATTTTCTATTGGATTGAGGTCAGGGCTTTGTGATGGCCACTCCAATACCTTGACTTTGTTGTCCTTAAGCCATTTTGCCACAACTTTGGAAGTATGCTTGGGATCATTGTCCATTTGGAAGACCCATTTGCGACGAGGCTTTAACTTCCTGACTGATGTCTTGAGATGTTGTTTCAATATATCCACATAATTTTCTTTCCTCATGATGCCATCTATTTTGTGAAGTGCACCAGTCCCTCCTGCAGCAAAGAACCCCCACAACATGATGCTGCCATTCCCATGCTTCACAGTTGAGATGGTGTTCTTTGGCTTGCAAGTCTTCCCCCTTTTTCCTCCAAACATAACGATGGTCATTCTGGCCAAACGGTTTTATTTTTGTTTCATCAGACCTGAGGACATCTCTCCAAAATGTATGATCTTTGTCCCCATGTGCAGTTGCAAACCGTAGTCTGGCTTTTTTATGGTGGTTTGGGAGCAGTGGCTTCTTCCTTGCTGAGTGGCCTTTCAGGTTATGTCGATATTGGACTCGTTTTACTGTGGATATAGATACTTTTGTACCTGTTTCCTCCAGCATCTTCACAAGATACTTTGCTGTTGTTCTGGGAATGATTTGCACTTTTCGCACCAAAGTACATTCATCTCTAGGAGACGTCTTCTTCCTGATCGGTATGACAGCTGCGTGGTCCAATGGTGTTTACACTTGATGAACCAGACTTGTGGAGCTCTACATTTTAAATTTTTTATTCCCATGATGCCAAGCAAAGAGGCACTGAGTTTGAAGGTAGGCTTTGAAATACATCCACAGGTACACCTCCAATTGATTCAAATGATGTCAATTAGCCTATCAGAACCTTCTAAAGCCATGACATCATTTTCTGGAATTTTCCAAGCTGTTTTAAGGCACAGTCAACTTAGTGTATGTAAACTTCTGACTCACTGGAATTGTGATACAGTGAATTAAAAGACAAATATTCTGTCTGTAAACAATTGTTGGAAAAATTTATTGTGTCATGCACAAAGTAGATGTCCTAACCGACTTGCCAAAACTATAGTTTGTTAACAAGAAATTTGTGGAGTGGTTGAAAAACGATTTTTAATGACTCCAACCTAAGTGTATGTAAACTTCCGACTTCAACTGTATGTATCTACTATTACCTCAGTCAGAAGCATGAACTAGTGAATGACTTCAGAGTTATCTTTCTTTGGTTTCAGACTTCTTCCGTCAAATCATTGGCTACACAGAGCAGTTCAGGGACTCCCCACTGTTGAAGATTTGGATCGGACCAGTACCCTTCCTCGTTCTGTTCCATGCAGAAACCATTGAGGTAGGCTATTAAATCAAAGAATTGACTTGAATCAACTTGATGCATAACACCTGAATGTTTTACAAAATGTTTAAATATGGTGATGACACATACAAGTTGGTGTCACACTTGTTTTGAAACCTTAACATTTCTGTCTACTGAACACTACATCGTTTCACTCCGGAGATGGAAATCTACTCTCCATAAATAAGTTAGTAATTACACCACATACAGGTAGCCTGACAACCGATATATGGTTACTGCTATCATATATCAAAACCCATTCTGGCCTGCTGTTTTGGGTTTAAGCGTACCAATGCAAACACAGACTGTATTGAATACTAAATCAAAATCAACGTATGTCGTCACATGCGCCGAATACAACAGGTGTAGACCTTACAATGAAATGCTTACTTACAAGCCCTTAACCAACAATGCAGTTTTAAGAAAATACCCCCCAAGAAGTAAGAGAGAAGAATAACAAATAATTACTGATCAGCAGTAATAAACAATAGCGTGGCTATACTAGAGGAAGAGTTGAATTTTCCATAAAAACATAATTTAATATCTCTAAAGCAAAAATAATTAACTTTAACAATTATTTGTATGTACTTGTTTTTTTTGTATTTGTTGTTAACTGTCTGATGATGCCATGCCAATGATCAACATTCCCTCAGAGAAATACATCCGGCCAACCATATTCTATTCTATTTTCTGTTTGATTGTCTATTTGATTCTATTTGATTCTATTCGATTCTGTAGACGGTCCTTAACAACCCTGTTCATATGGACAAGGCCTATGCTTACAAGTTCCTGCACCCTTGGCTCGGCACTGGTCTACTAACCAGGTGGGTGTTTCAAAACAGATCGCATTTGAGAAAGATCAAATGTATATATGCATTTGAGACGACAGAAAATATGTATTATAACGCAAGATAGGAACATGGAATTCTTAGATAAGCCTTTGACAAGTCTTGGGAAAACACTTCCTTATTTTATGACAAAGAACAATACATTCTGAGAACCGTCAATACTTTCCAGTCAACACATTCCCTCCATATTTTCTGAACTCCATCGTTTGTCTCTCTCACACGGTCTCTCTCTGTGTCACTTGTTCTGCATCTCCCTCCCTTTATTTGTCTGTCTCACTCTTTCTTTGTCACCCTCCCTCTCTTTCTCTCTCTGTCCCCCTCACCCCTCTGTCTCTCTCTTCCTCTATTCCCCCCCCAGCACGGGGAACAAGTGGCGGCGGCGGCGGAAGTTACTCACCCCCACCTTCCACTTCTCCATCCTGACGGAGTTCCTGGAGGTGATGAACGAGCAGGCCGAGGTGCTGGTGGAGAAGCTGGACAAGGAGGCAGGCAAGGGCCCCTTCAACTGCTTCAACCACGTCACCCTCTGTGCTCTCGACATCATCTGTGGTGAGTCCGGGTCTGGATGTGGGGTGGTTCTAGCGGGTCCAAAGGCTCAGTGGGTTAAAAAGATTTCACATTCTTGTGGCCATTTCAAATCATCTAAAAAGATATATCAAAATTGCTACCAATCTTGCAATAAATATCTCTGCATATGATTTTCCTTTCAGAGACTGCAATGGGGAAGAAAATCTACGCTCAGAGTAACTATGACTCAGAGTATGTCCGATGTGTGTACAAGTGAGTCCTCGTCCTGAATGCAACAGACAGACGTTGTCATGCCCGGTTTTGTTTTGGAGTAGAGGGCATTGACAGCCAACCATTGCTCCCTGTCCCTGCATATCTCTCTCTCTCTCTCCTTCTGTCTGCACTGTTGGTAGTTGGTTGCAAGTAGTAGCCATCTTGTACCACACATGTTATACTCTGTAAGTGCTACAAATAAACAGACGTTTGGGGATAATATTAATTGCAGAAAATGTAATAGAGTGGAATCAAATTGTATCAAATGAACATTATTTACTCTACCTTGCATCCCTCCTACTGTCCCCAGGATGAGTGACATCATCACACGGCGACAGAGGATGCCGTGGTTCTGGCCTGACTTTTTTTACAACTACTTTGGCGAGGGCTGGGAGCACAACAGTTGCCTCAAGGTCCTCCACTCCTTCACCTCCAATGTGAGTCATCAGCCAATCAAAAAGGGGCTTTTGACTATTTAGCTGCACCCAGGGAAAAATGCTGTCATCCATCAGACCCCATTCATCCAGCCAAAGGCCTGTTCAGAAGGATGACCATTACAGAATGTTCAGATAGAAATGTATTGTGTAGAACATCAATGATTGTCTATACGATAGAATAAGAAGTCCTGTCAGCTCTATTCATTACATTTCTATCTGCAATGTTCAGAAACACGTCAAATGTTTTCACTGAAAACACCCCAGGTCATCTACGAGAGGGCGGAATACATCGCCTACATCGAGTCGGACAGCGAATCGGACCAGGGAATGAGGAAGAGGCGGGCCTTCCTGGACATGTTGCTGAAGACCACGGACGAGGAGGGCAACAAGCTCACCCACCAGGACATCCAGGAGGAAGTGGACACCTTCATGTTCAGGGTCAGAGGTCAAAACCACTATCACATGCTCCATGTAGAATGTGTTCCAGATTTATCATTAGTGTTGTTTTTATTGTCCCCGTCTTACAGGGTCATGACACTACAGCCGCAGCCATGAATTGGGCCATTCACCTGCTGGGCTCCCATCCAGAGGTTCAGAGGAAAGTTCAACAAGAGCTTCAGGAGGTGTTTGGTAATCCAACCCTCTTTTTAACCCTTTATTTTTTTTCAACCCTTTACTGCCTGCTGTTGCCGTATGGCAACATATCATTTCTCTTCACCCCTTGCTTCCCTGAATTAAAAAATACAATCACCATTGCTTTTTACAGAAGAGGGGGGGGTGTAGTAAAATAGCCAATTATGTGCTTTGGTAGTCACATGACATGCACCCACATGGGGCTTCCTTTCCCTGGCACATACATGCCATTCACATTATTCTCATAAAACAATCATTTTTACATTTCCCCTGCAATTAAAAATGTTAGTTAAGAGGTGATATTAAACATTAAATACAATTTTCCTAGAATTTGTTATCGGGAAATTGACCAAATGCATTTGTTGGCAAACGGCAACACTGGGCGATAGTGGAACTGCAATTCAGGTGAGAGGGGCCAAGCAAAACACAGTGAAATCATCATTTTCTGTATTTTTTGGGTAATAATATAATATTTTTGCTATATTTGTGTGTATAAAACAATTCTGTTAAATTTCAATAACATTAGAATAATTTTATTTACTTAAAAATAAATATGTCCAGAGTATATTATTTTTTACAAGAACAAAATAAATATGATACTGTGAGGGAATAAAAACAATCAAATTATAATTCAAACACCTCATTTACATAAGAAAATAAAAAAATTGTATGGTATCAATATTTTTTTTAGGGTAAAAAAAATATAGATATTTTTACCGTTGTCGCACAGTGTTGCCATACGGCAAAACATCCTAAAATGACACTTAAAAAAACACTCCTAAATAATATTTTACATTTGCTTATTTGGGGCCATTTTAAGTTAAAAAAACAACAACAGAATCCAACATTTTCTTGCATGGTTCTATCATAATGGATATGCAGTTGAGTCAAACGCATTCCACGGAGGGCCTAGTTTCTGCGGGTTTTAGTTTTTTTCCTTTCAGTTAAGCCATAGACAGCCAGGTACAGTATGGGGAGTTCCTCATCAATCAAGTACAAGGCGGAGTGAAAACCCCACAGCCACTCGGCCCACAGTGGAATGAGTTTTATTGCACTTGATTTAGACAATGGTGACTGGTAAGTGGGAGAGACAGTCAGAATGAGAAGACGCTGGGATTGAACCCTGATCTCGGAGAAGTATTTAGAGAAGCTGGACGCATTACTGCTAGACCATAGGTTCTGCAGGAAGTACTTGGTAATTCTAATCCCATAGTCTCCCGTCACTATACTCGCTTCTCTTATCGCATGACATCACTTTTGGTTCTTATCCGCCTTGACTCCCGTTCAAATCCTTCTCTCACAGGTCAAAGCGAGTTCAAGCACAGTGGGAAAGTGTGGAAAGTCTCACCAAAGCAAAATGTATTTAATGAACTGAATTAGGTTCTGTGGCATATCAAAATTGGCGGTTGTATACAGTAATAGCCTGATTTGTGAAGCGATTTTGGAATGTCTTCCACCCCTGCCATGGCAGACCTGGCATCCAAACGAGCATTCCAATATTACCATGACGAGTATCTCTTTGACAGTAGATGCAGGTTCGGTGTAGTTACCATGATCGACGACAGAAGAACATAATATCCATTCCTCTACCTCCATTCGTAGCTGTGTCCGATTGCCCCATCACCGCAGAACATTCATAATACGGTGCAACATCCATTTTTTGGGTCCCCCCCCATTCATAGCTATGTCCGATTGCCCCATCACCACGGAACATATATAATAGCCCCCCCCGTGCTCAGGTGTGTCCGACCGGCCAATAAACACAGAGGATCTGAAGAAGCTGCACTACCTGGAGTGTGTCATCAAAGAGTCCCTGCGCCTGTTCCCCTCTGTCCCCTTCTTCGCCCGCAGCATCTGTGAAGACTGCCACATCAGTGAGTGACACATTCTTAACCATTAATGTTTATTTCAGTCTGTCATTCATTTTCTAACTGATTTACATTTACAGGATTTAGCCATACACTACTTTTAATTCATACTAATTAATGTATATATTCACAATGGGTGGCCATGTGCCATGTGGAAGATGAACCTACACCCTGGTTTATCCAGCGCCTTTCCATTTCAGTCATCTTGTTTAGTTCTTTTTTTTGTGGTTGTGTTAATTAGTTAATTTATTCACGTGTACATTTTGTGGACCTAATAACCTAACTTGTTTCACATTTTTGCGCCTGTAGATGGTTTCAAGGTTCCCAAAGGTGCCAATGCCATCATCATGCCCTACTCCCTTCACCGCGACCCGCGCTACTTCCCCCAGCCTGAAGAGTTCCGCCCGGAACGCTTCATGCCGGAAAACTGCGTTGGGAGACATCCTTATGCCTTCATCCCCTTCTCTGCTGGACTCCGCAACTGCATCGGTGAGAACAGGAAACATTTAAGACATTCAACTAAATAGTGCTTCTAGTACAAACATTTTAGAACATTTTGAGAATCAACGACATAAGATTTGTCACGTTGTTGTAGAACATCACTCGTATTTATCAATCTCAGGCTATCTTTTACCAGCTTGGAACATAGACTTTTTACGACAGTGGGCCTCTAAACGTGTCCGATGAGTTTGTCATCCTCACATGCTCTCGCTACTTTAATAATGGTTACAGATTAAGGTTGAAGACGATAAGGCATTTGAAATGGTGAAAACAAAATGGACGATTAAAAGTGTGTCCGATGAAAGATGTCATCCTCACATGCTTTGGTTACATCCCTACCCTCAGGTCAGCGATTTGCCGTGATGGAGGAGAAGGTGATCCTGGCGTCCATCTTGCGCTACTTCAACGTGGAGGCGTGTCAGAAGCGCGAGGACCTCCGTCCACTAGGGGAGCTCATACTGCGCCCCGAGAAAGGCATCTGGATCAAACTTGAGAAGAGGAAGCAGCAGCACTAGATAATCTAGGGAAATGTTTGAATACTTTTAAAACAGACCATTCCTTCCTCCCTCGGGAGTAATCGCTGATCTAACACTAATTGATAGGTATAAGTAAATAGTTATAGCACAATACTGTAGGTTAACTATCCAGGCAGGAAGGAAGGAAACATTCTTAAAGTATTTAAACAGGGCCGAATAAAACCCTTACCCCATAGGCTTACATTGCATTCGTGTTCTCTCTGTATTACAGGAAAATCAGAAACTTGAGACTGCAAAACTCGCAGAAAGTTCTTGTAATCGTCATAAACAGGTTTCTGATATCCAAAATTGTTTTGAGATTCCAGGTGAAAAATACGAGTGGAAAACTAGGGGAACATTTATTGTCCCAACACTGACTTCAGATTTAATTTAATTTATGGAGGCTGGTGGGAGGAGCTATAGGAGGACGGGCTCATTGTAAGGGCTGGAATGGAATACATGGAGCAGAGTCAAAAGGTGGTTTCCATAGTTTTGTGTTTGATACCGTCCCATTTAATCTACTCCAGCCATTACAACGAGCCCTTCCTCCTATAGCTCCTCCCACCAGCCTTCACTGCTTCTGAGGTACAGACCATAGTAACACATAATTATACTACCAAGAATATATATCCTATATATATATCCTTATCCTATCCGATAACACTTTACCACAACCTTCATTTATAAGGCATGTGTTATTAACTTGAACATGTGTTGCTACTTGGGGGTTTGAATTATAACCTTGCCGAACTATGCCACCTTTTAATATCATAATGCCAGGTCCTCGACGCTAAAGTCAGGGAAGGAGCATGGTAATGAACAGGCCCGATATCGTACAAAATCGGTTTTTGATCTTTTTCACAAAAGAAAGGATAAACAACGTTTTCTTGCAAACATGAATGAGTCTGGGTAGACAAGCATAGCCTTGGGAAGAATGTTTTGAGTTGAACTCCCCTATAAATCGCATTATAAAATGCATGGAATGATTTATTATAATGGGAATAAAACAACTCAAGGGGGGGGGGGAGAGCAGAGTTTTTTTGGGGGGAGGATTTCCACAAAAAAATCAGCTAGAGAGAAAAAAAAAGCAATTCTATGTAATTTACATGATAAAAAATCTTGACTGTAATGAGTGGCTACTCTGACAGAGCAATAAAAACAACCTGGACCTGAATGCAAACCAATAGCCCAGGCCAATGGACAAACATACAGATTGTACAACATTAACAGGAATATATACACTGAGTGCACAAAACATTAGGAACACCTTCCTAATATAGTGGCACCAGCTTTCACCTTCTGCATGGCACGTACACAATCCATGTCTCAATTGTCTCAAGGCTTAGGCATCCTTCTATAACCGGTCTTCTCCACTTCGTCTACTCTGGTTGAAGAGGATTTAACAAGTGACATCAATAAGGGATCATAGCTTCCACCTGGATTCATCTGGTCAGTCTATTCCATGGAAAGAGCAGGTGTTACTTTGTTTTGTACACATAGTGTATATATATATATATATATTTACACACAAACATACACACACACACAACCGGTCAAAAGCTTTAGAACACCTACTCAAGGTTTTTCTTTATTTTTTACATTGTAGAATAATAGTTAAGACTATGAAATAACACGCATGGAATCATGTAGTAACCAAAAAAGTTTAAACAAATCCAAAAATATGATATATTTGAGATTCTTCAAAGTAGCCACCCTGGTGCATTCGGAAAGTATTCAGACCCCTTTCACTTTTCCCACTTTGTTACTATACAGCCTTATTCTAAAATGGATTAAATAAAACATTTTCCTCATCAATCTACACACACTACCCCATAAAGACAAGGTATTGCTATGAGACTGTCCAGCCCAAACCATGAAAAACAGCTCCAGACCATTATTCCTCCTCCACCAAACTGTACAGTTGGTACTATGCATTAGGGCAGGTAGCGTTTTCCTGGCATCCACCAAACCCAGATTCATCCATCGGACTGCCAGATGGTGAAGTGTGATTTATCACTCCAGAGAAGGCATTTCCACTGATCCAGAGTCCAATGGCGGCGAGCTTTACAGCACACCAGCCGATGCTTGGCATTGCGCATGGTGATCTTAGGCTTGTGTACGCGGCTGTTCGGCAATGGAACCCATTCCATGAAGTTCCCAACGAACAGTTCTTGTGATGACATTGCTTCCAGAGGCAGTTTGGATCTTGGTAGTGAGTGCTGCAACCGAGGACAGACCATTTTTACGTGCTAGGCACTTCATCACTCAGCGGTCCTATTCTGTGAGCTTGTGTGGCCTACCACCTTATGCCTGCGCCATTGTTGCTCCTCGACATTTTGCCTTCAAAATAACAGCACTTACAGTTGACCTGGACAACTCAAGCAGTGCAGAAATTTGACGAACTGACTCGTTTGGCATCCTATGACGGTGCCATGTTGAACGTCACTGAGCTCTTCAGTAAGGCCATTCTACTGCCAATGTTTGTCTATGAAGATTGCATAGCTGTGCATGATTGTATACACCTGTCAGCAACGGGTGTGGCTAAAATAACCAAATCACAAAATTTGAAGGGGTGTCCACATACCTTTGTGTGTGTGTGTATGTGTGCCTGAGAGTATTAGCTTTCAGTGATGGGGTCATAATGTTTTGTAGCTTAAACCGTTAAGTTAGATCCACATTTAGGAATAAAAAAATAAAAACCATATTTTGTGACTACAGGAGGTTACTCAGGTAACCCCGGTTCTATGAACAAAGTGCAATTTTATAGTCAGGCGACCCCCGAGTTTGGGAAACACTGCAATAGCTTATCTCAAGATAAACAGTGCTGTTCCTTCAGAAATAGCTCAAAAGCTGTTTTGTAGCTTCTACAGACAGATTAGTCTTCTATATTTTTTTGTCGCTAATTGTATTTAAAAATGTGTTTAAGGCAAACTGACAGCCGCAACCAACCATAGAATTACAATCCATAGATGGCAGTTCCTATTGACAACATGACCACAACGTCATTTTTTTATGTGACCTTTATTTAACTAGGCAAGTCAGTTAAGAACAAATTCTTATTTACAATTGACCACCTAGGAACAGTGGGTTAACTGCCTTGTTCAGGGGAAGAAGGACAGATTTGTACCTTGTCAGCTCAGGGATTTGATCTAGCAACATTTCGGTTACTGGCCCAACACTCTAACCACTAGGCTACCTGCCGCCCCATAACAAGCTGTTCTACATTTGCTGCATGTGCTGCAGCCTTCCTGACAGGAAGTGCTTCCGATAAAATCCACAGCTAACTTTCTAGATGCTATTAATTCTCCGATTTTTGCTCTCTGGTTTAGTATTTTTCACGAGTTTTATTGGTCTGTTCAGACAGGAGTAAATATAATTTGGGGGAAAATATTTGTATTTATACACTGTATATTTTTGGAAAATGATTGACATTTTTCAGGGATAGCTGCAGCACCCCTACTTATGTAGACAAGGAAGAGTGTGGGTATATCCAAAACCCAGGATAGAGGGGTTCAGTGAATGTGGTGTAGAATGTGTGAAGGTGTTTCTGTTTACCAAAGGACACACTATAGAAGGACAAAGTACCAGCTGGCCAGTCAAGATACACACCAACTCTGTGCAAAACAGGACCACGGAAGAATGTGATATTGCCTCCCGCATTGTAAAAGTAATAGTAACCTTCACCAGCGCAGTTCAAACTCCAGGACTTGGTATTTTGTCCAATCCAACTGTCAGACCCCCATCCCATTCGACTCATTCCTTTGTAAGTCACTCCAATGTCAGGCTCTCCACAATCCCACATCACCTCCCAGTAATATCGAGATCCAGATAGGCCTTCTCTGCAGAGAACTTGGGGATGCCATTGAAATCTGTCTGGATGGTCTTCGTAATGCTGCTCCTTGTCCACCCGTGTCACCTTCCTGTTCTCCTCAGAGAGTAACAGGTGTGCGTTTGCTGTGTTTGGGTCCATGGTGAGCTGACAGGCATCTGTAGACAATGGGGACACGTGATCATATTTATTATCTCCAGCACCATACCAGTGTCGACGTAAGTGAAACGAGTCATTTTCTATGTTCTGTCGTCAAACTAAGTGAATTACTCTCAATGATGTAATCAGAAGTATAAAAAAAATATATATTTTTTTTTGCAGTAACACGGAGAGCAGGCAAACACCCTCCTACTGGCTGGAAACTTTGTATAGTTTTTGACAATCAGTTTTTTTTTTATTACCCCCGATGACCTCGAGCTATTTTTTACTACAGGGTTTGAGGTAAATCCAGAACCAGAGTTCTTTGAGGTTCTACTGCATGTATAACACTGGTATGGTTAAAAGGGCAATCTGCAGTTGCTACATACATCTTTGGACTTTTAAGTTAGCGATAAACACCGAGTATACAAAACTTTAGGAACACCTGCTCTTTCCACGACAGACTGACCAGGGGAATCCAGCTGAAAGCTATGATCCCTTATTGATGTCACCTGTTAAATCCACTTCAATCCGTGTAGATGAAGGGGAGGAGACAGGTTAAAGAAGGATTTTTAAGCCTTGAGACATGGATTGTGTATGTTGGCCAACTCAATATTAGGAAAGTGTTCCTAATGTTTGGTATACTCAGTGTATATTATATATCCATTGATTCTTGAAGAATATAACTAATAAATGACTCGTGAGCTTAGTTCAATGGTCGTACCCCATCAGAACCCAAAATATAAGCTTGTTTTACTCCAATGTTTGTGAACAAACACTGTATAGCCTCAAAACATGGTTAAAACTGTAACTTTGATCTCATTGACTGTCAGTCCTTGCACCCACGGCTCTATGAATTTGAAAGTGGTTCAATTTCTCCAGCCCCATCCCTCAGCTGTTTACCAAAAACAATGGAGGAGTAACCACCTTGCTGTCGTTTGAACTGCACATTGCCCCTTCAATTAAGATCTCTTACACTGGTAAGACATACTGAATGTGATATAAAAAAAATAGGTCAATTGTTTGTTCAACGCCGAAAAAACGAAATCGTATATAATGTTATTTTGTACGTGGAAGTATGCATTAGTTACTACATCTGTAGTTCTGAAGATGCAGTTGATTACAATTGAAGGGACTTACATTTTCTCAGCCCGGATACCAGCCTGCTCTCTGCACCGTGATCCACACTGTAGTAAAAACAGTAACACAGTGATTACGTAACAAGAAACACACACACGTACTCGTGATACAAAAGCTCCTCACACTACCAGGTCTTACTGTCTGCATAATTGTTTTCTTACTTCAGCTTCATCAGTTTGCATGTGGGATCCCCTTTACCAGCTGAAAGCAGTCCCCCTGCAGAGTCTCCTGGGTGATTGTAGCTCAGGTCCAGCTCTCTCAGGTGGGAGGGGTTTGACCTCAGAGCAGAAGCCAGAGCAGCACAGCCCTCCCCTGTGACTTCACAGCCAGACAGTCTACAGAGGGACAGACACAACAGCTGTCTAGGTTGGTGTAATGATCTACCACGTGGCATCTACAGTACACGTTTGTCCATGACACAAACAAAACCAGACTTTGACAGACAATAATGACAACAGAAATAATTCACAACATTGTTCTTCTTTAAACAGCTGTACTTACCCTAGGGTCTGCAGTTCACAGTTTGGATCCGCCAGGCCATCAGAAAGCAGTGTAACTCCTGAGTCCTGCAGGTCGTTGTCTCTCAGCTCCAGTTGTTTCAGTCGTGAGTTGGGTGCACTCAGGACTGAGGCCAGATATGAACAGCAACCCTCTGTCAGACCACACTGACTTAGGCTGCAGCATGGGTTCACAAGAGTATGTTGAGGATGGATTCATGATAATTACAGATAAACACACACACACACGTTGCATTCGGAATGTATTCAGACCCCTTCCCTTTATCCACATTGTGTTACATTAACAGCCTTATTCTACAATGGATTAAATAAAAACTTTCCTCAATCTACACACAATACCCCATAATGACAAAGCAAAAACTGTTTTGTTTTTAGAAATGTTTGCAAATGTATCAAAAACATGAACACTTTATTTCCATAAGTATTCAGACCCTTTGCTATTGGAAATTGAAATTCAGCTCAGGTGCATCCTGTTTCCATTGATCATCCGTGTGTTGTTTCTATGATTGGAGTCCACCGGTGGTAAATTCAATTAAATGGACATGATTTGGAAAGGCACATACCTGTCTATATAAGGTCCCACAGTTGACAGTGCATATCAGAACAAAAAACCAAGCCACAAGGTCGAAGGAATTGTCCGTAGAGCTCAGAGACAGTATTGTGTCAAGGAACAGATCTGGGGAAGGGTACCAAAACATTTCTGCAGCATTGAAGGTCCCCAAGAACACAATGGCCTCCATTATTCTTAAATAGAAGAAGTTTGGAACCACCAAGACTTTTTCTAGAGATGGCCCCCGGGCCAAACTGAGCAATCGGGGGAGAAGGGCCTTGGTCAGGGAGGTGACCAAGAACCCGATGGTCACTCTGACAGAGCGCCAGAGTTCCTCTGTGGAGATGGGAAAACCTTCCAGAAGGACAACCATCTCTCAGCACTTCAGGCCTTTATGGTAGAGTGGCCAGACAGAAGCCACTCCTCAGTAAAAGGCACATGACAGTCCGCTTGGAGTTTGCCAAAAGGTACCTAAAGGATTCTCAGACCATCAGAAACAAAATGCTCTGGTCTGATGAAACCAAGATTGAACTCTTTGGCCTGAATGCCAAGCGTCACGTCTGGAGGAAACCTGGCACCACCCTACGGTGAAGCATGGAGGCAGCATCATGCTGTGGGGATGTTTTTCAGCGGCAGGGACTGGGAGACTAGTCAGGATTGAGGGAAAGATGAACAGAGCAAAGTACAGAGAGATCCTTGATGAAGTCCTGAGCGCTCTGGAGCAGCTTTTCAGACTAGGGCAAAGGTTCACCTTCCAACAGAACAATGAACCTAAGCACACAGCCAAGACAACGCAGGAGTGGCTTCGGGACAAGTCTCTGAATGTCTTTGAGTGGCCCAGCCAGAGCCCAATCTTACATCTCTGGAGAGACCTGGAAATAGCTGTGCAGTGACACTCCACATCCAACCTGACAGAGCCTGAGAGGACCTGGAGAGAAGAATGGGAGAAACTCCCCAAATACAGGTGTGCCAAGCTTGTCGTGTCGTACCAAAGTCTCGAGGCTGTAATCACTGCCAAAGGTGCCTCAACAAAGTACTGAGTAAAGGGTCTGAATATTTAGTTTTTTATGTAATACATTTGCAAAAATGTCTAAAATCCTGTTTTTGCTTTGTCATTATGGGGTGTTGTGTGTAGATTGATGAGGGGGAAAAATCTATTTAATCCATTTTAGAATAAGGCTGTAACATAATAAAATGTGGAAAAAGGGAAAGGGTCTGAATACATTCTGACTGCACCGTGTGTGTGTGTGTGTGTGTGTGTGTGTGTGTAATATATATATATATATATATATATATATATATATATATAGACAAAAGAAAGAGCAAAAGAAACACGCTTGGACTGCATGATATGGGCAGAAAATGTAACTGCGATTTGATTTGCGATATAGAATACATCGTTACACTTCTGCACATTTTTTTCAATCATAGAAATGTATATTAAGAAGCAGTTTTTTAAAGCAGCATCGTTCTTGTTTGGAGCAATCGGTTGACTGCATTTGAATTAACAGAACAGCATGCAAACTTATATCTAAAAGTGGGGAGGAGTCTTTATGCGAGAGGGAGAGAGAGATGGCAAACAGAGTAAACTATAAAAATGGACGTTACATGCAGCTGTTTCAAAATATTGCGATATGGATATTGCACATGTCAATATTGCAATTTTGATGTGAATTATATTAATTGCGCAGCCCTAACTAGTGTTGTCATGATACCAGAATTCTGGCTTTGATTACCGATACCAGGTCTAGTATCACCACAATTCCATGGCAAAAAAAGAAGGCACATTAGCCAAAGTCATAGAATGGCACTTGACAGATAAACAGATAAACTACTGCTCTGTTCAATCGTTGGGCATCTTTTGAGTCCAATATCATTACATTTGAAAATGTTTACATCAACATTTGTTAGAGACAGCCCTGCGTGCATTAACGAATCGATCATCCAATCAATTTGACTTTGGTAAAAAACAATCTAATTACATAACAACAAAATGGTGATAATTTATTTAAATGGTAAACCTCTATTGATAAACTGGGTAAATCAAGATGTAGCCTAGACCTATTCACAATGCAGGTGAATGCATATTCAATAGGAGTGTGTGCATGCATTGAGTTATTGAGCTTGCTTTGGCTGATAGCATGGGGCTACAGATGACAAACAATCTGTTTCCGTTCCATTTGGGACGAGGCAAAACATGCCCTATTCTCTCTCACACACACACACACACACACACACACACACACACACACACACAGAGAGAGAGTCCGCTGAGGCAATAGATCATATTTGGGAGAGAAGTGCGATGAAGTAAATTAATAAACTTTTTGTGGCAATCACCTTTGTAATCAGCATATGTAGCTTTATCGATTATCAAAAACAAAGTACTGGGGGGGACAAAATGGCGCCGTAGAGAGAACACGGTGTTTCAGCGAGCTCTCGTGGCATTCGTAAATTTAAATTCTTACATTAATCTCCTAGCTTGAAAAAGTGGCAGAATTGGCTAAATAAGTTACCATATAATGAGTCTTGACGACTATTTCGCAAAAATATCCGACAACATGCCCAATAGAACTACTAAGAAGTCGACCAAAACCACCACCCCTGTGGATGTGCATGAGGAGCTAGCTAACGTTAGCGAAGCTAACACCATTGCGGATCCAGGCACAATGGACCTGATGATTCAAAAGATGACTGATAACATTACTAAAGTGATCGATGCTAAGATAAGAACGGTCTTGGAAGCAATAGTAGGCCATTCAGGTGAAATACAGAGGGTTGTGAAACGTGTTGTGGAGGCGGAAGGAAGAATTGCTGCAGTGGAAACGTCAACTACATCTATGGACGCTAAGATAAAAGCACTTGAGAAACAGGTGCGCGAAATGGCAGAGCACATTGACGACTTGGATAATCGAGGATGCAGATGCAATATTCGTGTTGTGGGACTCCCGGAAAATTCTGAAGGGACACGTTTAGTAAAATTCTTTGAGGAATGGATCCCTGGCTACCTACAAATGGACACTAAGGCTGGTCGTGTGAAGCTGGACAGAGCCCATCGCTCTCAAGCACCGATACCCGGTCCCAATCAGCGCCCACGGCCGGTGGTTATAAAGTTCCACAACTTCACCGACAAGCAGCGCGTGCGTCGTGGATGCGGCTAGAAACATCGGCTCTGATGGTAGTCAACATAAAGGTCCAAAGGTCTCATTCTTCAATGATTATTCCACAGCGGTTGTGCGTTTGATGAAGCGAAGGCTCGACTCAGGAGAATGAAGATGGACTACGCACTGTTGTACCCGGCCACATTGAAGATTATGGTCAACGGATCACCTAAAAAGCTCTACACACCTGAAGAGGCTGCTGCGTTTATTGACTCTCTCGGGTAAATAACTTTAAGCTGCACCTCCACAGCATTGAATAACTTTGTTTATTTTTGGTTGAATCTGATCATGAAACAGTGGTGTGAGTCCTCATGTACTCCGGCTCAGTAATATTCGTATCTTTATTATTTTTCTTGCTAAAGTAATAGCCGCTATAGCTCAGACTGAGATATGTGTGAATCCATATCGGTGCCCAGGCTTGGTTTTAGGTGGAAGAGCCTCAATCTTCTTCTGTTGATTTTCTTTTCCATACATATAAATGATGAGGCTATTGAGCGGCAATGCGGACTTAAGAGTCTACATTGGAGAGTTGAAATCCCCTGCATGTTAGCTAGTGGGAAAACCCCCTTTTGGATCTTTACATGTTTAATTTTTGGGTTTAGTATAGTTCGAGTTCAGGGTTCATATTGTTTGTTTATGCTCAGTGAGATAGAGGAGAGTTCAACACATGGAAAAAGGTACCACCACACTTTTACAGTAGGATCCAGTCTGGATATTGAATGGTCAAGATACAATGGCAGGTAATAGACTGCGTGTATGTACATGGAACATTAGAGGGAGCCATAACCCCATTAAAAGGAAGAAAGTACGGTCTTTTTTGAAAAAAGAAAATATTGATATTGCCCTGTTGCAAGAAACTCATTTGGATGATAAGGAGCACCTGAAATTACAACAAGGGGGGTTTGGTCAAGTGTTTTTCTCATCATTTACATCCAGAAGTAGAGGTGTAGCAATTCTGGTGAAAAAGAACTTACCACTTAAGGTCTTGAATTGTGTGAAAGATACATTTGGTCGCTTTGTTATAATTAATGGTACTTTACAAGGGCAGAACATTTCCATAATGAATATTTACTTCCCCCCTGCCCACCCCTCTGATTTCCTCACTAAGGTATTTCTAGACTTTTCAGAATTAAACTCGGACACTGCAGTGGTTGGAGGAGATTTGAACTGCTTGTTGAACCCCCTTATTGATAAGTTTCCCAGTGGTATAGCTTCACTCTCTCCTCAAGCTAAGTCACTTAAAGCTATTTGTGATGATCTGGGGTATGTGGATGTCTGGAGAGCTTTTCATCCCTCCAACAGAGTTCACTTTTTTCTCTGGATGTCAGACTAGAATAGATTATTTTTTTATGCCCATGACGTCTTTGCAGTCTGTTTTATCCGCTAGGATAGGAAGCATAGTCATATCTGATCATGCTGAGGTGATCCTGGACATAAAACTCAACGGGGCATTCAATCGGTCAAGACATTGGAGGTTGAACACAACCATTCTTAAAGACCATACATTCACATCATATTTTATTACAGAGTTTAAAGCATTTTTCTCTATTAACTCTCAATCAACAGATAACCCCTCGCTCCTTTGGGAGACCTGTAAAGCGTATGCCAGGGGTCTGATTATGTCATACACAGCTACTAAGAGACGGAAAAAGCGGGAAAAGCAAAAAATGTTAGAGGTTGAATTAGGAACTAAAGAGGACTACATTAAAACTCCCACTCCTGCCCTATTAAAGGAAATATCAGTCATTAGATCAACGTTAGACTCTCTCCTAACACAGGACGCTGAAAAGAAAATGAGATTTGTCAGGCAAAAGCTATATGAACATGGCGATAAGCCAGGAAAGTACTTGGCATACCTAGCTAAAAAGAGGGCTGTCTCTCAGTCAATTGCTACTATTACTGATTCTGATGCTAATCATTTATATGAAAATAAATTGATAAGTGACTCATTTAAGAAATTTTATACAAACCTTTATGCCTCAGAACTGCCAAAGGATGCACCCAAATTAATGGAGAACTTCTTTTGTAAGATTGAGCTCCCTACTATCTCCAAAGAGCAGAGGTCCCTCCTTAATGCCCCTATTACCAAGGAAGAGATAATGTTCGCAATTAAGAATCTGCAAAATGGTAAGGCCCCAGGACCAGACGGATTTTGTAGTGAGTTCTATAAAGAGTTCCATGGCCTGATCCTTGAGCCATTGCGTGATATGTTTAACCACTCATTTTCAAATGACCAACTCCCTCAAACGCTGAGAGAAGCCAACATTTCACTTATTCTCAAAAAGGGAAAATGTCCAGAGTCTTGTTCCTCGTACAGACCAATTTCCCTTCTGAATGTGGATAGAAAATTATTTTCTAAAATTCTAGCCACAAGATTAGAGGACTCACTGCCACTAATTGTGAAAGGAGACCAAACTGGCTTCATTAGGGGCCGTAAGTCATGCAACAATGTCAGGTGGCTTCTTAATGTAATTCAAGCCTACCAACAAAGTGCTGTGGATGGTCTTGTGCTCTCCCTAGATGCTGAGAAAGCATTTGATCGTGTGGAGTGGTCTTACCTATTATTTGCTCTAAATAAATTTGGTCTGGGGGACAACTTTATACAATGGGTGAAAGTTTTGTGTGATGATCCTCAGGCTGCTATCCTTACTAATGGGCTAAGGTCAAATAGCTTCTCTATACACAGAGGTACCAGACAGGGCTGTCCTTTATCCCCCCTCCTCTTTGCACTCGTTATGGAACCACTGGCCGAGGCCATCAGGGTAACGCCTGCTATACAGGGGCTGCTCATTGGTGATGTTCACCATAAAATAAGCTTGTATGCTGATGATGTCCTGATATTCATCTCTAGTCCCGAGACTTCAATTACATCTCTTATTAATATTATTGAATTATTCAGCGAATTCTCAGGCTACAAGATTAACCTTACTAAGTCAGAGGCTATACCACTAGGTAGCCTACACTCTGTACCTAATACTTCTCCCCCCTTCCCTT
Organism: Oncorhynchus tshawytscha; assembly: GCF_018296145.1. Lineage (NCBI taxonomy): Eukaryota > Metazoa > Chordata > Actinopteri > Salmoniformes > Salmonidae > Oncorhynchus > Oncorhynchus tshawytscha. The sequence continues at coordinate 7,225,898 of NC_056462.1, read as the reverse complement.
TTAAATGGTCTCCCTCAGGTTTCATGTATCTGGGTATGTTTGTAACTCCTAAATTCCAGCTAATGTACAAAGCCAATTTTGTTCCCTTGTTTGATACAATAAGACAGGATCTGGAGCGCTGGAACTCTCTCCCGATTTCTTGGTTGGGTAGAATATCCCTCTTGAAAATGAACATTTTACCTAGACTACTTTACCCAATCCACATGATCCCAGTATTACTCTCCAATAAGGTAATAAAGGATGTAAATGGATGGCTAAGTTCCTTTATATGGAGTAAACGCAAGCCGAGACTTAAGATGGCAATATTGCAGCTGCCAAGTTCTATGGGCGGATTGGACCTGCCCAATATCAGGTTCTATCAATGGTGTGCCCACCTTTGTTATATTTCTGACTGGATCACAAATGATGACTCCTCTATTTGGTTAGACATTGAGACTTCTCTTTCAAAATACCCCTTACAAGATCTTTTATTTTTCAGAAGTTTCAAGTCTGTAGAAGATCACTGCAATAATCCCGTTACACTTAACACACTCAAAGTATGGAGGTCGGTTCTGCGCTTCCTGGGAAGGTCCAAACTAACCTCTGCTCTTACCCCAATTCTTAACAACACAGATTTCAGTCCAGGATTGCTGGATGCTGGTTTTAACTTATGGCTTAATAAGGGCATACACAGGCTAAATGACTTATTTACGGATAAGATTTTGTTGTCATTTGAGCAGATGGTCGAGAAATATCGACTTCCAAAGCAGGACTTTTTCCGCTTCCTACAAGTAAGACATTATATTCTGAAGAGCACCACCTTAATTGGTAACCCTGATGTGTCTGTCATCGAAATAATGCTTTTTTTCCCACAAAGGAAGTCTGTTTAATGATACTTTAAGGTCCTTTTCTGCTGTCAACACACAGAGGGTGAAACAAGTGTGGGAGAAAGAATTGTCTGTTACTATTGACGAAGAGATGTGGGAGGACATTTGGAGATATGCAAAAACAATATCTATATGTAACCGTACTAGAGCAATCCAATTAAGAATAATACACAGATTGCATATATCCCCAAATCGCAGACCTGCTTTTAGCCCCACTTCCTCTTCCCCTCAGTGTCTTAAATGCAAAACTGATACAGGTACCCTAACACATTGTTTATGGTCATGTACCAAAATACAAAGATACTGGTCTGGTGTTCTGCAAGAAATTGAAAAGATCCTAGGGGTTGATCTAGAATTGGACCCAGTTTCTTTACTGATAGGTCTCCCTAGAAGGCATGTTACTTCTGTGGGTAAAAGGAGGCTTTACAACATCCTTACCTTCGCAGCGAGGAAAAACATCCTTTTACAGTGGATTAGTGATAAGGTTCCTTCTATTAAAGATTGGCATAAGATACTATTTGAATGGGTGCCTCTGGAATATCTGACATGTACATTGCATTCTAAAACAGACCAGTTCTACAAAGTATGGGAACCTTATCTAAATTACCTAGAACCTGAGGTATCAGCTATTATGCTGCAAGGATTCTCTTAGAATGGCGGGGATCTATGTATTTCAGAATTACACTGTACGTTCCATGTGTGGAACCTAACCTCTTGGTTTAAACTGAGCTTTTTTTTGGTTTGATTTCTGTTTGTAAGTTTGTTTAAAATGTATGTATTGAGAGACGCAATGATGGTGATGGGGTGAGAGAAGCACCGAGCGGGAAGAGGAAAATGGTGTACGTATGTATGTGTGTGTGTGCGTGTGCGTATGTATGCGTATGTGTGTGTATATGCATGGGTATATGTATGTGTGTATATATATATATATATATGCACGTAGATATGTGTAAGTGGGTGCTGTTTTTCTTGTTTTTGTTCTGTGTGCTTTGTCTCTGTTGTTGTATCTCTTAATATGGGTGAAAATTGTGAAATTCCAATAAAAATACTGTTACAAAAAAAAAAAAAGTACTAAGGTAGTGAATTGATCTTATCGTCAGCTGTAAGCGAGCAAGGAAAGTTAGCCTACAAAAGCTGGAATCTACCAGTATCTCCTTGCATTGTAAAGTGTTCTAGTCTGTACTGTGTATGCACATTGTTTTGCAAACAGTAGTTAAGAGATGGGACCAAGTCACAATTTGCAAGTCCTAAGCGAGTCTCAAGTCTTAACCCTCGAGTCTCGAGTCAAGTCCCATGTAATAATGGTAAAGTCCCAAGTTCCACAGCTCAGGTCGAGTCAAGTCCCCAATTTTGGGTTTCGAGTCTTCAAGTCAATGGTTAACTGTTTTATGCCAATTTATTTCAAATTGCAATGCATCAGTGGGTTTTTAGACCCACATGTTTTACAAACTGGAACCATTTTTCCCCACTACCACATAGTCCTTGAAACCGAATGCAACCATTTTTCCCCACTACCACATAGTCCTTGAAACCGAATGCAACCATTTTTCCCCCACTACCACATAGTCCTTGAAACCAAATGCAACCATTTTTTCCCACTACCACATAGTCCTTGAAACCGAATGCAACCATTTTTTCCCCACTACCACATAGTCCTTGAAACCGAATGCAACCATTTTTTGGGACCGATGATGCCCTCGATGCAGAGGTACACACCACAGGTTCCAGAGTGGTGCAGCAAATTGTTTTCCCTGGAGCTTTTCCTATTCTGGTAACCTAATCATATATTCAGGACCCTATAGGGTATGACAGTGATTCATCAGTTGTAAAAACATTTTCTTCTCTCAATGGGCAATGATGGGAGTGGGACCAGAGATTTTCTAATCAGGTCACATGGTTTAAAAAAAATTATCTGCAAAAACCTCTGGCCCTAGGGACGATGTCAAACTGCAGCAACCTTGTACTTGTTCATATGAATTATATTTTAAAACTAGACTAACAGGGGTTTCCTTCACACAGACACGGAGACAACCATTGCAGTTGGACAATAGAACTAAGAAGGCCGAGCCTTTGCATATGTAATTAAAAAGTAACTCACACAGTCTATGTGATCAGTATTGTGTTTGATTAATTTCAGTTAACAATTTTGGATTGAAAAAGCCAAGGAGCTAACCCTAGCTAGCTAACCAGCCCAAGTTTAAATATAGACTAAACCAAATTTGATCTTGTTCACATTTTCTCCTAACACAGATAAATGGGCTATAAACAGGCTATAAACATAACATTCCCACTTCGTTTACCCTGGCCAGAGCGCAAGAAGGGACAGGGAGCTGTAGCTGCTGCAACATTTCTGTGAAGAGTTCTTTCTTGTGTCTGTGATGTGTTATCAAGTTTGCTAAATGAATACCGGAGGACAGTGGAGAGGGGCACACGCTTTGCGCTTTGCTAGAAGACTTGCTTTGTGTCCAGCCTGCAGGACCTGTGATTTCAGTGAATCTGATTGGTCAAGGCACAGAACAGAACGCACAGAACCTGCAGCACTCTGATATGAAGGTCAAACAGGCCTACATTGTCATTCAGCTGAAGTCCAAGTTAAGTCACGCATAATAGATGCTCAAGTCGAAGTCCAGTGGCAAATGTTTGCTCTTTTTACCAAGTGAAGTCTCAAGTTGCAAAATTTGCGACTCGAGTAGTATTTGAGTCCAAGTGACGTGATTCGAGTCCACATCTCTGGTGAAGAATAGTTTCAATGCCGTGTTGCATTATTCAAGTGTGTTTTCTGAGCAGCATGAATGGGGGGCTAACATGATGCAGCCCAGTGCTGGCTAAGTGGGGAGCTAACATGATGCAGCCCAGTGCTGGCTAAGTGGGGAGCTAACATGATGCAGCACAGTGCAGGCTAAGTGGGGAGCTAACATGATGCAGCACAGTGCTGGCTAAGTGGGGAGCTAACATGATGCAGCCCAGTGCTGGCTAAGTGGGGAGCTAACATGATGCAGCCCAGTGCTGGCTAAGTGGGGAGCTAACATGATGCAGCCCAGTGCTGGCTAAGTGGGGAGCTAACATGATGCAGCCCAGTGCAGGCTAAGTGGGGAGCTAACATGATGCAGCCCAGTGCAGGCTAAGTGGGGAGCTAACATGATGCAGCCCAGTGCTGGCTAAGTGGGGAGCTAACATGATGCAGCCCAGTGCAGGCTAAGTGGGGAGCTAACATGATGCAGCCCAGTGCAGGCTAAGTGGGGAGCTAACATGATGCAGCCCAGTGCTGGCTAAGTGGGGAGCTAACATGATGCAGCCCAGTGCAGGCTAAGTGGGGAGCTAACATGATGCAGCCCAGTGCAGGCTAAGTGGGGAGCTAACATGATGCAGCCCAGTGCTGGCTAAGTGGGGAGCTAACATGATGCAGCCCAGTGCTGGCTAAGTGGGGAGCTAACATGATGCAGCACAGTGCTGGTTAAGTGGGGAGCTAACATGATGCAGCCCAGTGCAGGCTAAGTGGGGAGCTAACATGATGCAGCCCAGTGCAGGCTAAGTGGGGAGCTAACATGATGCAACCCAGTGCTGGCTAAGTGGGGAGCTAACATGATGCAGCACAGTGCAGGCTAAGTGGGGAGCCAACTTGATGCAGCCCAGTGCTGGCTAAGTGGGGAGCTAACTTGATGCAGCCCAGTGCTGGCTAAGTGGGTAGCTAACATGATGCAGCCCAGTGCTGGCTAAGTGGGGAGCTAACATGATGCAGCACAATGCAGGTTAAGTGGGGTGCTAACATGATGCAGCACAGTGTGGTAAACTGTGCAACACTAGCCCTAACACACACACGTGCCTGCACACGTGCACACACACACACTTACCCTAGTTTCTGTAGTTTACAGTTTGGATCCACCAGACCATCAGAAAGCAGTGTAACTCCTGAGTCCTGCAGGTCGTTGTCTCTCAGCTCCAGTTGTTTCAGTTGTGAGTTGGGTGCACTCAGGACTGAGGCCAGATCTGAACAGCAACCCTCTGTCAGACCACACTGACTTAGGCTGGAGGGAGTAGAGGAACATTGTATAGCTAACACGATCTTACTCACACACACGCACACACAATAGTACATGAACATAAACAAACATGTGCATGCAGCGCGCACACACACACGTACCCTAGGGTCTGCAGTTTGCAGTTTGGATCCTTCAGTCCAGCACACAGCAGTGTAACTCCTGAGTCCTGCAGGTTGTTGTATCTCAGCTCCAGTTGTTTCAGTTGTGAGTTGGGTGCACTCAGGACTGAGGCCAGATATGAACAGCAACCCTCTGTCAGACCACATGGACCTAGACTGTAGTGGAAAGGAGGACACACTTGAACATTATACACACACACACACACACACACACACACACACACACACACACACACACACACACACACACACACACACACACACACACACACACACACACACACACACACAGGATGCTCACATAAGTGTCTGTATGTTGTGGAGTGGACTGAATAGCAGCTTCACTCCTCTGTCTCCCAGGTCATTGTAGCTGAGGTCTAGCTCTGTCAGGGGGCAGTTTGGTGTCCGCAGGGCTGAGGCCAGAGTCCAACAGGATAGATACGTGAGGTCACAGCCTGCCAGTCTAAAGAGATGTATTACACTTTTAGATATTCAAAACCTTAATAATAATAATATGACATGCATAAACACAATGAAAAAGGAGTCTCTTACTTCAAAAACAAATGCAATGTTTAGAGTAGCTCAGATGATGGTCAATCTACACCTATATTTTCTGAGTTTAATGTCGGGTGTCCGGCATCTCATTATACAACACAACTTACGATGCTTTCTTGCAGGTTTTCACTACCGGCAGCAACCTCAGACGACCTTCCACTGATGTGTTATATGTCTTCAGGTCAAACTCATCCAGCACCCCCTCTGACATCAGTAACACAAAGGCCAGGGCTGAACATTGGTGAGGTTGTAGCTTTGTTTCTGAAAGAGTTCCCGATCGCAGGGAGGTCTGGATCTCTTCAACTACAGAGTTATCCCCAAGTTCATTCAGACAGTGGAACAAGTTGATGATCCTTTCTGGTGAGGATTCCATCTTAATCTTGTCTGAAAGGTACTTGAATGTTTCCTCAATGCTCGGTGTTTGACCTCCTCTCCTTGTCAGAAGGCCTTTTAAGAGATTCTGATTGGACTCCAGTGAGAGGCCCAGAAGAAATCGAAGGAACAGGTCCAGGTGTCCATTCTTACTCTGCAAGGCTTTGTCCACTGCACTCATGTGTAAGTCAGACAACTTGTCACACTTGAATGATTCATTAAACACATTTTCAGACTTCCCCAGCCATGACTCTAAAGCATATACTGCTGCCAGAAACTCTTGAATGCTCAGATGCACAAAGCTGAAGACCTTGTCTTCGTATAGCCCACATTTGTCTTTAAACATTTCTGTACACAAGGCTGAGTACTCTGATGCCTCTGTGACATCGATGCCACACTCTGTCAGGTCTTCCTCATAGAAGATAAGGTTACCCTTCTGCAACTGTTGGAAAGCCAGCTTTCCTAGTTTCAGGATCATGCCTTTGTCTGACTGAGACAGTTTCTTAGGGTTTTTCTCTGTGGCTTTGTTGTACTTTTTGTTTTTCACACTGGTTTGGATGAGCAGGAAGTGGGTGTTCATCTGTGTCAGAGATTTGGGGACTTCGACATTCTTTGTTTCTTTTAGCATTGTTTCAAGGACAGTGGCTGATATCCAACAGAAGACTGGCATGTGGCACATGATGTAGAGGCTTTTTGATGTCTTCATCTGTGTGATGATTCTGCTGGCCAGGTCCTCATCACCGATTATCTTCCTGAAGTACTCCTCCTTCTGTGGGTCACTGAAACCTTTTACTTCGGTCACCTGGTGAACACACTCAAAGGGTATCTGATTGGCTGCTGCTGGTCGTGTGGTTATCCAGAGATGAGACGAGGGAAGCAGATTCCCTTTGATGAGGTTTGTCAGCAGCACATCCACTGAGGTTGGCTCTGTGATGTCATACAGGTCCTCATTGTTCTGGAAATTTAGAGGATGTCGACACAATCCAGACCGTCAAAAATGAAAAGAGTTTTGATTTCACCACACTGAATGCTGTCAATATCTTTTAGATCTGGGCAGTAGTATTGCAGAAGTTGCATCAGACTATATTGACCCTTTTTCAGGTTAAGGTCGCAGAAAGGAAGAGGAAATATGAAATTAATATCTTGATTTGCTTTTCCCTCTGCCCAGTCAAGGATGAACTTCTGCACAGAAACTGTTTTTCCAATGCCAGCGATTCCTTTGGTCAGCACAGTCCTGATAGGTTTTCTTTGTCCAGGTAACCTTTTGAAGATGTTGTTGCATTTGATTGCGGTCTTTTGTGTGGTTTGTTCCTTAGAAACCGCCTCCATATGTCTCACCTCATGTTCATTATTGACCTCTCCACTTCCACCTTCTGTGATGTAGAGCTCTGTGTAGATGTCATTTAAGAGAGTTTGCTTTCCATGGTGTCCAATTCCTTGAAATATTTGTTGAAACTTCTGCCCCAGTTTAGTTTTAATTTCTCTGGCTTTCCAAAGAGTTTTATCTAGGAAAAGAACATGATTGATATTAGTTACCACAAAACAAGATGATACAGTAGTTCAAAAGTGAAACTAGATTATCAAGACACTGCTCATTAGAAGTGATTTCGATAAATGGAGGTTGAAGTGTAAGAGATGGTGGTTGTAACCCCCTTTGATCCTTTGTCTGAAATGCAGTCTTACTTCTTATGTCTAGAAAGTTCAGTGTGATCTTCAAGGCACCCTCGGTTCCAAAACTCTCCAGCATCTTCTCAACCAAATCTCGAACATCTTCATTGTCCAGCTGGGTCTCAAAGCACTCTGGGTAACAATGGATCAGATGATTTTTTAAGAGATTCAAATCACTCATGTTTTTCAGTGACTGACCTAGTAGAGATGAAGTGTCCAACAACATGGGGATCTACGAAAAAGGCAGAAGAAAGCAATCTGGTGAAAAAGCTGTCAATATATAAACAAGACCGCAAGATAAGAGAAGGATTTAAAAGTTGTTCAGCCTACAAGGCTAGATCCCACTGGGCACAGACGTCAGTTCTACATCTAGTTTTGATTTACATTTGGTTGAGTTGTCAACTAACGTGAATTTAACAAAACACCTCAACATGTCATTGGATTTAGGTTCAAATTTGGGTGGGGAAAAAAAGCCGAAATGCTTCTACGTTGATGACTTTTCAAATCCAGTCAGTTTTCCACGTTGACTCAACGTCGGCACATTTATTTTTTGGGGTGTTCAAATGACGTGGAAACAACGTTGATTCAACATTTTTGCCCAGTGGGGGATGGTTATTCAATGTTGTGTTCCTCTAGCAAGAATAGATACAGAACATCATTTCTTACCTCTATGTAGCATTTTCTGTGGCCTCTGTGGTCCTCCACGGCACATACATTACAGACGAGTATCTGGTCGGTCTTACAGAAGACTTCCAGAGCTTTGTGGTGCAGCTGGCAGAGTTTCTGCTCCAGGTTTCCTGTCACCTCCACCAGGGTGTGTTTTCGCAGTGCTGCTACTATGTAATGCTGCCTTACGTGGCTCTCACAATAGGAGGCAGTGCAGTTCAGACAGGAACTCACAGCTTTGAGCTTTTTCTCAGTGCAGAGATCACAGGCCACGTCTCCAGGTCCAGCGTAGTGGTGATGTTGGAGAGGTTTAGGTGAGACCAAGACACTTATGCACTGCTTGCAGTAACTGTGTCCACCGGGGATGGATACTTGATCCTTTGGCCCTCTTTCACACAGGGCACACAGGTCTATTGTTAGCCCACTAAAGAGATGAGGAAGGGAGAACAGTTTATATGTCTTTCTCAACCTGCTTGTTCAATGCAAATGAACCACAAGGCATAAATGAGCCATACGTTGAGTGTTATTGCAATGCATTGTCATATTCACTTAATTTATGTCCTGACAAGTCATGAGATGCATGTTGCGGTTTACCTCTCAAAAATAGTGTTTTTATTAGGCATTTCTTACGACCATACAGTGCGTTGCAATAAACCGTTTTATTCAAGAACTATAGCAATAGTAAGTGTTCTGGACATTGTTCTATTATGCCTATAGTTATTTGATTTGTGAGCTTATGTCTTTCCATCCTTTTGTCATTTAGTGGGTGCTGGTTGAAAGTAGGTGGAAGAAACATTGAGTTGTCACTCTTCATTGATAACAGGCTGGGTGTAGGTGACTTTGCTCTCTTTCTGACTCTGGAGAAAGCCATGGAAACATTAACATGTGACGTATAGTTTCATCACCCATCCTCTATCCAAGCTTCATCAATTACCCATCCTCTACCCAAGCTTCATCAATTACCCATCCGCTATCCAAGCTTCATCAATTACCCATCCGCTATCCAAGCTTCATCAATTAACCATCCTCTATCCAAGCTTCATCAATTACCCATCCTCTACCCAAGCTTCATCAATTACCCATCCGCTATCCAAGCTTCATCAATTACCCATCCGCTATCCAAGCTTCATCAATTACCCATCCTCTATCCAAGCTTCATCAATTACCCATCGTCTACCCAAGCTTCATCAATTATCCATTGTCTACCCAAGCTTCATCAATTACCCATCCGCTATCCAAGCTTCATCAATTACCCATCCTCTACCCAAGCTTCATCAATTACCCATCGTCTACCCACGCTTCATCAATTACCCATCCTCTATCCAAGCTTCATCAATTACCCATCGTCTACCCAAGCTTCATCAATTAACCATCCGCTATCCAAGCTTCATCAATTACCCATCCTCTACCCAAGCTTCATCAATTACCCATCGTCTACCCAAGCTTCATCAATTATCCATTGTCTACCCAAGCTTCATCAATTACCCATCCGCTATCCAAGCTTCATCAATTACCCATCCTCTACCAAAGCTTCATCAATTACCCATTGTCTACCCACGCTTCATCAATTACCCATCCTCTATCCAAGCTTCATCAATTACCCATCGTCTACCCAAGCTTCATCAATTACCCATCCGCTATCCAAGCTTCATCAATTACCCATCCTCTACCCAAGCTTCATCAATTACCCATCGTCTACCCAAGCTTCATTAATTACCCATCGTCTACCCAAGCTTCATCAATTACCCATACTCTATCCAAGCTTCATCAATTACCCATCCGCTACCCAGGCTTCATCAATTACCCATCGTCTACCCAAGCTTCATCAATTACCCATTGTCTACCCAAGCTTCATCAATTACCCATCGTCTACCCAAGCTTCATCAATTACCCATCGTCTACCCAAGCTTCATCAATTACCCATCCTCTACCCAAGCTTTATCAATTACCCATCCTCTACCCAAGCTTCATCAATTACCCATCGTCTACCCAAGCTTCATCAATTACCCATTGTCTACCCAAGCTTCATCAATTACCCATTGTCTACTCAAGTGTAGCTTATATCTTATCATACCCTTTGTCAGCGGTTTGTGTTTCCTGGTTGAAAGTAGGTGGAAGAAACATTGAGTTGTCACTCTTCATTGATAACAGGCTGGGTGTAGGTGACTCTGCTCGGTGATGCTGGACACTAAACAAAACAGGGAAACAGATCACCTCAACAACTATGTTTCAACATTTGCATAACTGTAACTCAATGTATACATCTTTTGGACATTGGAGCAATCTTATTTGAGTCAGAAAAGGATGTTCATATGATAGGTAAGTTATACAAAACCTAGCAGAGAGCATATCCAAGTGACAACCTCTTAGTTAAATAATATAAACTATTGGAACAAGACTTAAAAATAACTGATATTGGCACAAGATGGAGGGAATGTTGGAACACAACTTACGAAATGAGTTAATGAAAATGTACGCTTAATCCCGTATATATTAACGTGTTGAATATATTAGACACATTTCACAAATTCTATAGCACAACGGCAACGTCATGTCTTAAGTGTAAAACTAACAATGACTCAATAATTCTTGCTTTCTGGGAATGCTATAAAGTTCAAAGGTTATCGGCCGAGTTAGAAAGTTGGCTGTCAGAAGTATTACAATGTAAATGTACTTTTAATCCGTCTGTCTGCATATTTTAAGCCATGTTATTTATATTTTTTGTATCTTTATTTAACTAGGCAAGTCAGTTAAGAACAAATTCTTATTTTCAATGACGGCCTAGGAACAGTGGGTTAACTGCCTTGTTCAAGGGCAGAACGACAGCTTTTTACCATGTCAGCTCAGCGATTCGATCTTGCAACCTTTCGGTTACTAATCCAACGCTCTAACCACTAGGCTACTTGCCGCCCCAAAATATGAGGGTGCAGTGAGCTACCCGATGGGTTGGAGGATCCTCTTCTCGTCAATCATCTTGAAAAAACGTATACTTAAATACCATCGTTAAGACAATGGAAAAATCACATGCTTCATTATCTAAATATTGAAAGTGTGGGTGACGGAGAGAAACAAACTGGTGCAATTTGAGGACTTGTGGCGGACAGTAATGCAGGTATTGAAGATAGGGGTGAGAACAGGTGGGTCTGGGCAGGTGTGACGTCGTTGATGTTCGTGTGCGTCTGTATGTTGTCTTTGTACGTGTAAGTATGTACGGTTTAAAAAAATATTACATAAAAGAACATTTATATTTCAGAATGAACGTTTTACCTCTCAGAGCTGATGTCTTGAGGGAGACTCATTTTAGAGGCAGCGGTCCCCTCCTCTCTCTCCCCAGAGAGACTCATTTTAGAGGCAGCGGTCCCCTCCCCTCTCTCCCCAGAGAGACTCATTTTAGAGGCAGTGGGTCACACCTACAGACTGAACAGATCAACGGGAAATACACTTATCAACCAACAATGAACAACAGTGCTTTCCATAAGCGCCGGCTGTTGGCCATACAGCCGATTAAGTTCTTTGCGATGGAAGTTTGATGGTGGTGGTGTATATCAATGTTAAACAGCATCAAAAATGTGCTCAAACTCAAGCAGGTATGTAAACGTGTGGTTGACAGTAGCATGCCGGATAAAACCGGACGGCAGTGAGCCAATGGAGTTCCAGAAATAGTTCATATTAAATAAATAAAGGACCACTTGAAGGGAATGCTCTCTTAATGAAGCAAAAGCACCTCCAGATGACACAAGATGGGAAGAAGGTGGATAGCCTGTCAGTGCTACTAAACATTGAGGGTCTGGTACTGCCAGGAAAAGTTAGGATTGGGTATATGAGTTACTATGTGCAAGCTTATGTTCAGAAACCACTGCGTTGCTATAATTGTGAAAGGTTTGGGCACGGTGTGCACAGGCAAAAGGAGATGTGTGGGGGAGAACATGCATATGAGGAATGTGGAGATGGGGTCCAGTTAAAGTGCTGTAACTTTGGGGGAGCCCATAGTGTGGCATATCAGAGTTGTGCAGTGATGAAAAGACAGGTGGAAGTGCAGCAGGTGAGAAGTGAGTGTAACATCTCGTATGCAGAAGCAGTGAAGGTAGTTCAGACAGAGACAAGCTGGGCACCTAGAACAGGTATTCCGGTCAACTGTCAGTGCTGTTATTGTGAAGTGGAAACACCTAGGGGCAACGAGCTCAGCCGCGAAGTAGTAGGCCCCACAAGCGGGACCGAACGGTACCGCCGAGTGCAGAACGGGACCGCTGAGTGCAGAACGGGACCGCTGAGTGCAGAACGGGACCGCTGAGTGCAGAACGGGACCGCTGAGTGCAGAACGGGACCGGACAGAACGGGACCGCTGAGTGCAGAACGGGACCGCTGAGTGCAGAACGGGACCGCTGAGTGCAGAACGGGACCGCCGAGTGCAGAACGGGAAGTGCAGAACGGGACCGCTGAGTGCAGAACGGGACCGCTGAGTGCAGAACGGGACCGCCGAGTGCAGAACGGGACCGCTGAGTGCTGAAGCATGTAAAAATCATCTGTCCTCGGTTGCAACACTCACTACCGAGTTCCAAACTGCCTCTGGAAGCAAGGTCAGCGCAAGAAGTATTAGTCGGGAGCTTGATGAAATGGGTTTCCATGGCCGAGCAGCAGCACACAAGTCTAAGATCACCATGTGCAATACCAAGCGTTAGCTGGAATGGTGTAAAGCTCACCGCCATTGGACTCTGGAGCAGTGGAAACGCCTTCTCTGGGGTGATGACTCACACTTCACCATCTGGCAGTCCGACGGACTAATCGGGGTTTGGCGGATGCCAGGAGAACACTACCTTACGGAATGCATAGTGCCAACTGTAAAGTTTGGTGGAGGAGGAATAATGGTCTGGGGCTGCTTTTCATGGTTTGGGCTAGGCCCCTTAATTCAAGTGAAGGGACATCTCTACGCTAGAGCATACAATGACATTCTAGACGATTCTGTGCTCTCAACTTTTTGGCAACAGTTTGGGGAAGGCCCTTTCCTGTTTCAGGACAACAATGCCCCTGTGCACTAAGCGAGGTCCTTACAGAAATGGTTTGTCAAGATCGGTGTTGAAGAACTTGACAGGCCTGCACAGAGCCCTGTCCACAACCCCATCGAACACCTTTGGGATGAATTGGAACGCCGACTGCGAACCAGGTAAAATTGCCCCACATCGGTTCCCGACCTCACTAATGCTCTTGTGGCTGAATAGAAGCAATTCCCCGCAGCAATGTTCCATCTAATGGAAAGCCTTCCCAGAAGAATGGAGGCTGTTATAGCAGCAAAAGGGGGACCAACTCCATATTAAGGCCCATGATTTTGGGATGAGATGTTCGACGAGCAGGTGTCCACACACTTTTGGTCATGTAGTGTACCTCAGCCCAGATCTACAATGCCACTGTCAGTGGGAATTCATTTAACATCCCTTGACTCTTGCCGTGTCAACAGACATCCCCCAAACCCCCGTGACTCTTGGAAAATGAGTGTACAACTGGTAAATAGTCCCTGATATTTCAGTCAGATGTCTAGCTAGCTAGTTACCTCAAGGACTCTGGCTATTAGCCAGGTAGCTAGCTATAACTAGGTGGCTAGAAGGATGACATTAGCAGCTAACGTTGAACAGAGCCTGACATCAGCAGGAGCAGTTGACTGAAATTAAGCTAGCTATAATCAAAAGATGGGCTACTATAAGTTCTCATAACAAAATACCTTTTCTTTATAGAGAATAGTGAGACAGACGGTGGTGAATCAGGCTGCAATGGAGGAGGCAAATAGATACACAGAGAGAGGAAGCATTGAAGCAAGCAGGGAGAGAGGTTAGTAGTATAGTGTGTACAGTGGTTCCCAAACCTAGGGTCCAGGACCCACATGGGTTCCCCTAAAATAAAAATAGGGTCCCCTGAGAGAATCTTTAATCTTATCAAGCACAGTAATAACTTGTTTCTCTTCAAATCAGTACAGAATACAACATTTTAGATTCAACTAGGGGCCTTTTACACTGTCAGAATTCACTTGCATGTCATTATGTGTTGGGACAGCCTGTGGGACCTAAAATTGAGTGAAATACAGTATAAAGACAATTTAATATTATGTACACTGAACAAAAATATAAATGCAACATCCAAAAATAGAGATTTTACTGAGTTGTAACTCATTCATATAAGGAAATCAGTCAACATCAGTCCTGACTTACCACACATGTACATAGTAAATAAGTAGTGAAACACGTATTATTAAGTACAACTTGTAAGGTAGTGATCTATAAATACCAATCCACAAATGTAAATCACAAATCCACAAATGTAAATCCCCTTTCACAAATGTAAATCACCATCCACAAATGCAATTCACTATCCACAAACAAACACCGTTTGATTTGTATTTGTAAATCGATATATTGCATTAGAATTGTTTTATAACTGCAGATATGCAGGTCATTTCCCAGGGCCGTAAGTAAAATGGCTTCCATAAAGATTTGCACATAGCAGAGATATGCGGATTGGTGATTTACATTTGTGGATTGGTACTTATTCGTACAGATCATGATACACGAATACAAAAAGCATGCTGTCAGTTCACAATACATTTGGCATGATATTGATCCCATACCTGCGCGCTCTTGCTGAATGCAGATGATGTTCCCCTGAAACTGGACAATGTGTACGGTGCGCATGTGAATATACTTCACGTGTTTTGCGATTGTGTAGGCTACTTTGTGCATGATTTCACTATTGTACTACATAATTGATCATTCATATACCTCCACTAAACGACTTTGATATACATCAGTGGGGATTAAGAAGTGAGTATACGCAAAAGCCCACTGAAAAAAGTGGGTATAAGGCGTATACCTGCTCATAGCATCCACTACACCACTGTCCCATTGTGTTTTACAAAAAGTGCACTCTCCTTACATCACTGACCGAGACACTCAAAATGTCGTCTCGAGACCGAGTACTACAACATTGTCTGTAACATACATATAGCTGAAAAGCAAAACTATTTTAATGAATGCAAACCTATAGGCCACAACAAGGCCAGACACTCTTAAAATCAGCTAAAAGTACAATATATTGGTCTACCACCACAGTAAGCTTTTATATGGGAATTATTTAACAACTATACACACCATTAAATCAAATACAAAAAACAACAACACTAACCTTAGAGGCCAACACCCACCCAGCAACATGTTCTCAGCCTGGTAGCTTAGCAGTCAGATCCGCTGTGTCATTCAACATTTTTACTTTCGATTTCAACAAAAAAGTATTTGTTGCAGAAACCCGAACCCGATTACACTACAATCAACCGATTAAAAGGTGGAAATCATCATACAAATCACATTATTCAAGTGGTGAATTTGCTACGCGTTACCTTTGAATTATGATTCAGAACCATACATTGTACTTAGTGTAGTTATTGTAGTTCTTCTATGTTATATTAGCGATCGCACAATTTAATTTGCATTCTGCCACCTACAGTGCAGGATGCAAACAAGATTCCCAAAAAAGGAACAAAACACCAAAACAACTACCAAACTATCAAAAAATAAATCAACTAAATCAAACAACTTTCATGTAAAAAAATAAAACAGATCTGATCCCTAAACATGCTCAATGGGAACGTGGGAGGACGGGTCTTCGAGCACCAGTACCCCTTGCAAGTAGGGTTGCCAACGGTGTAGGGTTGCAAAATGTATTATTCATAATACAAAAATCATCTTACATTGCTACATCAAACATGTCTAGCAAACCAAACACAGGTATTAACAATGCTCAAACATACAAAAAATATCAATAAAATACAATAAAGAAACAATTTAAGTGCAATTATACTCACTCTGAAAATATCTTATTATAATGATTCATGAAGCTGTTATTCTTGTTGTTATTCACTAGGGTTAGTGTTTTAATACGATAATTAAATTCAATCAGAAAAAAATTGTAATTTTGGTATAGATTTTTTGAATTTTTGTTTGTGTATAAAGTATTTGGCAACTAGAATAAAAACATAAACAATCATTTCAGTGCTTTTGTTATCATTGCAATAGTAACATTATATATTTTATGTTAAAATTATAGGCAGTGTTCAAAATGGTAAATAAGTACTTTGCAAGGTTTTCCCAAAATTCGGACACAAATTTACATTCAAAGAACAAGTGGGACAGATTCTCACCTTCTTTTTCACAGAAAACGCAGATATCATCAATAGCCACAAATTTGGACATCATAGAATTACATGGATATATCTTATGTAACATGTTGAAGTGCACTTCCTTAACTTTGTTTGGTATACAGTATTTGTAAGGTCTTAACCATGCATTTTTCCAGACAATGTCAGGAATAAGCATGTTCCAGAAAAACTTTCCTCTCGGTGTAAGTTGGTTTTGTGAATTAAGAATTTGTCTTATATATTTATTACAACAAGATTTCTCAAGTAAGCCCACGCCTTCGAGTTCTGGATAAACTTTGTGATCATTCCCAAAATTAAGATGACTTTTCATAAGTGTAGTTAGACCACTGGGAACAGCTTTGATCACAGAAATAAACTCTCTGAAAAGTATTGGAAACTCTTTCAATGTTATAAATTGTTCATATGTGAGAATATTACCCTTGTTGTCGAAAATATCAAGGACAAAGTCAATATTCCTCTCATGCCAGCTGGGGTAGAACAATGACTTATTCCTTACAGTTATGTCTGAATTATTCCACAAAAGAGCTTTATGAGGGGAAAAATTGTGCAGGAAACATATTTTCCTGGCCAGTAAAGCTTGTTGGTGAAACCTAACCAATTTAGCAGGTAATCTTTCAGGAATATAATTACATTTCAGTAAAAATTGAAGACCTTCCAATTTTTTAAACACATTATTTGGAATAAAATACCATATTGAATCAGTATCGAGCAAACATTTTTTTCAACCAGTTTATCTTGAAAGTGTTATTTATGTCAACGAAGTCCAACACTTCTAGACCGCCTTCAGCTCTTTAGTTAGAAAGGACATATTTTTTTAGATTGTGAGGCTTATTTTTCCAGATGAAGTCAAGAAAGGTCTTATTTATCTCTTTACAAGTAGCTGGATTTACACATAACGATAATGAGGGGTACACAAAACGAGACAGTCCCTCTGCCTTGGACAGAAGTACTCTCCCAAGTATAGAAAGATCTCTTTGTAGCCAATTATTAAATATATTTTTAGTTCTCTTAATTTTAGGAGAGAAATGCAAATGTTGTCTGACTAAGTGTTTTTTTGACAGATGTATTCCAAAATATTTAACACAGTCCTTTACAGCAATATTTTCAATTTCTTTATCAGAGTCAAATAAACATAACATTTCACATTTAGAAACATTCAGTTTTAATCCTGATGCAATAGAAAATGCAGTTATAGCATTAAGGGCATGTGCGACCTGGTCTTTGTCTCTTAAGAAAAGAGTAGTATCATCAGCCAGTTGGGAAATTTTGATTTCTTTGTTAAAAATGGTTAAGCCATACAAATTTGCATCATTCAGAATATCTAGAGATAGAAGTTCCACAACCAAAATGAATAAAAATGGCGAAATTGGGCATCCCTGTCGTACACTTCTGTTGATACTAAATCTTTTGGAAGTATTAAGGTTTAGTAGCACAGAACTATTTATATCTTTGTAAAACATGCAAATTACTTTAATAAAATGTTCACCAAATCCAAAAAGTTTGAGACCTAAAGAGAAATTAATGTTCAATTGTGTCAAAGGCTTTACAGAAGTCCAGAAATAGGACAACCGCGAGTCAATTGCATCTGAATAATCTATAAGGTCCAAGACTAAAGGAATGTTAGAGCTTATGTGACGGCCCTTCATAAATCCTGTTTGAGTCTCATTTATAATGGTATCTATTCCTTTCTTTAATCTTTTGGCATAAAGCAGAGCAATCAATTTGTAATCAGTATTTAATAAAGTAATTGGTCTCCAATTGTCAATGAGAAAAGGGTCTTTATCATGCTTCGGAATCAGTGAAATAAGGCCCTGTGTCACGCCCTGGTCTTAGTATTTTGTGTTTTCTTTATTATTTTGGTGAGGCCAGGGTGTGACATGGGTTTATTATGTGGTGTGTTTTGTCTTGGGGTTTTTGTAGGTATTGGGATTGTGGTATAGTGGGGTTGTCTAGAAAAGTCTATGGTTGCCTGGAGTGGTTCTCAATCAGAGGCAGGTGTTTATCGTTGTCTCTGATTGGGAACCATATTTAGGCAGCCATATTCTTTGAGTGTTTCGTGGGTGGTTGTTCCTGTCTTTGTGTTTGTTTGCACCAGATAGGCGCAGTCACTTTGGTTTTTCTTTTTTCCTTGTTTTGGAAGAGAACGAGCGCCATTCTCCTTGCGGAGATGGTGCTAAATACATCAACACGGTCGGTCCCTGGGATTGGGCTGGCCAACACGATTCGGTTTGCTTGGAAGGAAAAGGAGTTGGAGCCTTTAGAACGTGAAACTTTTGGAAGGATAATATTGATGGGGATTAAAGCTGACGGTGAAGGACGTGTTTTGTTTCCAAGGCAACTCGTTGGGGGGAGCATACGACGTGGCACTATATACAGAGGAGAAACACGATGATATCCTGAGAAGGGCAAGAGCAGTGGGAGGTGAGAGGCCGATGAGCCACTATGAAATAACAAGCCTGGCGAAGAACAACTTTAGGGTTGTAACTGTCAACATTTACAACCCATATGTTAAGGACGAAGAGGTGAGGGCCTTTCTGGGGAGATACATGGATAATGTCTCCTCAGCAAGGCACCTCAAAGACTCCCTTGGGTTTTGGAATGGGAGGAGAGGCTTCCAGGCCCTCCTCAGGGAGGACCCAAAGGGACATGGTGGCTACCTCCATCCTCCTGCTATGTTCTCCCTAGGGGCTGACAGGGGAACGTTGTTGCCCCCATTTTGCAGGCGCTGTATGGCCTACGGCCACATATTCGCCTCGTGCAGCACAAGAAAATGCAGATTTTGTGGATCTGAGGAACACGAGGCGAAGGATTGTGACAAGCCTAAGGCGTGCCACGGGTGTGGCTCGTCAGCACACCTGTGGCGGGGGTGCCCGGCTCGTCAGAGGTCATATGCGTCTGCGGCTGGTGGGGGAGCAGGAGCGGGGGATGGGGGGATGGGGGAAGAAGAGGAGGGGAAGGAAGCACGCCTCATGACCAGAGTACAGGTCCAGAGGGGAAGGCCGCAAGGAAGGAGGAGGAGCAAGAAGCGGCGGATGGAAGAGAGAAGGAAACGGAAGGCACGGGAGTAGGAGAACCAGGAAAAGCGGCGGAAGAAGGCAACCGAGTGGAGGAGCATGAGAGAGAAGAAAGCGAGGGAGGAGTGTTGGAGAAGGAGACGGTGGAAGAGCAAGTGGACTGGGGGGAAAGTGCCCTGGTGGAAGAGATGAGGGGTATGGTGGAGGAGCTGGCGGGGGGGGGGGTGGTATATCTCCACTGCCGCCATCACCAAAGAAGAGAATGAAGAGGAGGGTGCGATTGGCCGACAGTGAGAGGGAGGAATGGCCAAGAGAGTGATGGGGTGGGAGAAACCTCTGGGTTGCTGCTGGTTTCCCCAGGCCCTCAACTTCTGTTGGGTGGGGACACACCTAACAAGACTCAGGACTGGGTACAGGAGGAGGTGGGGAGTTTTTTGTTTGGGGACTCAGCCTCCCCGATTTTTTTCCAAACCAGCTGCAGCACTGGGGAGGGGGAGGAGTGTGGGGGTAGACCCAGGGTGCAGGGCACTCCGGAGCCAAACACTATTCCTGCATCCTGGGTTGGTGAGATGTCGGGAGTACGGATGGTGTTCTCACCGGTAGATATGGAGCAGGGGAGCATCGGGTGAGTCTCCTGTTTTTGTTTTTTTCTGTCTGGTTTTAGAATTTGAGTGTATTACATGTTTTTATTTCATGAGGTCTAATTTTACTTTTGTTAGTTTAAATGTAAGGGGTTTAAGGGATTTTGTTAAGAGGGCGGTTTTTAGTTATTTGGAGGGTGTGGGGTTTGATTTTAGTTTTTTTACAGGAGGTTCACCTGAGGGATGGAGGGGATGTTAGTAGGTTTAAGAGGGAGTGGGACAAGGGGGAGTCGGTTTGGTGTATTGGGGGGGGTGCACTCATCGGGGGTAGGGATTTTGTGTGGGCACAGGGAGGTAAAAGTGGAGGATTCTTTTGTGGTAATGCAGGGGAGGGTTATAGGGGTGGATGGCACGATAAGGGATTGTAAATTTATATTAGTGGTGGTGTATGGGCCACAGGTGGTGGCAGACAGGAGGGAGATGGTGGACTATCTGACGCCCCTGTGTGTCACAAATAGGAAATTAGGAATAGGGGGGGATAGCAGTGCAGGCGCCATCACCAGGCTAATGGCTTGCCATGGTCTGGTTGATGGTGGTCTGCACACTACTCCGAAAATGGCCGGTCCTACATGGCGCAACTCCAGGGGGGTTGAGCGGAGGCTCGACTATATTTTTGTACCCAGGTCTTTGGGTAAGTTGTCTGGGCGGCTGTTGCCTGTTTTCTTTTCGGATCACGACGGGGTGCTCCTGCAGGTGGGGTCGCCAGTCTGCCTCTTTGGTAGGGGGTACTGGAAGTTAGATCGGGATGTGCTGGAGGAGCAGGCTTTTGTTGACGGGTTTTATGGTTTCTTTTGAGGCTTGAAGGCCTCCGGTCCATGTGCAAGGGGTTTTAGAGTGGTGGGAATTAGTTAAGGTGAGGATTAGGGCTTTTATAATAGGGTATTGCAAGAGGAAAAAAAAGGGAGGAGAGGAGGGAGGTGGATCGTATCCAAAGGTTAATTGAACTCGAGTACGAGGCAGGCAACCTCGGCGGGTCGTTTGACTGGGAGAGATCCGCAACCCTAAAGGCGCAGCTCAGGGAGTTGCAGGAGCGGAAGGCTCGAGCTTTCCTGGAGCGTGCGCATAGTGGCTTTCTAGAACACAATGAGACTTGTTCTGATATGTTCTTTAAGTCGGTTAGGGCCAGACAGAGTAGGAAGTTAATGCATGGCGTTAGGGAAGAAAATGGTAGTATAGTTAGAAAACCAGAGGAAATGGTCAGGGTGACAACTGATCATTTCCAAGGTTTATTTAAGGAAAGGGAAATGGATGTAGAGCAGGGAAATGTGCTTTTAGAACACTTGTCCAGGCGGTTGCCGGAGGACATTAGAGAAGTGATGGAGGCCCAGATCTCACTAGAAGAGGTTGAGAGCGCTCTTAGGAGGATGGGAAAAGGGAAGGTGCCTGGGCTGGATGGGCTGCCGGCTGAGTTTTATCTCAAGTTTTGGGGTATACTTGGACCAGTGGTCCTCGAAGTCTTGAAGGCCATCCTTGAGACGGGGGTCCCGGGGGGATCAATGGCTGTTGGTGTGCTGTCACTTTTATATAAGAAGGGGGAAGTAACAGACCTTGGCAACTGGCGGCCGTTGACCATGCTGTGTGTAGATTACAAGCTACTTGCAAAGGTTTTAGCAGACCGGTTGCGCACAGCCCTTCCCTACGTCATCCATGAGGATCAGACGTGCGGGGTAGAGGGCCGCTCTATTAGATGGAACCTACAGTTAATCAGGGACTCCATCGCTTGGGTTGAAGATAGAGGACTGCCTTTAATGGTAGCAGCGCTAGATCAGGCTAAAGCCTTTGATCGCGTGAATAGATCCTTTTTATTCAGAGTGTTAGGTCGATTAGGATTTGGGGAGAAGTTCATCGGATGGATTCGTACATTATATGTTGGAGCGGGGTGCCGAGTTAGTGTAAATAGTCACTTGGGTGACGTTTTTGACCTCTCGTCTGGGGTCAGGCAGGGGTGCCCACTCCCGGCTCTCCTCTTCGTTCTGTGCATGGAGCCTCTGGGGGCTGCCATTAGGGCAGACACAGGGGTGGAAGGCTTGTTGATCCCTGGAAGTGGTGGGCTGCGTGTTAAGATGACGCAGTACGCCGACGACACTTCCTTGCTGCTGTGCAAGGACTCGTGCCTGACAAGGTCCCTTGCCATCTTTGGGGATTTCACCCGAGCATCGGGAGCGGTTCTGAACCATGCAAAGTCTTCCGTCAAGTTTTTCGGAAGATGGCGCGGTAGAACGGATGTGCCCGGGGGGTTCTCTCTCTGTGAGGGGGCCCTGAGGATTCTCGGGGTCTATTTTGAGACCTCCGGCTCAGCGACGCTAAACTGGAACATGCGTATCGCAGTGGTACAGTGGAAGCTAGCCATGTGGAAGGCTAGGTATGTCTTTTATGGGCAAAGTCCTGGTCCTAAAGGTGGATGTGTTGCCGTCTCTTTTGTATTTGGCGTACATCTACCCATTGCCGGCTTGTCTGAGGAGGCCTCTAGTGAGGCTTGTGTTTCAGTTCATGTGGAGTGGCAGGTGCGAGTGGGTCGCCAGGGCACGCATGCTCTGTCCCATCAGGGAGGGAGGTAGGGGGGTACCACATTTCCCCCTCAAGCTGGATGCAATTTTTGTTTCTTTCTTGTTAACGGAGCTTGCTCATCCAGTGATACACCCGTCCGGTTACCTCCTGCGGGTGTTCTTCTCGTATCAGGCGAGAAGCGTAATGGTGTGGTCTAACACGGGTCCTCGGGCGGAACAGCTGCCGTGGCACTTTGGTCATGCGGCCAAGTGGCTGCGTGCACACCCTGAGGTTGAAGTTGCCCGAGTAGGTTTAGATCACAGGCACCTGTACGAGGAGGTCTTAAAGGCAGGGAGTCTGCCGCCTGTAGTGGTTATCTCGGAAGTGGTCTGGGAGGGAGTGCAGGTGCGGGGTCTGGACAACAGGCTCAAGGACCTGAATTGGTTGAGCCTCCATAAGTGCTTGCCGGTACGTTCCATCATGTACCGGTATAATTTGGTGCAATCCCCAACCTGTCCAAGATCCTCTTGTGGCAGGGAGGAGACTGTGCACCATGTCTTTTGGGACTGTGCCTTTGCCGGGGTAGTATGGGCTAGGGCACGGGTGTTGTTAGGTTTGGTAAGGGGGGATTTTGTATTGACGTGGGCCAGGTTAGAGAGAGGTGTAGGGAGAGCGAGAGGGACGGATAGGGACAGGTTTCTGCTCTGGCTTCTCATGAGTCTCTTTAAATGGGGGCTGTGGGAAGCCAGGCAGAACATGGTGAAGACAGGGAGAGATTGGGGGTGGAAGGGATAGTGAGGAGGGTGGAAGGAGATTTGAGGGGGAGGATGAAGAGGGAGGAGAGGAAGTGGGGGCAGCATGCTGCTCGGAAGGGGGGTTTAGGGCTGGGTGTCATTTAGATTTGTAAGGGGATAGATTAGGGACGGGGAGATAGGGAAAGGTAGTTTGTAGGGTGACGGGGAGGGAAGATGCTCCCCTGAGGTTTTGTTTGGGGTTTTTGTTTTGTTTAGTTAAATTAAAATACCATTGTTGGAGTATGTATGAAAATTATGAGTTGTAAAGAATGAATGGTATTGAAGGTAATAAATTATTTTTTATTTTAAAAAAAAGATAAGGCTGTTTAGGTTTTCACGGTACGTTTATTGTTTTGTATTCATCTTTTATTAAAAGATGTATTGAAATAACCACGCTGCATTTTGGTCCGCCTCTTCTTCATCGACACAAGAAGACCTTAACACCCTGTTTCATAGTGGAGACCATTTCCCCTTTTTTAACGCAATCTTGAAACATATTGAAAATCGTGTCTTCTAGTAATTCCTAAAACTGTCTGTAGAATTCAACTGACAGGCCATCAGGGCCAGGTGATTTCCCTTTTCATTGAATTCAGAGCCTCCCTAATTTCTCCAATTGACACAGGTGAATCGCAAACTGAGTGGAAATCATCCTCAATTACAGGGACACAATTCTGAATGTGGCAAATGTAGCTTTCACAACCATCTTCCTGAAATTGAGAGTTGTAAAGGTTTTCATAAAAGGAATTGACAAATGATGATATTGTAATGGGATCTTTGCATAAA
This sequence comes from Oncorhynchus tshawytscha, assembly GCF_018296145.1. Classification (NCBI taxonomy): domain Eukaryota; kingdom Metazoa; phylum Chordata; class Actinopteri; order Salmoniformes; family Salmonidae; genus Oncorhynchus; species Oncorhynchus tshawytscha. The sequence continues at coordinate 7,201,696 of NC_056462.1, read as the reverse complement.
ACATTGTTAATTTTGAGTGCAGTTATAGATTTTCTTTTGTAGTTTCTCTTTTCAAGTGCAAAAAAGTAACTAGTGTTTTTTTTTCCCCCCTCTTCAATCCATTTGGCTCTTGACCTTACAAAGGCGCCCTTTGCCAGATCCATGTAAGTCTGTTCTAATTCTAGTTGTAAAGACCTGAACACAGATTCCTCTTCTTCAGATAGATTATCTTTCTTTAGAAAACTGTCAAGCTTGCTCATCATCTCCTTTTCTCTTTTGTTCTTTAAGTGCATCAGCTCTTTGGCGCGTTTAATGGCTACCACTCTGACTTTATGTTTGAAAAATTCCCATCGACTTCCATGACCCAAGTCTTTGCTAGCAAAAATATCTTTAGCTAATGATTTGATGTTTTCAATGAGATCAGTATCTTTAAGAAGTGTATTGTTTAATTTCCAATATCCTCGAGTACCTTTTTGATTTTTTTTAGTAGCTTTTAAATTCAGGGAAATCAAGTGAAGATCAGAAAAGAGAGCCAACTGATGATCTACATCTATAACAAATTGTAACAAACAAGGGGAAATTAGGAATAAATCTATTCTAGATTTACGTGACATAGTTTTGTTGGTCCAGGTATATATAACCTTTAGCATCCGGATTGAAATAATGCCAGGTTTCCTCAACACAGAGATCCTTGCATGATGTAATGATAATGTTACTATTTTGAAGGTTTTGACTCGTTCTAGGAGGAAAACGATCAGCAGATGCATCAGGTGTTTCATTAAAATCCCCTGAAATAATTAGAAAAGCCTCAGAGTATTTGTTGTGTAAATCCTGTACTTTCCTGGTAAATTGGGTAAAAAGGGTCTTATTAGGAGCATGTGAGTTATGTCCGTATACATTACGGATGATGAAAATAGCATTGTCAAGTTTAACAGTTACTATGACCCATCTGCCGTCTTGTGAAGATGTGGATTCTAGAATGTCACCTTTAAACTTGTGAATAAGTGTCAACACACCAGCAGAATGATTTGATCCATGACTGAAATAGGCCATATCTCCCCATTGTGCTTTCCAAAATTTCAAATCACTTTCACCCGAATGAGTTTCCTGAAGAAGGACAAAATCTGCATTACTGCGTTTACAGTATAAAAATAAAGATTTCTCAAACCCCTAGCATTCAGACTAACGATATTGAGTGAATTGAAAACGAACTCCTGCATTAAAAAATAAAGAACACAAATTAGATAACAAGTATTAATGTGAACAATAAAACAATGAACCCTGACAGGATTACTTGACGGAAAACTATGCTCAGATGAGGTAGCGGTGGTTAACAGAATAACAAATCTATTTACTTCCTTTTCTTTGGCAAGTGTTCATCAGTTGTAGTTCGAACGGTACATGCATAATTGGCAGTACATTAACTGTACTCATGGTAGTACTCACAGTTCCAATTTGCTTAATGTCAACAGAGTTACCCAGTAATCATTCTTCCTTCGATAAACGCGCGTGGGCCCTTGAACCCCGCCTTCTTTCCTTCTTGTCGGGCCTTCTGTATAAGCGGCCACAGTTTCTCTCTGGCAGCCTGATCCTGCGGTATCAGAGCTTCTTTGATGCGGAGTTTCTTCTCGTCCAGACACTTGTTCCCCTTGGCCATTTTCCATATGATGTCCCTGTAATGGCGCATATTTAAGCGGTTAAGCGCAAGATGATATTGCGAGGGGGTCCATCAGATCTTCGTTTCCCAAGTCGATGTACCACATCAATCACGTCTCTTAGTCTTTGATGCATGGTGCCACTTTTCCCAGGATATTAATGACTACTTCTCTAATATCCTCTCCCTCTACCTCTTTTACATCTTGGATTTTCAGATTCCACCTACGAGAGTACCTTTGAAGTTCAGCTACATTCTCACACAGCTCATTATTTTTGGATTGCATTGCTCGTTATCTTTTCCCTGTTCTCGCTCACAATTTTGTGTAGTTGATTGACAGTTTCTGACAGATTATCGATCTTCTTTGATGTTTCTTCTGTAGCCCGCTCTATGATGGACACTTTGGAGAGCGTGGAGTCTTGTTTATTAGACAGGGACTGGATTGCAGAGAAAAGTTCCGACATGGAACCGGAAAAGCCCTGGAGTGGACCAAAGCCGTGTGGAGAGAAGGACATGCGGCGTTGGACCAGTTTGAGGAGTTCACCCGCTGCTTCCAGGCAGTCTTTGACCACCCGCCCGAGGGTAGAGCGGCGGGTGAACGCCTCTTCCATCTGAGCAAGAGTTTGCCCTGGAGTTTCGGACACTGCTGGCACAGCGGCACGGGATGGAAGAACAGGGCCCTGATCAACCATTATCGCTGCAGTCTGCGCGAGGACGTCTGGTTAGAGGTTATCGCCTGTTCAGAACTGTTCTCTCAGATACAGCTTCTGTCCCTAACTAAACAACTTATCTCAGGTGTCCCATAGGTTATCACCTGTTTCAGAACTGTTCTCTCAGACACAGATTCTGTTCCTAACTACTCTTGAGTACCCTTCCGGAAGTTACCCCAGCACTCCCAACACTCAGAAGGTGAGCTACTGTCCTTAATACATATAACAATTAACACACATTGACATACAACATGTCACTACTTCCTACGCCGTTTTAAATCAGTTTTTGCTCTCCTGCACCTGACTTATCTCCCGCCAGTACGCATGCCCTACATAATTCAGGACCAAACTTATGGAGTCAGCAGGAGCAGGTACCCTGGGTATAGGGGTGGAGGAGCACGTCCGGGTGCACGCAGCAATGCTCCACCATCTTGGCACCACCATGGACCGCGTTGTCCAGACAATGGACCACTGGGAGAGACAGGGAGTTCTCTCAGCGCCTCCACCAGCACAACCGGGGTCTCCACTATGCGCCCCTCCTTCTCCTGGACCCAGTGGGATTCGTGTCTCCCTTCCACAGGAATACAATGGGATGGCTGCGAACTGCCAGGGGTTCCTCTTGCAGCTGGACTTATACCTGGCAACCGTCCACCCGGCTCCTTCGGGCTGTGAGAGGATGTCCGCCCTCGTCTCGTGCCTCACCGGAAAAGCCCTGGAGTGGACCAAAGCCGTGTGGAGAGAAGGACATGCGGCGTTGGACCAGTTTGAGGAGTTCACCTGCATCCGGGCAGTGTTCGACCACCCGCCCGAGGGTAGAGCGGCGGGTGAACGCCTCTTCCATCTGAGCAAGAGTTTGCCCTGGAGTTTCGGACACTGCTGGCGCAGCGGCACGGGATGGAAGAACAGGGCCCTGATCAACCATTATCGCTGCAGTCTGCGCGAGGACGTCCGTCGGGCGATAGCCTGCAGAGACACCACACTCATGTTCGACCAGCTCGTGGACCTGTCCAGCTGATAACCTGCTGGCTACCCGCGGATGTTCAGATCGGGGTCTGTTGGTTCCATCCCCCTGCACCCCCTCTCCGATACCCATGGAGCTGGTAGGGGCGGTGCGCAGGGGAGACCGGAGGGGGTTCCAGCTCGTGCACCATCTGTGGCCGCAGAGGTCACACTGCCGGTCGGTGCCGGGTTGGTTCCTCTGGTTATCCAGGCAGCAGCCAGTGCGCTCTGGCATCACCCCAGGTGAGCCGGCACCATTCTCACCCAGAGCCCTCTGTTGCACATGTTTGTGTATGTCACTTTTCCTGAGTTTTCCCCGCATTCCCAGCATAAGGTGCTTGTCGATCCCGGCGAGGCTGGGAATTTTATAGATAGATAGATCGTTCGCCCATTTTTTAGGGATCCCCATTGTTCCTGTGGCTGTGCCCTTCCCCGTACACACCTTAGATTGTTGACCATTAGGGTCAGGGTTGATTAGGGAGACCACCGCTCCTCTGGGATGGTGACGCAGGAGAGAATTAGTCTCTTCCTTATTGACTCTCTTGCATTTCCCGTGGTGCTAGGCCTAACCTGGTTAGCTTGTCATGACCCCACTGTTTCTTGGCCACAGAGGGCTCTCACGGGGTGATCGTAAGGCGACTCAACTGGCCTATCTGGTTAAATAAAGGTGAAAAAAAAGAAAAAAAAATATTGATATATAATAAAGTGCTGCTCTGACTTAATAATACTATCAACAAGGCAGGTCCTACAAGCCTGTTCTGTCACACCTGGACTACTGTTCAGTCGTGTGGTGGCAGGTGTCACAAAGAGGGACTTTGTAATTTTTCTATCGGCTCAGAACAGGGCAGCACGGCTGGCCCTTAAAAGTACGCAGGGAGCTAACATTAATGATATGCATGTACATCTCTCATGGCTCAAAGTGGAATAGAGATTGATTCATCACCACTTGTTTTTGTAAGACGTTTTGACAAGCTGACTGTACCAAGCTGTCTGTTTGAACTACTGGCACACAGCTCTGACACCCATGCATACATCACATGCCACCAGAGGTCTCTTCACAGTCCCCAAGTCCAGAACAGACTATGGGAGGCGCACAGTACTACATAGAGCCATGACTACATGGAACTCTATTCCACATCAGGTAACTGAAGCAAGCAGTGGAATCAGATTTAGGAAAAAATATAAAAATACACCTCATGGGACAGCAATGACTGTGAAGAGACACACACACACATACAAACACACATAACATACACACTATACACACATGTACACCTGGATTGTGTGTTGTAGTGGCCGGAGGGCAGACAATGGACTGTGAAATCTGTTGTAAAAAGCATGGTGGTGGTAGTGTGATGGTTTGGGGATGCTTTGCTGCCTCAGGACCTGGACGACTTGCCTTTAATAGAAGGAACCATGAATTCTGCTCTGTATCAGAGAATTCTACAGGAGAATGTCAGGCCATCCGTCTGTGAGCTGAAGTTGAAGTGAAGCTGGGTCATGCCGCAAGACAATGATAGAAAGCACACAATCAAGTCAACACCCAATCATGTTTTGGAATGGCCTAGTCGAAGTCTCGACCTAATCCCAATTGAGATGTTGTGCCAGAACTTGAAATGAGCGGTTCATGCTTGAAAACCCACACACGTCGCTGAGTTTAAAGCAGTTCTGCATGCAAGAGTGGGCCAAAATTCCCCCACATTGAAGTGAGAGACTGATCAACAACTACAGGAAGCATTTGGTTGCAGTCATTGCAGCTAAAATTGGCACAACCAGTTTTTGAACGTAAGGGGGTGATGACTTTTTCACACGGTGGCTTTAAATAAAATATGTATACATGTTTTGTTATTTGTTCACTCATGGTCCCGTTACATAATATTAGGTTTTGGTTGAAGATCTAATAATATTCAGTGTAAAAAATATGCAAAAAATGCAGAAAATCAAACAGGGGGAAAATACATCTTGTTGTCAACATGACAAAGCCTAACATACAGTAGACCTACCGCAAGTGCCTTGGGCTACATGTTCAGGACAGGTTATAAACAAACTAATAACATGAATACCATTTTTCTTACCAAAACCACAAGAGGGCCAGGGGAACCACTGTAATGGAATGCTAATCATAGGTCATCACCGTTATAAATGACACTGTCAATACCGACATAGGATGATTTAGGTGCACAGCCAGGGTTTTATGCATTAGTGCACACCATAGCAAACTCTTTTGCAAAGGAAACGAAAACAAGGGTTTCTTATCGGACAAATTCAGGTGATCCCTTTAGGTCAGTTTTCTTCCATTTGGTGCCTAATATATACGGCCCAGTTATGGGTTGTTGGCCTATAGTGACCTGACATGCTTGTTTTTTAAGCACTACCTCACTGCTTTAGCACATGGCCACAGTCACGTGTTCTAATGTGAATTCTTTAAGAGATGGGTGGCTTTAGAGGGTGTGAACCTTGTGCTAAATGGGCATAAACAACAATAGGCAATGTAATACTGTTAATGGTTTGTTTACTTGGGCAACTTGGTGAGATAATGTTCAGAGAATCTACTTTGTCAATTTGGTGAACGTATTCCTTTTCTAACTACATGTTTCCCAATGATTAATACAGAGCAAGTGTGACATTCACTCCTCCTTCCCCATGTTTCCTCCAACTACAGTGTATTATATGCCATTTTGAAGCTCTGTCTGTACTTTTATCAAATATAAAAAACACAATTTCAAATGTGTAAAAGAGATTCTGGGTCAC